>NC_045641.1:68833523-69133523 GCF_009829145.1 Chiroxiphia lanceolata
CAACACCAGCAACAGGGTAATCAGCTAATCTTGTAAGAGGTTTCTGCTCCCTCGGGGAAGGAATTGAGAACAGCCAGCAGCTATTAATCCAGGCTGTGCCCTTGGAGCCAAGGCTGGAGTGCTCTGATATCTCTCACAGGGAAACAACACTGGCACCAGGATGTATTGCCAGTCTCTGTCCGAAAACTGGGGCATTGTAGGTGCTGAAGGGGGGTCAAGATTGGCAATATGGAGAAGTCAAAGAGGACCAAGTAAAAATAAACCAAACAAGAGTCTCAGACAATGTGCAAAATCAGCAGGGTCTCCATGGGTCCTTTCCAATGGCACATATGGAAACAATGGGGGGATTTGGGTTTTTTTCCAGGCTTCTTAAGTCAGAAGGCTTGTTAAATCAAAAGAAATCCTGTCTAGATAAAAGAACCACATTGCAATGGTGGTCAAACACACGAACAGTTTCTCAGACTAGTTGTGAAGTCTCTGTTCTTGGAGCCATTGAAAATTTGAGTGGATACAGCCCTGAGCTCAAATTCAATATTTACTCATGGTCTGGTCAAGGGGCTTGACCACAGGACTTCTAGAGGTATTTCCAGCGTAAATTATCTTGTGATTCTGTACTAGCTTTTGAAGGACCTTGTGTTATGAGGTAAATGCAGGTGCAATAAACATGGAAAGATTTTAAAAGGATCCCTCCTTCACTCTGGTTGCACCAGTTCATTTCCAAGTTGAG
Source organism: Chiroxiphia lanceolata (assembly GCF_009829145.1). Classification (NCBI taxonomy): domain Eukaryota; kingdom Metazoa; phylum Chordata; class Aves; order Passeriformes; family Pipridae; genus Chiroxiphia; species Chiroxiphia lanceolata. Next base: position 68,834,251 of record NC_045641.1, read on the forward strand.
GGAAAGAGTGGAAAGGCAGAAGCCACATGTAACTGGCATTGCCAGCAGCCTCAAAGTATTTTTTTGGGGATAGGAAGAGAAAAACAGATCAAGGTCACAGCAGGAGCAGTGTGTGTGTTACATACAGGTACAAAGGGAAACATCATTTGCCACAACCCCTTTGAGCTCTCCTTCCATGTGGTATGTTTTGAAGCCATCACGATTGGAAACACCAATCCCTACCCTACACCATGGCAGGCCTTATGTACACAAACGCTTTAGCTAATCCTTAATTTGCTGTTTCCTACTAAATCTGAAAAGCCCATGAAATACAGCGGTTATTGGCAGCCTCCGAGCTCTTGACTCATTGAATCATTCTGTTTATGTTACTACAAGGGAGTGGAGTCTGGCAAAGGCCTTGCTTGAAATGATTTAATGTGGTAACTCCTTTTAAAGGGATTTTTTTTTCTTTATTTTTTTGCCTTTTCTTTGGGGGACTTTTTTTTTTTTGAGGACCAAGGATCTTTTGTTTTCCCTTGGTTTTAGTCCTCCCAGCCTTGTCTTGACAACAACATAACAACTAACCAGAGGATTCCCTCCCCCTCAGATTTTAACACAAGATGGCTCAGCAGGCTATGTTCAAAAGAGTTGAACATCTGGAGATTGGGAAGTGTTGTCTTCTGAAGCACTTTACTTTTTGATGCCTAACATCTTCCCTGGAAAGTTGAAAATGCAGAGATTTCAAGGTGCCATTATAGCTTTTGCTTGCAGGGACTTTGTTTTAATATGAGTCCTCTCCTCTCTTCTCTTCTCCTCTCCTCTCTTCCTCTCCTCAAATCTTGATCTCTATTATGTGGCGTATTTGTGTTGTTTTCAAAGGCTTATAGATATGTATATGAATATTCAATCTTGTTCTGAATTTGACCACATTTTTGGCGTCCCTGCCTCTTAGTTTCTCACTGTACTTAAACCTTACATGATTTTTTTTCAAAGCTTTTGACACTTTGAAACTTCCTGCATTTAGATATCATTAGATACCCATCATCATTCTGTTATGAACTATCATGAACAGAAGCTTACAATATAATTACTTCCCACAACTCATTATTTTTTCAAACGCTGATATCTTGCATTTACCCTTCCTCTCAGTTAAACACTTTCAGGCATTTCAATTTCTATTTGGCCTTTTCTAATGTGGGGTAGTTCTCTCACACCTCACACGAGATAAGGATACTGTGGGAAGGATTGTTTCCCTGAGATCTTTTTGCCAGATATTGTACAGCCTGCAGGCAAGGAAGGCCTCTCAACAGAATTAGTGTTGGGCAAAACAAACTCATGATAAGTCCACAGGAACATCTCAATGAGTGAAACACAATTTAAGCCAGCTGCAAATGCAGTGAACTGGGCCTTATACCTATCTTGGTGAAGTTATACAGTTATTTCATAACGTGGGGGTTTTGTTCCCACCAGTTCTGTATTAACTTCACTGATATCCCTAAATATGCTTCTGCACAGTTCTGTGGGGTTGGTTCTCAGCACTGGTAAAACGTGGAAAAATTTAGCAGAGAAGCAGCAGCTCTGGAAAACAGAAAGGAGGAGAAGAATGGAAGAAGGAATGAGAAGAGCTAGGAAAAAAGTATTTCCAAATGGAAAAATTTGTGTAAGTTAATAAAAGATAGATGGATTCCCATTTTGCACACAATTTTGGAGGAAAACTATTTTTTCTTTGTAATATTTACTTCCTCTTATCCAGAATTATATTGATATCTTTGTTGGATTTATTTTTGTTTTGTTTTGAACACAGTCCACCTGTCTTGAAGGTCATAGCGTGGAACTGATTTCAATTAAACACGGGAAATTAAGTTTATGATACTGATCTGCTTCTCTAAAATGATAGAATCCTCCTTGGAAGGCCAGGGCTGTTCCAGCTCCAGCCAGACCTCGGGAATGCCTTGGCAGGGACCAGTAAACTCAGTCTGATGTTCTTCTTTCTCTGGATCCCAGTGCCTAGGTCACACCCAACAAAAATCAGCTAACTATTAAGCAGGTTATCCTTTGTTAGAGCCTGGAATCTTCTGTCCCTTTTATCTCTTCCCAGAAATTTTTTATCTCCCTGCTGAGGTGGCATTGGTGGAAATGAAAGTATTGTGGCTAATGAAGAGACACGAGAGAGACACTGAGAGCACTCTGTGGCTCATATGTTTGCTTTCTTTCTGCCAACCTTCTTTTGAAGAGGCAGAAGATAAATTTCTTGGGCTTTTTTGACTCAATTTGTTACAGAAAGTTTCTATGGAAGGAGTCTTAAGTCATTTGTAACTTCCTACACTGTCAGATGTTAACGCTGCCCAACCAGGTGTAACATTGCTCTGTTTGTTTTCTCAGCAGCTTTCCTAAAAGCAGTGGGAGAGCTCCTCTAAGTACGAGTCTTGCCTGTGGCTGGAGAATGTCTTATGTTTCTTGTTACTGTGCAAATTTCGTTGATTAGAAACAACTGCAAACCTTTGGGCCTTGCCCTGTTCAGCAGCCAAGAGAATAATTCCCTGTGTGTGTTCACATGGTTCCCACTCACACTGACAGAGCCACCACCTCACACTTAAAACATAAAAATACTGCAGCAACTACCCTAAGGGAACAGCTCTGTGGTATTGGCAGAGAGCAGGAACATTATTCCAGGGAAAAGCCCACGTGGCATCGTGCCTGTGGCTGGCACAGTATCCCTCAGAGCTCAGCATGGCACGCTGGATGCAGGGAGGTATCTGTGCACACTTGTTCCTCTCTGTGCCCTCTTGAGGGACTAGGACAAGGACCTCTTCCTTAGAAATGGGAGATACATATAATACCTCCTGCTTGGGCAAGGGTTGGTGTGGCTCCCTTGGCCCTTTTGCCTTTTGGATCTATACAAAAAATCACAGCCTGAAGGGTGTTCAGTCTGGCAGAGGTTATTGTATCTGATGAGAATTGGCTTTGCAAGCATTCCTGAATTAACAAACAAACAAAAAAAATCCCCAAAACCAAATAAACAAATAAACTCCAAATCAAAACAAACAAACTAAAAAAAAACAAACAAGGAGGGAGTGAAAAAAACCCAAACCACCTCAGAAAAAAAAAAAAAAAAAAAAGATGGTCTGAGTACAGTGTAAGAGTACTGCATAGAATTCAACAAAAAACTACATAGAACTTGTACTTATCACAGAATCATTAAGGTTGGAAAAGATCACCAAGATCATTGGGGCCAACCTATGACTAATCCCCACCTTGTCACTCAGCCCAGAGCACTGAGTGCCAAGTCCAGTCATTCCTTGAACACCTCCAGGGATGGGGACTCCACCATCTCCCTGGGCAGCCCTTTCCAATGTCTGACCACCCTTTCAGTGAAGAAATTCTTCCTGATGTCCAACCTGAACCTCCTCTGGTGCAGCTTGAGGCCAATTCCTCTTGTCCTGTCCCTTGTTCCCTGGGAGCAGAGGCTGACCCCCACCTGGCTACAACCTCCTGTCAGGGAGTTGTAGAGAGCAAGAAGGTCCCTCCTGAGCCTCCTTTTCTCCAGGTTGAGCCCCCCCAGTCCCTTCAGCTGCTCCTCACAGGACTTGTGCTCCAGACCCTTCTCCAGTTCTGTGTCCCTTCTCTGGACACGCTCAATGTCCTTCCTGCAGTGAGGGGCCCAGAACTGGACACAGGATTTGAGGTGTGGCCTCACCAGTGCCCAGCACAGGGGGACATTCACTTTTCTGGTCCTGCTGCCACACTATTGCTGATACAGATTCTTATATTAAGAATAACAGCATTTCTTTGTCAAAATATATAAACAAAGAAACTACAGATTTTAGCAAATATTTATGACAGAAGAAAGATCTTAGAAGAGAAAATGGATGCACTGATCATGGAGGGAGGAGTAGAATTTTTGCTGACACGAAAATGTCTTACAGATCTACTGTTACTGTTATCAATTACTTCTGAAATGCCCTAGAGAATGTAGGGCATTCTCCAAATACTTGGAGAAAAATAAAGAGAGAATACATTTTTCCCTAAGAGAAGAAAAGGTTGGAAAAGAAGCATAATTCTTCACCTACATCAGTCCATAAGCTGTAGCATCAAGTAGTTTGAATGATATCGCTCTCATTTTCTAGTGAAACTTTGCATTAAGTGGTTTGATTCATAGGATTCAGACAATTAGCATTCTCTCAGGAAGATAAAAGCTCCTCAGACCAAAACTACTGAACTGTGAGACAGAGATCGGGCTCAAAAGGAAACTTAAATAGTCAGAATACTTTGAATCAAATATTTTTCTGTCTGTTGCTGATTTAGCTTGGCAGTGAGTTGCTCACAAAGTGCAGGCACTTTGCATAGGGTGAGTGAAGACTGTGATTGATCCTGTTGTTTTGGGCTGTAGTATGCTCAGCTTCTGCTCTTCTCAGCCTTCTGTGATGGGTTGAGCTTGGACTGCAACCAGACCCCCACCCAGCTGCTCTCTCACTCCCCCTCCTCAGCAGGACAAGGGGAGAAAACAAGATGCAAAAACTCATGGGTCGAGATACAGGCAGGGAGATCACTTACTATCATGGACAAAACAGACTTGACTTGAGGAAAATTTAATTTATTACCAGTTAAAATATCCGGATGGTGAGAAAGAAAGACAAATTAAAACTACACCTTTACTCTACTCCCCTCCCTTTTTCCCAGGCTCCTCTTCACTCACTTCCTCCTAACCCCTCCACCTCCCACCAGCCCAAGCAGTGAAGGTTGAAAGGGAGACAGTGAGTTATGGGATCAGTCTGTAACAGCTCCTCAGCGTCTCCTTCCACCCCACACTGTTCTCTTTCTCCATTGTGTGCTCCAGCTCCCCCTTCCAGGGGCTGCAGGGGAATCCTGCATGGGCACCTGCTCTCGCCTTGGTGTCTGCAGGGATGCTTCTCACACAAGGTCACATTAAGTCAGACCAAGCCGTTGTGAACCCTGAGATCATTTTATCTCCCAACTGACTTTTTCTTGTAGAGGCACTGAGTCAGCACTGGTTCAGGGACCTGTCTAGCAGCAAAAATATAGGAGCAAGGAGAAACTACCTCTGGTTTATGAAGACAGAAAAAGGGGAAACTGTATTTAAAGAGAAGTGTGTTGGGTCAAGAGAATTTTCTTATTCCCACCACCAAGAGATTAATGTCACTTCAACTCCCCTCAGACACAGAGGAAGATGGTTACTAGAGAGGATGCCATATTTAGATCATCCATAATCGGAAATGTATTTCAGTTCCACTGCATGCACATCAGCTCTGTCCATCCATTCTTTCCTTGGACACCCAAGGCTGCACATTGAACCAGGTGATGACAAACCTCATAAATCCAGGAGCAGCTTGTTTCCAACTTTCCTTGCACATGTTTGCCTGAGAGAAACAAGTGTAGTTTGCTACAGTTTATTCTAACAATATTCCAAGTAATAGCATAAGATAGTAACTAGGACACTGATTGTTTGATCTTTTATTTGTCTTTTAAGTCTTTTTTATTACCTACAGGACCATCACTGTTTTGTCTCAGACATAAATCCCTTTGTCTCAGTCATAAATCCCTTCAATTAATTATTCAATTAATTGAATAATTGGTATTCACTTAAAAGGGAGCAGGGCTTGTTTTTATTAGTTATCTGAAAAAACATGGAGGTCATGAGAAATTCCCAGATTTCCTTGGAAAAACAAGTGCATTTCCAAAAGCCATTTTGAACTTTTGGCCTATTCAGTTTCCTTTTCCTACCAGCTGCAAAAACCCGGGGAAGTTTGGACTGTAGAAGGTTTTTAGTTGCTGACTGGCTTTTCCCTCAGGAAGAGTTCCAGTGCCGTGTCATCAGCTAAGCTCAAAAGGTAAAAACCCAAGCCCCTTTTGTTGATCTTGATACCTTTTCTTTCCATCCATGTTCAGTCCTTGCACCTCACCTGTCTCTTGTGTGTTTTAACATCCCTCAGCCCTACAGCTGGATATTCTCTGTCCTGATTTTCTTTTCTCTATGAAACTTCTTTCCCTAGTGAATTTTTGTTTCCTAAGTGTCTCTTCTCTGTCTCTGAATTTGTTTTCTCTCCCTTACATCACACGCACGTGGCCAGACCTGCTTCTTGCTCTCACTTTTGTTATTCTTCAGTCATTGTACAATAACTTTTTAATAAGGATTTTGAACAATAATAAGGGGTTTGAACTCTTCTTAATAGAGGAGAGAAAATAATGTTGTCCTTACTAAGGATTTCCAAACATATTGTGAAATTATGTGTTTCACAAGCAGCAGGGCCACTGAAGCATGATTCCTACTGAGTTTGTGCCATGAGGCTCAACTGGGCAGAAACTCTGATGCCTAATAAAACAACAAATTGTCTTAGTTTTTCCCCAAAAGGGAACCTTAAAGGATCTCCTGTGTTTCCTCAATTCCCTTTTATTAGTATATTATTGTGTCCCAGGGACTGTTACCCTCTAGGATAGATGTCGTCTTTGTGCAGACCAGTTGAGCAGAGTCTCTTTTCTGTGGTTTAACCCTTGGAACCCTCATGGGATGGCACAGGGGGATGCACACAAATGTGTGCCCCCAGCCTGCCACATGAGACTAAAGCTTGCAGCTGGACCATCAACACAGCTCAGGAAAAGAAATCTTTGAAAACTCTGTGTTTCATTTCAATTAATTAACTGAATTTATTTTATTAACTTAATTAATTTGGCTCTTGACAAGGAAACAAGATTAAGACTGAAGAGACCTAGGCTCCTATTAAATGAGAAAAGCAAGATTATGAAGACCAACCTACTGGTTTCTTTATTGGTCAGTGATGATACTGTGCAATAATTAGTGCAGAGCTGTGTGACCACGGTGATAGGGTTTAGTGAAGCATGCTGGCTCCTGGCAAGAGCAGAAGAAACAACACAACTGACCATCACCTTTAGGTAAATCTTCTTCTTCATAGGAACTCTTAAGTGGACAGAGCAGAACTCAGTCAGAGACAGTTAATTAATTACAAAATGTTGTTCTTGCAGGACAGCAAAGTGAAGTGAGAGGACTAATGTAACAACAACAAAACTGGGATTCTGAGCATGGCTGAAGTGCAGTAACCTTGCTTTGGAATAAGTGGTGGGGAATCTGAAAATGGGATTGTGCTTTGGATCAGCACTGCAGTAAATCTCATATGTTTCTAAAGTAATGGTTGTAACACCGGGGTGCCACTACCAAACCTTAAAAGCAATATATGCTTCACACAGAAGGATCCAGTTAAAGACCTATTACCTTTTGCTATCAATTATCATTTCTTGAAGTTGGAGGGGTTTTCTCTTTTTTTTTTTCATTTTTTTAAACGTTCTGGTTTTAGGCAAAAACCCAGTGTATTATGTGGAATTCAAGAAAGCACATGCCACAGGAATGTCATCCTGCCCTTAGGGAAATAGCTGAGTAAACCCTAGGCACCAGATTTTCAAAAGCAAACTCACAAGCTGCTTTCTGCAGCCTACTATATATTAGCAGGCGTGAATTAAATGTTCTTATCCCTCCCAGTGCTTTGCTGAGGCAATCCTTGTATAAGAACAAAACTACCTAGAGGGATAAGATCTCAAATGTCAGGTAATAAACCTTCCCTATCCTCAGTAAATTTTAAAGTTCATATTTTTATAATACCAAAACCTAGGATACTTTTCTGCCTCCAGAGTTTTTTTTAACCCTGAAAGATATATTGCTGATGAACACTAAGCACGTAGAGTGTTTAATATTTGGCTGCACTGTTTCATACAAATAGAGGTAATTCTGGGTTAGCCAGTGATATTATCTAAGAATAAAGGAAAAATATAAAAAAGAGGAAAATTACAAAAAAGTGTCTTTGCTAAACTTATTCCTGGTTTTTATTGGGTTGAACTGGACAGTAATAAAGGGGCCTCTTGATGACGAATTTGGCTCTCATTTTTCTGGACAAATCTTTCTATTCAATTCTTGAGATGCCAACCTGTTATAAAGGACTGCTCCACAAGAGTCTAAACCATGTCCAACACCTACTTCGTTTTGCTTTGTGAGCCTCCAGTATCCTGGAATACGTCTCCCAAGCCCAAAGTGGTGACTTGAGCAGCAGGTGTTTGAGTGGCAGATATTCCTGCCACTAGAGGGTATGATGTCTCCATCATTTATACTTGGTCAGCCCTCAGTGTAGATGTGTGTACACTTGGCTTTTCCAGGAGTTTCAAAGCTGAGGCAAAGCTCCTCAGGGAAACCCAAAGGGATTGAAGTTCTCCCGGATATGAGCACCTAACTTCTGCAGACTGCTTTGAAGATCTCAGCCTGAGATTACTTCTCAGAAAGCTGCAAGTGTGAGTGAGAACTGACCAATGGAACTAAAGGGGAAAAAATAATTATTGGGATTGGTGGGAAAACTTAATTAAAAGTCAATAACCAGAGTTGTTTAACAGACAGGGAACAGGAGAGGGAAATCCCAGCCTGTCATCCCAGGCTGAACACGGAGGGCTGATGTAACATGACATATAAGCCAGACATCCATTAATCATGCTTCCTTGTACTTGGGTGGTAGGATCTCTCAGCAGCCAAAACAAAGGTACCAAGGCTGAGTAGAAGCCCTGGATAAGAATGCAATTGAGAAGATCTCTGACTTTTAATTCTGAGGAGGAAAGAGATCGTTCTCGGTCCACCGAGGTAGCAAGCTCTGCGCCTGTGCATCAGTCGTCCTCAACCAGAACAGAGGGTACCACAGCCCCAGCCAAGGACAAGGATGGCAGCTCTTCCTCTAGAGGACATGGGATTCTTCAGGAAGACAATCTGTATGTTCAGCTCCAGGATTTTCTTCTTCCAGGTGACAAATACATTTTTTCTCCTTCCAGCTAATGAGAAAAACGAGCTTTAAGAGAAAAGTTACTTGTTAACCATTAGAAGGATCCATGCAATTTATCATCCTAATTTTTAGCTTTTGGGAACAAGATGTATCTTTGATTGTCTGCTTTACAGTAGTACCTTGCTCTACTACAAGTGGAGGTCCTGGATCTGAATATCTGCTGTTCTACATAATGTACAAGCCCCATGAAGAATATTTGCAGTCTAAATTACACTACATGAAAATTCCTTCTTATACTTTTAGAAAAAGGGAAAACACATTATCTTCTCAGTCCAACCCTTCTCTGCTTTGTGATCTCCTACAGAAAGGTTAAACAATAAAAAATATTTAAATCCGTAGGTGTTGCACATGAAGAAAGGAGTTTTCCTCTAAAAGGCAGGAGATATAAACCCTGTGTAAAAGTAGGGGGGTGATAACTTGCCTTTTAAAGATATGTACTGATATGCAATCAAACACTGTTTTTAGGTCAACAGAACATCTTTTTTCAGCTGACAGAGTCAGAGCTCCTCACTGACCCTGCCTGCCTCGCGCTCCCCTCAGAGCAAAGGTGCCTCCATGTCCCACAGTGCTGGGACCAGGGCACTTAGATGGCACCTGCCTGTTAACGTAGAAACACCAGCACCAAGTTCCAGATTTGCCACAGTCCAGCCTGTGAGTGTGAAGACATCAAGCAGTCTCAGAAGTATTTGCTCTGCTAATCTGGAGCACATTTAATGGCTATCAGATAACCTCACCGTGGTGATTGCCAAGTGGCTTTTATGCCCGGCCCGTGGAAGTGCAGATGGCTGGGCAGCAAGACTGGCTTTACTGAGGGGGCAGTGCCTGAGGAAAGCAGCAACACAGAGCTTCTGTCTTAAAAAGCACTGTGAATGGGTCAGGGCTGCAAGGCATCCGTGACTGAACTCTGTCCCCTCCATCCTGTGTGTGGAGGGCCTGGACCTGTAAAACAAGTCTATGGTGAGAAGCCAAGTAGACATATGAGCAGAAGTGTCAGACGAGAGAAATTTTGACCTCTGGAAAAAGGGGCTAGACTCAGCTCTGGGTAAAATGCAATCTGTGTTTATAGATTGAAATAGGTTGTTTACCAGCCCAGTTTCTCTTCCCTAGCATAACCAAGAGCCTTGTCTGTCTTTCCAGTTTTTATCCTGTCAGAGTGGTAAACTCTATTTTTTTTTCCCGAATTATTCCTTAAAAAACTAATTCTAAAAAAAAAAAAAAAAAAACGGTCTCTCCTACTTTCTGAAGATGTGGTTATTTATTTACAACACTCTCAGGCACATGGTGGGATTCTTGGGGCTGGTCCTGTGCAGTTGAACATGATGATCCTTGTGGGTCCTTTCCAAATCTGAATATTTTTTGAGATTTATTTACTATTAATTATTGAAAGCATTCTGCCACGTTTTTCTCCCAAAACACCCGTATACAGATAAAATGGGGGAATTCTCTGCACAAACTTCCCCACAGTTTTCAATAGAAGGAATGAGATGCTCACAACCAAGAGGACTATTGCAACAATAAAATATGTACAATCGATTAAAAACAAACAAACAAAAAAAGAACACTTGCAAAGATATAAAAAAAGGTTTTAAAAGGATTATCTTGACAATAAAGAACATGAAAAGAAGGATTTATATATTCTACCAAAAATACAGGGACTTGTCACGAAACTGCACTGCAATTGAAGTGGGAATGATGTGGACTCTGTGTGAGTCTGAAAAGGACCTGGAATTTGGAGTAACTACTTGTATTCTGTTATGAGTCCTTATTACATGATATGATACTCAAATCCTAGTGGGTCCATATCAGTTCCTGCAGTGTAAACTGGCTTTAAATGCAAGTAACATGCTCATGTCGCAGGATAGTTTTACAGCTCGTAGTAGCAGATGTGGTAACTTCCTTATCTCAACCCATGAGTTTTCCAGCTTTTACCCTTCCAGTTCTACCTTTTTCCCTTTCCAGTGGGATGGGGGAGAATGAACAAGTGGCTCATTTGTCAGCTCAGGTTAAACCATGACAAAGCCTTTTGGAGTTCTCGTTCTTGAGGTTGTCTTATGCTGGAGAAGCTACACTTGCTCTGCCTCATTTAGGATTTTATCTCCTGTGGTTTATCACATCTTAGCCGTGCAGATTGGATAGATTCCATGCTTGACTCATGGATTTAGATACAGCAGCCACACAGCAAATTTATCCCCTTTGTCCATTTGTAAAAGTCCACTGAACCCGAAGAGCTCAACTGGGTGTAAATATGGGCATGTTTTCTCTGGCTTAAAACTAAACTCACTTTAGTGGATTTCCCCACAAACACTAAACGTAGTCTTCTCTAGAAATCAAGAGACATATAATTTTAGTGTGCCCTTGAAAAGAAGAACAAAATATCAAAATTACCCTTGGTAGCCACTTGCAAACTTCTTAATGTTTTCCAAATGCATTGCTACTTTCCAGAGTTATGATACAATACTGCTTATTATAGGATTGCATTACTGCCCAATTCTTCCTTGTCCTTGTAGTCCACAAGCATAACTCATGTGTGCATTCTGAAACCTGGAAATACCTAAGAGAAGACTCAGAATAATTTTCGTGGTCCAAAAACACAGGGCACCTGACACTCCCTGTTTACAGATGTGCCAACCTTAGCAGGTGAAGGGGGTGATGGCTCCTTTCCTTCTTGCTGGACTACGGTGCTCTCAGTTCTCCAATCCGTGGTGCTGAACAGCCTCAGCATTTGGCTGAATGCAGAAAGTTGATACATTTATGTTCTTAATGCCGAAAATTAGAGTCCCATCACGTGGGTCTCTTTATGGATGTGTGGAACATTAACAATGAAGCCAACAGAGTCAATGGCATCTCAACACTAAATGTATATTTGGTGTGCAGGTGCTTTTGCATTTGGAGAAAAAGGAAAGATATCAAAAGCTTATGATTAATCATGCCCTGAATTATTGATTAGTAATTACAAAAAAGTCTAAGGTGGACAAAGCTAAACATACTGTTATATAGGAAGAGAAAAATCTTACCCGATGCATCTGTGAATTATAAAATAAGAATTTTATAAACTATACTGGGCTGCTTGTAGAAAATAATCCTCCCCATACACACTTTCATTTTTGCTCAGTTTACAGAACTGAAACTTGTTAGCGTTGTTACATGAACTAGTGCTTCCAGACATAAGTCTCCCTTTTCACTCAAAACTTGAGAAAATGGCCACTAACACCTCATGTGATGGGTGAACAAAGGGTTGTAGTGAATGGGGTTACATAAGCTGTTAACTCCCTCGAAGGCAGGGAGGCCCTGCAGAGAGACCTTGACAAACCAGAGTGCTGGGCAATCTCCAACAGTGTGAAGTTCACCAAGGGAAAGTGCCGGATTCTGCACCCGGGATGGGGCAACCCTGGATGTATGGACAGACTGGGGCATGAGAGGCTGGAAAGCAGTGCTGGGAAAGGGCCCTGGGGGTCCTGGTCGGTGGCCAGTTGGACATGAGTCAGCAGTGCCCTGTCAGCCAGAAGGACCAACCCTGTCCTGGGGGGCATCAGAAAGGGATTGTCCTGCTCTGCTCTGCCCTGCCCTGGGGCAGCCTCACCTGCAATATTGGGGCAGTTTTGGGCACCACAATATAAGAAAGACATTAAGCCATTAGAGAGTGCCCAAAGGAGGACAATGAAGATGGTGAAGGGCCTTGATTTGAAGCCATGTGAGGAGCAGCTGAGGGCATTTGGTGTGTTCAGCTGGAGGAGACTGAGGGTAGACCTCATTGCAGCTACAACTTCCTCGTGAGGGGAAGAGGAGGGGCAGGGACTGAACTCTGCACTGTTGAGACCAGGAACAGACCATGAGGGAATGGCTGGAGCTGTGTCAGGGGAGGGTTAGATTGGATAACAGGAAAAGGTTCTTCCCCCCCAGGGGGTGGTTGGGCACTGAACAAGCTCCCCAGGGAAGTGGTCATGACCCCAACCTGACAGAGTATAAGTGTTTGGACAATGCTCTCAGGCACATGGTGGGATTCTTGTAGTGCCCTGTGGCACTGAAATTGGACTCTGATGATCCTCCTGCGTCCCTTCCAGCTCAGGGTATTCTGTGATTCAATGATTCTATGATTTCTTTTTATGAAGACTATATCAGTTGCCTGTAGGTCCAGATGCACAATGCACGTTAATGGACAAAAAGGAAGTGATATATTTTAGACAGTGTTGAAATCCCCATCTTTACATTCCAAGTTAACATTAGAAGGATAAAGAAGTTGTGAAGGTAAACTTGATACAAAAGGCTTTTTTCAGTGATACATTCCTACAGAGAAAGCCTTTCATAGATGTTCCACTCATTAGTTATAGTTTTAATGAGGCTTCTTTGAAACTTTTTAGAATTCTTTGTCAAAATAAAAATAGTAGTTCTTACTGTATTTTCTTTTTGTATCCCTGTAAAGTATACTTTCTCAAGTTCCCAAGATGGGTTCTCTAACAGTAAAAGGAAACTAAGCTTAAAGGCACTGTTTTTCTTCCAGTCTTCATCTTGTTGAGTTTGTGGTTAATTTTATATTTGCCTTGTGATTTTTAAATTCCTTCAAGTTTTCCTTTAACTTCTCTGTTACTTCTTGAGACTATTATCTTATATACCCAAAAGTGCCTTAAAAAAACATTTTGCAAAGGAAACAGAATGATTATAATACCTATTCTGTCCATTGCTTTGTCAAATCAATTTGACAATAAGGGAAATTTAATAAAATGAAATTCATAAATACATAAAAATAAAACCTTATATCACTGTGGGGATTACACAAGACTTTAGACATACAGAGGCAATGTGTGTGGTGCCTGCTTGTGTTGTGTAGATTTATAACCCTGGTTCAGTTGGTAACTGCTGAGTCCAAAATGGGGATTTTTGGCTTTTTAATATACCAAAGTAGGTCTACAAGCAACTCCTTTTATGTGTGATGGAGGTAGCTGAATACAGCAAGGGTGTGAAGATCACCTGTCCTGGCTCCAGCGTTGGTCCTGCTGATGGGGTGCCCAGGGTCCCGGGGCTCATGTGCACCTGGGTTTTTTGGGGGTCCCTTCTCGTAGATAAGTTTTCCCCACTTTGGAGATAAGTTTCTCATTTTTTGTGCAAATTAGTTATCACAGAATCATTTAGGTTTGAAAAGACCTCTGAGATTATTGAGTCCAACCTTTGACTGATCACCATGTTGGCACCTTGGGAATTAGACCATGGCATGAAGTGCCAGGTCCAGTCATTTCTTGAACACCTCTGGGGATGATAAGTCCACCATTTTTCCAGGAAGCCCCTTCCAGTGTTTAACAATCCTTTCCATGAAGAAATTCCTCGGGATGTCCAACCTAAACCTCCCCTGGCACATCTTCAGGCTATTTCCTCTTGTTCTGTCACTGGTTGCCTAGGAGGCACTGACCCCCACCTTGCTACAACCTCCTTTCAGGTGTTTGTGGAGAACAGTCCATTCTTCTAGACCTTTCTGGGAATGGATTGAAGGACTTTGGGGATCTTTGGTGGTCATAATCCTTCCCCACAGTCCATGCCAGCCTCTCGACCTCATTCCTGCACTTGTCCTGGACTGTGATGTGCTTATCTCCAGGAGCCAGAATAAGGATGTTTGTCCTGGAAAAGTGCTGCCCTACCTCTGTATGGCCCCTTCTCCAGCCACAACAATCCTTGGTTGCTACTACCAACAATCCTTGGTTATTATGACCAACAATCCTTGGCTGGCTCACAGCCCCACACAGAGCAGGTGACTGGGAGCAGAACAGGAATGTTTCCTTGGCCCCCAAGTGCCATAGGACTGCAAGTACTGTGCAACTAGTGGAAGGTCTGCTATAGTTGGCAACAGCCTCTAAAGCTGCTCTGCCCAGTGAAATTCCCAGCTCCTGATGACATGAGCTCTGAAAAGTCCCACTTCTGCCCTTTGCTTGACTCCTTGCAAAACATCAGGACCAAACCCCTCTGTTTCACCAAATCCATCCATTATCCCGTCGTGCAAATGTACGTGAGCTGCATTCCTCTGGGAGTTCCAAACCTTTGTGGGTCATGGCACTGTCCCATGGCAGTAGCAGTTTACAGAGTGTAATTTCTGCACCTACTCTGTCACCCTGAAAGGTTCAGCAGTCACAGCACAGGAGCAGCATCACACATTGGATCAGTAACACACCAGTCTGGCCACCCCTGTATTCTTTGTCTTACTGTGCCTTTCAGCTCATTTCAAGAAGCCACTAATAGAACCTGTTGATCAAAGGGGAAGTTCTTTTTTTTTAATGCTTCATTTGGAGGAGAGACTGCACTCTAAATCACAAGGCTTTGTTTCTCCTTCCAGTTACTCTTGGGCGTATTTTTCTTTCCCCCACTTCTTCCTGATGTAACTGTAGATGATACTCTTTATATAAGTGTCTTTGTTACTCTTGCTAAATGCTTAACGTCAAAGCTGCCTTGTGACTAATTAATCCCACATTAAATGGCACTGATATCCCATATAGGCCTCAGGAATCGCTATGCAAGAGGAACATTTTTGACATTGGTGTCAGGTGAGTTCTCCTTCCCCCATTAGCCTGAAGTAAACATTAGCACAGTATAGAGTTCTTCCATCTGTCAACATGCTCTATTCAAGTTAAGTGACCAAAATTCTTGATGCTAAACCATATCATTGCTAATCACAGAAATAAATGATATTTTGAAATCTGGAGTGTTTTCTAGTTCTACTTCCCTCCTTCAGAGTTGAGCAATACCAACACACACTCGGCAGCAGGATGTGTTCACTTCTTGAGGTGTCATTTTGATATGCTTGGAACTGTTCAGTTTTATAAAGTTCAAAATTTGCTCTGGCTCAAACAATTACAATCTAATCTCTATACAGTGTAACAATAATGAAAAAATTGTGCCCATTGTCTTTGGGGAAAGTCGAGAAAAGTCATCAGGAGAACAGGCACAGGAAGTTTTAGAGATGCCCGGGAACCAAAACTATTCTTTTTGCACTTAGCTCAAAATACTGAAAGATGTGCAAAGTGGGGTGGATGTGATGCCAAACACATGAATACTTTCCTCTGCATTGTACTTTCTTCTTTATGGGACCCGGCAGTGTCATTGCAGCCTCATTTGCACTGCTGCTGTTCTGTTTGTGTCAGCATTTCCTTTGGAAAGCCCTATTTTCAGGGCTTTAGAAGCTGCCTGTAAAAAGCTTTAATGGGCAAAAATCTTGGCAACCCTGATCTCAGTATGGGAGAAAGCCGTTGAGTTTTAAGAGGGTTTATTTTCCTCTAAATTGTAACTCAAATTACTTCATGGACTTCCCTTAAAGGAAAGTTTTCAGACTATCTGTGTCCTCTTGTGGCCTGGGTTAAAGAAGTCTTGCTGCTGAACATGAATAACACCTGTTGCCCAGTGAGGAACTTCATGGATGAGTCTCTTGGGTCACTTTTTCCCAGACCTCCCAGTTGTACTGTGGTCCTGGCAATTCTTGTACCAAGAAAGGGAGAGCAGATAAAACTGAGGGATAATTCAGCACCCTTTCCCCACCCCCACCCCAATATATTCACAGTGCCAAATACAGAAGTTTCATATCCTGACCAATTCCTTTCCATTTGTGGAGGCCATAAACCAGGCAGATACATTTTATTTTTCTGGGTTTGGAGTTTAATTTCACACTTTGAACATTCTTATTTACACCACAGGCCTTTTAGGCAGTCTGAACACATAAAGGCACGATTAAGAATGCATAAAGGTTATTGACACTCATTTTATGGGCCCTTTGAACTGTTCAAGTGATTTAAAGGGAACACAAAGTAATAGGAAACAGAAGCAGCAGTGTGTTAGTCATAAAAAAAAATGAGAAAAAAAATCTCACAGACTGGTGGGGATCTAAATTATTTGCTTCATTCTTACTCCACCAACCCTGACTGTGTCTATTTGCGGTGGTCAGATGCCCTTTGCCTCCTATCCATGGGCTATCCAATGAGGAAATTTCTTCTGGTCTTAACATAAACCTCATAGTGATTGCATGGATTTCACACCATGCCATGGCAGCATTACCCCTGGGAAAATTTTGCAGACGTGCTCCTGCTGCAAGCAGAAAAAGTTACTTGGTGTTGACCTGTGATGTCCTTTTGGTCAATGGAATTGCAGTTGTGGGTGGTTTGCAGTGAAGCTTCCCCTTGTTATGCACCACTTATACTGCAAACAGGGCTGAAACACCCAGCCAGGACTTATGTGCGTGCTGATGAGCAAACAGGACCCTCCAGAATATTTTCATTTCTTACCAACGTGACTCTGGATATCTTGAGAAATAACATCAAGAAAAAAAAAGGTGTGAGAACTTCTGCAATCCCTTCTGTAGCCACACCTTATGGCAAAGAAAGTAAAACACCCCACACCGCCTTCTTTCATGTGCATATAACCTGTATCTGTGCTCAAAATCAAGGGGGATTCAATCTTAACCCTTCTGTTGATGAAAGTACAGACTGATTGGTCTTATATGAAGGGATTCACTTTGCTCCTGTGCCTTATAGAGTCATAGAATGGTTTGGGCTGGAACTGGCCTTAAAGATCACCTCGTTCCAACCTCCTGCCATGGGTAGGGACACCTTCCACTACCCCAGGTTGCTCAGAGCCCCATCCAACCTGGCCTTCAACACTTCCAGGGATGCCTTCACTCTTCTGGATTAAAGACATGCAGACTTTCAGGCTTTTTCCATCTCTGATCACTCTTCTGTTGCTTTGTTTTTCCAGCAAGGCTGCACCTTTCCTGAACTGTAGCACTGAAGATGACACACATTGCACCTGCTGAGGCCTTGGCATTGCAGGTGTGCTGCAGAGGTGCCTCACCCATGAAGGGCCTCTGAATACATCATTCAATGTGATTTATCTTTTCCTGTTATTGAGCTTCTTGTCACTCACAGTTATAGCCCTTTTTTTTTGGTAGCACTTCTGCCTGAGAATTATTTAACGTTTTATATGTTATTTGTTTGATTGTTCCTTCTTAATTGTGTTGTTTTGTACTTGGCTTTAATGAGGTTCTTTTTGCTTATTTTGGACTGGTTTGCCAATTTTTAGAGATCTTTTAGATTCTGATCCAATCCTCCAAAGCACTTGGCACTTCCTTTTTCTCTATGTGATATTCAAGTCTTTATGAATCTCATTAAGCACTTAGCCCCAGTTAATACCTTGTGCAAATAATGAATTTTTTCAGTTCTTAGACCAAACAAACAAAGCATTTATATCTTGAACTTAAATGATTTCTTTTTCTCTTAGAGAAACAAATAAAAAAAAAAGTCATTATGAGTCAAAGGAAATATTTTTGTTTTCATTGCAGACAATTCTAATACAAACAAAGTACTGGAAATGAAAAGCTTCATTAGGTAACACTGAAAAATAACAAAGAAATGCCGCTCTTTCTACCTAACCCAATGCTTAAGCTGCTTACCCAGAGTATCGGAGATTTAGATTCACACTGCCTTCTCCCACGGAGAAATGTCAAATCCCCAGCTCCCAGGATGCCCTGGCCTCCAAACTCTATGCCAGAACTTTTCAGTCTCTACTTTGAAGTAACTAATTTTTACAATATGCTCAGGTGAGCACGGGCAGAGGGACAAGAACAAAGGCCTTCCCCTTTCCAGGTAAGCATCCCAGCCAGAACAGGGAGAGAACTACAATACAGTTGCTCTTTTGGTCTGTTCTTACGCAGTGATAAAAATCTGGTTTTGAACAGCAGCCAGCAAGAGAAACCTTCCTCCCATCAATCTAAACCACAATATCCTCAATGTAGTGATGGCCTTAAGTGTGGAGCAGGGTGAAGTGAACAAACCTTCCTGGACTGTACTCTAGGCACATCTCTGCCCATGACCTCCTACAGATGCTTGATGCCTTCAGAGAACTTGTGACAGCTAGAAAAGCCACCAGAGTCTGCATTCTCTGTGTGCAAGGTGCTCAGCTACCTCGTTGGTTTCTCAGTTGCCTATCACTACCCATGATGGGGTTAAGGCAACTACTGATGTCAAATTATAGACTGGTTTAAAGATTTAGACCCTCTGAAGCAGCTCTTCTTTGCAAGACTAGTTTATGGCTACTTCCTTTGCTTCTCAACTCTTCCTTATTCTCTGGCATCTGGCTCCACCCAGGAAGATCCAAGACTGAGTCCTTCCAAAAGTGATAGAGGGGCCTCAATCAGCTTCTATTGAAAATGCCTGAAGAATTTGATAGCTCTGGGAGGCCCAACAAGATGTTATTGTGCCACAAGCATAACAATAAATATGTTTTAACTGTTTCTTCTTTAGGTAATGTTACTCTGAGCTTCCAAATGTTGCCAATTGTTCTCAGCCACATTAGAGTGCTTCCATACTCTAAAGCACACCATGATTGAGATGTTTAGAGAACATAATACAGAAACAGATAGGATTGGGTTTGAAATTCATTAGTAACAAATCTTGTACAAGATCTTTAGTGCTAAACAGTGAAGCTCAAGAAAGCCAGTCCTACGTACTAGTGACTGGATGGAGTGGTAAAGAAAGTGCTGAATCCATCCTTCTGCTGAGCTGTGTATTCTCAATAGAAGAGAAAGATTTGTGCACAATGAAATTGTGGTAAAAGAAACCCTGAGAGACCTAGACCTCCATCCTAATCTTTTCAGATCGAGCACTATGGAGATGATTCAGGGACTGGAGCATCTCCCTGAGGAGGAAAGGCTGAGGGAGCTGGGGCTGTTCAGCCTCCAGAGGAGACACTGAGAGGGGACCTCATCCATGTGTGTCAGTGTCTGCAGGGAGGGGACAGAGGATGGACCAGGCTCTGCTCGGGGGTGCCCAGCAATGGCACAAGAGGCCACGGGCAGGAACTGATGCCCAGGAAGTTCCAGCTGGACATGAGGAAGAACTTCTTTGCTGTGCAGTGAGCGAGCACTGAACAGATTGCCCAGAGAGGGTGTGGAGTTTCCCTCCCTGGAGACATTCCAGGACCATCTGGATACAATGCTGTGCCATGTGCGTTGGGATGACCCTGCTGGAGCAGGGAGGATGACCCACTGTGGTCCTTTCCAGCATTTCCCATTCTGGGATTCTGTGATAATGTCATGAAATTCATAGCACGCTGCAACAGCAAACCAGTGGCTCCTCACTTCCAGCACTGAAAACCAGGATTTCAACACATTAGTTGAGTAATAATAGTTTCTTCCCTCTTCCCCTCTGATCACAGCAATTCAAAATGATTATTTTTTTCTCTACCTAATAAAGGTAGTGAGACAGGAGCATCTCACAGCCACAGTGAATGAGGAAAAAGGGGATTGTATTTAATCGCAGGCTGCTCTGAATTACCATGGCCTCAACTCAACAAAAGACTATCTGATTTTTTAAGTAGCTTTCTTATGGTCAAATTGCAGTGAATAAATCTTATTTTTCTTTAAAATAAAATTCCTAATGAACATAAATTTTAGCAGACTGCTACAAATGTGAAAATTCTTGAGTAATATATATGCTGCATTTTAACAGATTTTGGTGAGATCACAATAGGCTTTGGGAGAAGAAATCATAATGGCTAAAAGCCATATGTGTGGAATTTTCCCTGGAATGAGGTATTTCTATACAAGGTTTCTGTCCCCTGTCCATATGACATGTTAAACTCATGGTGGGCAATACACAGGCATAAAGGAAGGGGAAAGATAGGAGAGTTTTTTTCTCTCCTCTTGGGGCATGTTCTTTGTGGCTTGAATGTTGGAGAACAAATCCACTACAGAGAACTTTAAATTTAGTCTCCCCCTGGTGTGGGACACCACCATTTCAATATTTGCACAAGTGGCAAATTCTTTGGAGTTGGTTTTGTAGCCACTGCAATCAAATCAAATATCCCACAGATTTAAGGTAGCAAAGTAAAGGTCCTTTACTCTTTGAAAGAGCCTTGTTGAGCTTTAGGTCTTCTAAATACTTCAGAAATCCTTTGGTTGCTAAACCAAAAACCATTGTCACATTTGTTTACAAATCTGCACCACTAAGGAAGATCTAGATTGATGTCTTGACTCAATGGGGGTACCAGAATTCCACCAAATGGAAATATTCTAGGCAGACTTGTAAGTTAAAACGCTCACACTTTTTTTTACATTTTAATGCTACACTAGCACTGAATTAAAATGGAGTCCCGAAGGTAATGTGCAATATCTGAATCAATACCACATGATTAGTGTCATGAAAATTAATATTAAATGATATAATAGCAATGGGATTCACAAAACAAGAAGAGATTTTTAGGGGAATAAAGCTATTGGTGTCCATTAACTCACGCCTGACTAATGTTAAATTATGATCAAATATCTGGAAAATACTTGTGAGAGCTTCACTAACGCCCACAAAATGTACCCTAATTAATGCTATTATGAAAAATTCTGAAAGAATTCATTATGGCTCAGTACTTTTAATAGATAGTTACCCATTAATTTCATCTCAACAAACTGTGGCATTGTCACCACCCCAGTGATGACTATCAGTCCCACAAAGATGCAGTTTAAAAGCTCATGTTGACTGTGTCCAAACTCTTTATTTAAAGACTACCAATGACTGCTGTTTCTGTTTGACATGTTTCTACTGGAGCTTTCTACCCTAACTGGAAATCAACATCTTGCCTTGTTTTGAGCAGCAAAACCTCAACTGGGCAGCATGAATTACACCACGTGCTTCATGGTCTGTGCAATCCAGTGCAGTCTCATCATATTCAACACAAATTTTGCTTCATTTGCTAGAGAGGAAAATTGCTTTGATTCAGATTCTGCTATCACACACCAGATGTGTGGATTTTTTGAGGTTGTTCCCTGCTTACTTGATGTCTTCCACTTATATTTCCCTGTAGCTTATAGAAGGACCTGGTCACAGTGCCTTCAGTGTGTTGAGAATCTGTTTTATATTCTCTGAATGTAAAATAACACAGTTTCTACTAAAATATTTCCTGGCAAAATTAACCTCCCAAATAAGTTAAGAGTTCCTTAACATCTAAAACATGAAAGACATTTACAGTTTATCCCAGTAAATTGTTAAAGACATGCTCAAGCACAGGGCAATTTACAAGGCATGGGAATAATATAAATTTAAATCAGACCTTTGTAACTTTGTGAAAATTACAGATGCTCTTTCCAGTTCCCTGTTACCTTCCTTTTAGTCGGATCTGCTCTCTGAACTTTAATGTACACACTCCTGATTTCACCCAAAACACATGTCAGGCCAGGACAATGTTTTTGGAGCATATGCTTTGCTGGATTTATGCTTGAATTAAATCCAGAAAAGCTCAGTGTATTCTTCTAAACAGAACTACATTCATACATACTCATATGTTTTTTTAAATCAAGGCGTTTGAACATATAATGGTGCTTTCTCTCAATTTATTGATCAGAAAATGGTTTACCAAAGAAGTATCACCTATGAGTCAGGACAGAGTTCTGCCAAGATTGTTTTCTGTGTAGCCAGTAGACAAATGAACAACAGAAGGTCTGTTCATTGTTTGTATGTCTTTTACTTTCCATATTTTTAATAGTTTATAGTCCCCTTTTTCTCTACATTGTTTATGCCACTTAAAAATAATTTCAATATAATTTTAAAAAAATGTTTTGACTTTTCCAGAATTGAATAAAAAATGGATGCTACATTCTGATTAGCAGGGCAAAAAATTTGCCATGGGACAGATTCATGCCTAGTGTGTGCCAGAGGTTAATTTGGCCCCATGCAACAGATTTAGAAATAATAAAATGTGCTTCCACCCTGAAATCATGTTACATCAAAAGGCTGCTTCTCATACCAATCTGTTCCCCATTCTGAAGAATCACTCAAAACTGCTGACTTTGATGACAAAGTGATTTTTTTACTGCTTTTTTTTTTTTGCAAAGTCCATGTTTGAGATTGCAACTGAAGAACATGCTTCTGCATATAGTAGAATTCAAAATATTTGGATGACGAGGCAAGCCTGACTTCAGTATGTGCTAAAGTGTTGACTCTGAAAAAGGTATTTGCCTGCACAGAGTAGGGTGAGGTAGCAAACTTCTGTTGCATCCAACAATTCAAGCAGGTCAGGAAGTGATCCATTTTTTTTCTGAAGGAAACTGAAAAGAACCTTCACACAAGACATTACCACCACCACAGCTTTTCCTTGTTGTTTTTTTTTTTTAAACTTTATTTTCTATTTTTTAACTGGTCAAGATATCCCATTAAATAAGTAGAAGTGAAAATTAGACTCCTTTCAAAGAGTTCAGATAGCTCAAATAGTTCAAAATGTTCAAATAGCCTCGATTTTCAGAGAATGATAAGGATATCTTCTTATCTGAAAAAGGTATATAGACATTTATATTTTTACATTTGCTACAGATGGTGCAAATCAAACACAGATTCTTTCCCCTGAATTGCAATACTGCTGCAGCACTGTGACAAATCTTAATGCGAGACTTTGTAGGGGAGAAAGGTGATTTTATTGTGATAGAAAATTAAAGCAAACCCAATTTCACTCATTCACCCTCAGGCTGTCAGACCCAAGCACCAATGAACGTGTGTCTAAGTTGTCTGTCCTGATGTCAGGATCCAAGACATTTGTATCCAGGTGAAGTGTCCAGTCAGCTTTGCAGCGACACAGAGGACAAAGACACAGAGGGCAATGGCTCCTGTTGAGAAATTACCATATCTTCAGGGTTCTTCTTATCCATGTGCTATTTTATGATCTCTCTTGTCTTATAGTCTTTGTGACCTGACAGTGATTGTCACCTTCTGCCTCTGCCTCACCTCTGTGAGATGTTATGATTTATCCATTGTTTTGTAGTTTTTCTGAGATCCTTAGTCTATTCTTCCCTCTCCTACTTATCTGATCTTGTACTTCTTCCACAACCTTACAGTCACATCTTTCTCATCGTCTGAACATTGCTATTAGAATTCTCTACACCTGAACTTTCATTAAATCTTTCAGGGAACCTTAATTAATGAATTTGTTTTATGCACCTATCTTTTTAACTAATTTTTCTTCACTTTTTTTTTTTTATATCTAGCACAAACTAGGGATCTTACTTTTGCTTCAACCAGAGACATCAAAAGGTGCTGATTTTCACAAAGGTAAACCATATCTGTCTTTTTACTTCAGTGCTTGCTTGACTGGTTTTTTTATGTATCCATAGGTACACATGTGTTCAAGCACTCACATGAAAATGAATAAACACAACTGGTGCTTCAAGAGAGCAGTCAGGCCTGCAGCCTGCAGATTTAATTGTCAGGCTTCAGCTGGGCCAGGCTACTAAGAGATCTCTCCAGCTGCATTGGTGGCAAGCCTGACTCACTTTGAAATTCCACAGTAATCTGGTGGAGTCAAATGGCCCTTCACAGTTAGGCTGCCACTGTCAGGAGGTGTTCTTTGCCACATCTCATTTTAGTGTGCATGCACATGCATTATACTTTCAGATTTGCATGTCTGCATGCTACAGTCAGGTCACCCGTGAAATCGCTGACGGTGCAGTAACAGACTCGCTGCAAATTCGGCTCGCATGGATCTGGACATTATTTTCACATGAGATATGCCAGAAGATGACAAACTTTGGTGCAGAATTTATTCTACTCTACATAATGCACCTTTGCATTCAGAGGTTTACTACAAAGCCAAGGTACTTTTTGTCCAGCCAGCTTCTCACAGATACTTCAGCACACACCCAACTACAGAGAGGAATTTAGTTGCTCTGCGCTGAAATTCATGTGGCAAAAACTACACTGGTCACAGGTGGCAAGTTAGTGCCATTTCAATTAACCAAGACAGGCCTACAGGGACTTCAGCCTTCCCTTATGATCCTCCTCTCATGGAATTGTAATAATTGGAATTGCATGGAAATGCAAGAGCATGGACTGCTACAATAAATGCTGTATTCCTACCAAGCTTTATTTTCAAGATCAAAATCATTTAGACAAAAAACTCCAAATTATCACCTTTGCCGCAGGTAGTCCTCAAGCTGATTGTTGGAGACTAGGAGACTATATTGGGGCAGTATCACTGGATATTTACTTAATTGTCACTTGTTTTCCATGGAATATCCCATTTACCTTCCCATGAGCCAGAATACTGAGCTGGATGGACTTCTGTCCCGGGATTCTGCTGTTCTTGCACTCAAATTTAATTTAAAATCAGACCGTCTGTATTCAAGACCTGAAGTTATGAATAGACAGCATGATAATTCATGTAAACTGGTATTTTTTTCTGCGTTAATATTAAACAAGCAAATCTCTCAATTCTTCAAAATCTGGCCAGGCTGGGACCTGAAGCTCCACAGGGCTGACTGTCCTTCAGAGCTGTCAATTCCAGCTGGAAGAAGAGAGGCAGGAACTGGGGTAGGATTAGCCCTACTGAGTATTAGCTATCTGAAAATTAGATGTCTGGCTCAAGCTGCTCACAGAGAGCTCTCTCCAGTCAATGTATAAGCACCTCAAGGGAGTGATTCATCTCCCTCATCTGAGAGATTAAATTAAGTGAGGACAGATAAATGTAGGGGAAATCAATCTTGTTCTCAGTTTCACCCTCTTGTCTTTACTTCCTCTTTAAGTTTTTTCACCCTACTGATTATATTCTAAATAACTAGATAGTGATGTATAACAAGCTCAATAGAACTTATTAAATAAAAACTTATTAAACTGAAAAAAAAAAGAATTTTCAAAAACTTTTTAGTCTACCAAGGTAAAACAAAAGAATGTTTTACATATCTTCTTCCCAGAGTCTGCAGGATACAGAAAGAGAAATTTGGAGACAAAATCTGTTTGAGTCAATCGAGACTTTTTTGTTCCCATGAGAAAAAAAACCCCAAACACCCAAGAGTATTCATTTCAAGGGTTTTGCTTTGCTCTTTTTTGTTTGGGTTGAGCCCAGCCTTTTTCCCTTCCTGGAAAGAAAAGTTTCATTTTCTGTTGTAAAATTATTTCTACAATTACAAACCAACAACAAAGGGTTAAGAACATGAATCACTAAGAGTTTTCAGAAGGAAAATGATCTTCTGGATCTGAGATTCTATTTTCTTCTGAATCCTGGCACCTGGGAAATTCTGAATTTTTTGTTTGCTTTCATTTCAGTCTAGAAAGGAAGAAATTTTGAATATTTAAAAAAACAGTGTTCTTTCACAACTTGCTTTCAGTTTCTTCCAGAGGACTCTGACTGGTTGTGAGTGAGGAAAAACTGCTTCCAGAGCTGTCCATAAGTAAAGTCTACTCATTGCCTACAGCCAAAAATGACCTTGTGTCTTGGGGCAATGACTTCCAAATCAGATTTAGTTTTTTTAGAAAAAAATGCCCCCTAATGCTGCCAGCAGCACCTGTAAGAGAGGACACATGTCTGTGTGGGATGCTTCCTGAATCCAGACCTTCATCTCCATCTGGGTTAAAGTTTCATTTATCTGTCATTGGGGATCATATTTACATCAACCTCACAGAGATGTTGCAAAATAATCTGACAAAAGTCAGGTCCTTGGAAACTAGATGGGATGAAATTATAAAGATTTTATTTTTAGTATTCAGAAATTATTCTTTTAACCTGCCAAAACAGATGCTGTCTGCCTTTCTCTGTGCCCTCCAGGCTGCTGAACTCCAGTGAATCATGAGCAGAAATTAGCTCCAGACTTTGCCTGCAGACAGGGTGAGGATTGCATCAGACCTCATGGAAATAACAATATGTTCTCAAAGTCCTGTTGGAATCCTTTTGAATCTGAAGATTGTGTTCAACAACTTCATATATGATTCTGCAGCTTTTTTTTTTTTTTTTTAAAACACCCGTGCTATATGAAAGGTCTCTTGGAATTCACAGTTTTTAACCCACTGAAATTTTGATTTGTTTCCTGAACTCTGCTGATTTTTCAATCATTTTCTCATGTTTGAAATTTGTAATTCTCAAAACTGTAATTGTGGATCTTTCAAATGAAAGAATGTATAAGAATACAATAAAAAAGTAGAATCAACACAATTTAAAAAAGAACCCCAAAGAAATAGAAACCAGCCATGCCTCGAAAACTGAAATGAAACCCAAAAATGAGAAAATGTTAAGGCTTGGAGTACTAGGAAGGTAAAAACGCATAAAGAGTAAATAGTCAAAGATGATTTATTTAAGCTTCAGTTCTTTTTCTTAATTATGTTTTAAAAATGCTTCATTTTAATTATGAACATGAACGCTTCAGTGACCCAGCTTACAGACTTCAATAATTACAGTTCAACAACATGCAAAAGCTGTTCCTTCCACTATCTTTTCTTCTGATACTTGACCACTGCTGCTGCTGTGTTTCAACTCAGCCATGTACTACCAAAAATGGGAATGTTATGGAGAAAAAATGCCTGCAAACACTGACATTTCCTTTGCTGCATCATGAAAAATGCCAGAGGACCAGTCGCTTACTGTATGGCCTCACTGCACAGAACAGACCCATGTAGAAACCGTGTGGACCTCTCTGCTTCCAGCTGGACAGACTTCCAGCTTAGAAAGACCCTGTACTGGGGGTTTCCAGGGTGACCTGTTCTGAAATAACATCACTGTGTCCTTGTCCAGTTCTTACACTCTTTGCCTGAGCACACGCTGGCCTCTATCAATGGATTCAGACTGACAAAGAGGAGGTTTAGACTGGATATTAGGAAGAAATTCTTCCCTGGGAGGGTGGAGAGGCCCTGGCACAGGTTGCCCAGAGAAGCTGTGGCTGCCCCATCCCTGGAAGTGTTCAAGGCCAGATTGGATGGGGCTCTGAGCAACCTGGGCTAGTGGAAGGTGTCCCTGCCCATGGTGGGGGGTTGGAATGAGATGATCTTTAAGGACCTTTGCAACCCAGGGCATTCTACAATTCTGTGATCTAGACATGGGGTAGGTGATCTGATCCAGTCCACTGATGACTGCACCACAAGTGGAAACACTGTGGTGGGGAGGGATGAAGTCCAAACCTGGGACATGACCATCACACTGCCAGGATCACTTCGTCCTTTGATGCGAGTTAGTGCCTCTGTGTGGTGTTGTGCTGCACCAGACAGACCAGCAGCTTGCTCAGAGCTAACTTCACATGATCACCCAATCACAGAATCATTTCGGTTGGAAAAGACCTCCAAGATCATCAAGCCCAACCTTCGACCAATCACCTCTTTGTCAACTAAACCACAGCACTTAATTCCATGTCAAGACATTTCTTGAACACCTCCAGGGATTGTGACTCCATAGCCTCCCTGGGCAGCCCCTTCAATGTCTGACCACCGTTTCTGTAGAAGAAATTGCTCCTGATGTCCATCCTAAATTTCCTCTGGTGCAGCTTGAGGCTGTTTCCCCTTGTCCTGTCACTTGTTGCCTGGGAGAAGAGGCTGACCCCCACCTGGCTACAACCTCCTGTCAGGGAGTTGTAGAGAGCAAGAAGGTCACCCCTGAGCCTCCTTTTCTCCGGACTGAACACCTGCAGCTCCCTCAGCTGCTCCTCATAGGACTTACTTTCTTGGTATACCTGGAGTTTAGAGTTTGAGGATGAACATGGGGCCATGAAAGCACCATTACACTGACACCACCAACTGCTGATGTGATGTTCAGCTGTATATCTACCATGGAACACAACCAACTAGGCATTTCAGGTACAAAGAGATAATGGAGACATGGTTCATAGAGGTGAATCACCTCATCTGTGCTGCTAAAATGCTGCTAATAAAATGTGATGACAGCTTCAGCGTTAATAACATGTGCGCTATCTCTGTGATCAGCAGAATATTTACTTTAAAGAACAGTGTTTATTCCTTCCATTGCCTGTCCTAGTCATTCAAGACTGAACAAAAGATCATTTGTGTAGCACAGAGCTGGGCTTAATCCTACAAAGGTCTAAGCATTCTTGCAGCAGTGGACTTAGTCATATGCTTAACTTTAAGCATGTCAACAGCCCACAGTGAAACGGGCAAGACTAATTATGTCCTCAAAGTTAAGCATGAGCCTAAGTGCACTTTTGGATCACAGCCAGAATACTCAGCACCTTGCGAGGCTGATATTCCAGTGACCAAATTTTGGGTTGGAAGAATTTATATTCAAAGAAAGCAAAATGACAGGAAAAAAAAAAAAAAAAGAAAAGAAAAGAAAAGAAAAAAGAAAACCCCTCCCATCTTTCTGTGAGCATTATCAAATTGGATCCAGGCCAAAACTACCATTCCCACCAGCACATGCAGCTGTTCTCTGAGGAAAGGGTGTAATTCCAACCCCTGGATAAAAGTGTACATTTCACGCATTTGCCATAAGGAGAAGTTTGCCATTTTTCACAGTTAAAGCAACTTTTCCTGGTTGGTGGTAGTTTCCTTGTCTCCAGTGAAAACTGCCTCAATTTCCTATGGAATGTTTACAGGCAGGAACAGGAAACAGCTTCATTTTATTACAAACCCAAAGTGCATTTCCCATTTCATCAGGCCTGTGAAATGTGCCTTTGAACCCCACAGGCTGAGCTGTGGCTCCAGGAACACTGGGAGAGTTCTCAGGTCCTGCAGGAATTACATCAGGACCTCAACAAGTGGAAAAGAGCAACTTGTCATGGGCAGGGACACCTTCCACTAGACCAGGTTGCTCAGAGCTCCATCCAACCTGCCCCCAGGGATGGGGCAGCCACAGCTTCTCTGGGCAACCTGTGCCAGGGCCTCCCCACCCTCACAGGGAAGAATTTCTTCCTAATATCCAATCTAAACCTGCTCTCTGTCAGTTTAAAGCCATTCTCCCTTGTCCTGTCACTCCAGGCCCTTGGAAATAGTCCCTCTCCATCCTCCTGTAGGCTCCCTTACAGGGCTGGAAGGCTGCAATTAGGTTGCCTCAAAGACTTCTTTTCTCCAGGCTGAAAATATTTGCAGGCACAGATCATTTCTTGATGAAAAATAGAGTAATATAAAGTGAATATACTTTAAATGAGATTCAAGCTCATTGACTGCACTTGTATGAACTTTACTGTCATGCCCCAGCACATTTCTGTCCAACTATGTCCCTTGTGCCTGAAAAATCTTCGTCATATGCCCCTGTTTCAGTGTGTATGGTCTTTGCTACTGTTGATGTGAGCCAGAGCAGAAGTCACTCTATTTCCAGTAATCCACACACTCAAACACATCTCTGTGAAACTGAGATTCCCCACTTCACAGCTTCCCAGCTCCTCCAGAATGAATCTGACCTGCAAGTACTGCTCTGCTGTATTTATTTTTTTCACCTGAATGCTCGTTTTTCTCTGATGAACGCCAACATTTTTCCTCAGACTACTTAGATCCTCAGTTTTTCTCCTACTACTCGATGCTGCCTGTTCCACGCCTGGAAGTGAATGTAGCCCAGCAAACAATTTCTCAGAGCTGAAGTAGAATCACTGCTCTTGCAGAGAGGAAATGGAAGGGGGGAGGGAAGCAGGAAAGAATCAAGTCCCTGAGCTTTGAGCTTTGTAGCCGCCAGTGCTTTTCTAGCAATGCCCTCCCAACTTGCCAGAACCTGTCAGTCCAGCCTTCCTATTCTCACTTCCACTTTGAATTTCTGCTGGAATGTACTCGTTTGCTGATTTCCCCTTTGCTGTTTGGTGAGGTTAATGAGGAGCAGCTGCAGTACCTGTCCCAACTCCTTCATCTCTCCTCCTCCCCCCTGGCCCTCTCTTTTGAAACCCATCAGAAATGTACAGCTGCTCTGGCTTGGAGACCCTACACGGAGACTCCAAGCAATGTTTGTTAAACAGATCTTCAATTAGCTCTAAAATTCCCAGGTCTAGCTCTGGAAACACTCAACTTAGCAGTTGAGTTTTCAGTTCAGTCATCTATCAACTGTACTAATTTTTAAACCCCAATCTCTCTCTAAACTCTCAGCACTGAAGGAGGATCTCACTTTCTTCCTCCAAACCACACAGTGACAGTTTCTGTTTTCTAAGAGGCCAAAAGACTATTTTGTCATTACATGTTCAGTTTTGCTTTTAATGCTTGGCATTTTCGGGTCCAAGTGACTTCAGAATTCACCCCTTATCCATCATCTATCTAAGGCATTATATTCGGCCCATCAAGGTGGGACAGGAGAAATGAGGTCACTTTCTTGGAAGGGTACTAACTGCTGATTTATTTAATAAAAAAAGAATAATCTGTAAGCCCAGAAAAGTGCAAAATGGAGCAGGATACTGTGAGTGCCTCCTTCTACTTGTTAGATATTCACAGAATCACAGAGTGGGTCAGGTTGGGAGGGACCAACGTAGATCATCTGGTCCCACCTCCCTGCTCCAGCAGGGTCATCCCAGAGCACACGGCACAGGATTGTGTCCAGATGGTTCTGGAATATCCCCAGGGAGGGAGACTCCACACCCTCTCTGGGCAATCTGTTCAGTGCTCGCTCACTGCACAGCAAAGAAGTTCTTCCTCATGTCCAGCTGGAACTTCCTGGGCATCAGTTCCTGCCCGTGGCCTCTTGTCCCATTGCTGGGCACCCCCGAGCAGAGCCTGGTCCATCCTCTGACACCCTCCCATCTTCATATTAAAATCAGTGACTACATTTTTTCCCCCCAGAAAATCCCTTTTGCTCATTTTCCGCTTATATGTGACGAGGCTGAAAGGAAAATCCAAGGTTCACGTTTGTATGTGGCCCAATTCAAGATTTCACTTGTTTTACTGTGTTGCCATGGCCATAGGTCCTTTCCAGTCCCATGTAAACAGGTCTAATCATTTAAACATGAAGCACAAATTCAAGCAGTCTGGAAAAAGCAAGGCTTTTTCAGTGTAAAATGGTGCAGTTTGAGAGAAAAAGGCAAAGAAGACAGGTAGCAGAGGCAAACCTTCTGTAAGACAGCACACTCACAAATGAATGCTGGTAAATATTTTATTTTGTCATCAAAAAAACCCAAACAAACATCTAAAATACTTTCTATAGGCTACAAACTTGTTTATCTAAGTTGCACAAGCTTTCTAGACATTCTAACACTGTTAATGCCCTCTCCTGCAAACTCTGAGGCATTAATGGTTCCTCAGTCCAATTCAGCAGTAGAAGTAATAGTAATACTGTAAATTTTTAGTAATCTGCAATAGTAGTAATAGCAATCTGCAAATTTTTGAAGGAACAGGAATCTGAAATAATGTTTTGTTGCAACGAATATTTTCTTCTAAGATTCAACATGCTCCCCTCCCTCTGTGTTCTCATGCTAAGATGGGTGAAACCCTTGCAGTTCCTGGAGAGCAGATCCACACAGCATTTGAATGCCATGAGATGTCCGAGACATTCAAGGTTTATTTAAAAAAAAAGGGAGTCATCATGAGAAATGTCTGTTTACTTCCCACTGGTGGAATTTGAGACAGTTCTGAGGAAGTAGCACTTAATAACAGTGCAACATTTTTGCAGTCACTGTGACATGAACTCAGTTTTTCTTGAGAAATTACATAGTTTGGAAAACTGTCAATGCATTGAGGGACAATATATCTTTTCCTGTTCCTGTTGAGAAAATTGTATTTTTTGGTATGGTAGGACTGCTTTAACACAGGGATTTCTAAGACCAGAAGGGATCTTTTAAGAGTATAGTGAGGAAAATCAGTCTAATTCATTATGGAAAGGGTAAAAGTGATGGTGTCAAATTTTTTAAAGTCTAAACCAAAGTATATTCCATGGAGAATCTTTCTTTCTTTTTTTCTTTCTCTCTTTTTTTCTTTCTTTCTTTTTCTTTCTTTCTTTCTTTTTCTTTCTTTCTCTCTTTCTTTCATTCTTTCTTTTCTTTCTTTCTTTCCTTCTTTTCTTTCTTTCCTTCTTTTCTTCTTTCTTTCTTTTTCTTTCTTTCTTTTTCTTTCTCTTTCTTTCTTTCCTTCTTTCTTTCCTTCTTTTCTTTCTTTCTTTCTTTCTTTCTTTCTATCTTTCTTTCTTTATTCTTTCTTTCCTTCTTTCTCTTTTCTTTTCTTTTCTTTTCTTTTCTTTTCTTTTCTTTTCTTTTCTTTTCTTTTCTTTTCTTTTCTTTTCTTTTCTTTTCTTTTCTTTTCTTTTCTTTTCTTTTCTTTTCTTTTCTTTTTTCTTTTCTTTTCTTTCATCCTTCAGAATCTTATAACAAGTGTATGAACTCTTGCAAGTGTATATTCCTCCCTGAGCTGAGTGAACCTTGAGTTCTTTTCTACAAACTGGCATAGCTTTGTCAAGAGTTTTTTCCTTGTCCTTGAAATGCTGAATGATTAAGATACTGTGCTGTGAAATTAAATGGGTTAAATGCTGTAGGG
This sequence comes from Chiroxiphia lanceolata, assembly GCF_009829145.1. Taxonomy (NCBI): domain Eukaryota; kingdom Metazoa; phylum Chordata; class Aves; order Passeriformes; family Pipridae; genus Chiroxiphia; species Chiroxiphia lanceolata. The sequence continues at coordinate 68,867,222 of NC_045641.1, forward strand.
CAATCCATTAACTTCCACTTGGGTTTTCCACCTCTAGGAGGAAGATCTAAAGCACTAAGATCCTGAACTGAAACAGTAAGCAGCAGAACTAGCAAAATTTATTTTATTATTTAATGCTACAACTCCACCTCATCACTACAGGGATTTTAACTCTTCCCACTCTCTGTTCTGTTGCCTTTCAAAACTTTTTTGATATCCATTCAAAAGACTTCAGGTACTTTGAGATATGAACTAAAAAAAATAAATTAGTGGGATAAATGGAAGAGGACTACCCAAATCAGATCAGAACAAGTGCTATTTCTTTTTCTGGTTTAGAAGATGAGTCATCTTTTTCACTGGATGATCAAGTTGAGTTGTAAATCCCTGGCTCATGTTAAACAAATCTGACTTGAGGCCAATCTTTTTCCTCTTCAAAACAAGGGCTCAGATAACACACAGGAAAGTAACTTTTAAAAGCATTTAGCAGCTGGTGAATAAATAAATCAGAACAATGAGTTCTATGAATATAATATATTAGAAAGCTTGGAAAAGATATTATCTTCCTAATTACAGACTGTGAAACATCACTGCTTTGTGGTTGTAAATAAGTGTGAAAATTGACCTTGAGTCTGGAGGAATCATCTACAGAAAGCATGCTGGATATGTATTTTTCCTATTTATTTTTCTTCACTTTTGCTGTGACTAGTAAATCAGACCTGGTTCATTCTTGGGCTTGGTTCCTGTTCTCCTATTTTTTTTACCAAGTTTTCACTATGTCTGCCAGTTTCTACAAAATACCTCAGGGACAATTAGGAGCAACTTGCAATAAACTATATAATCTTAGAATTTATATAAATGTGTGTATACTCATAATGGGTCTCACTTTGTAATTCTAATCTTTCTTTCATGTTTCCTGAGTAAGATCAGGCCGTTTGTAAGCACTGCAATCATGAAGGAGTGAGAATTGTGCAAGCCAAGGGGAATTTCAGATTCTGTAATTTATTCACGCAGTAAGGTTGTCATTAACCAGTGTCAGAAGATTCCATTTCAAGAGTTGTTAATATTGTGTGTCAGGAAAACCTTGGGGTGGAGAAACCATCGTGTTTGTGTGCTCAGTTGCTGAAAGGAATTTAGTCTGCTATTGGCCAAGGAACTAAAAATTAGTATCTCAGAAAACGAATAGGATATGATTACTAATCTTCCAGGCAACAGCAGAAATCCATATTCCATTGATTTTGGGGCACCTATAAATAGACTTTTGCTATTTTAAGTATTGTTGAGCAATAACCATTTGAATTGTTCACCATGTTGATTACCAGACCAAGATATGACACTGCCAGGTTGGTGGAGTGGCAGGATCTCACACCACAACTCTACAATGCAAAAAAGTATTCCAGAGAGTGGAGGAAGACTCAAGACAAACCAGAATTCCAGATGTGGAAAACCAGGAAAAATGGTGCAACATGTGACGATCAAAGACATTTTCTGTAACTCAAGGAAAGCAAATGAAAGAAAAAAATTGTATTATTTGAAAAAAACCCAAATAACCCAAAACTAAAGCAGAACAAACCAAAACAACCTTTACATTGTAATTAAAAATGAAGGCAGTTTGGTTTTGCAGACAAAGCAATCAAGAGCAGAGGTACAAGTCTTGACTCAAGAAAGAGATAACTGAAGACTTATATACGAGGCCATAGGAGTGGGAACACAAACAGAAGGTAAGGAAGGACCAGAAGGAAAGGCTACATGCCTTCCAAGGTGTTTTCAACATTGATAAAATGTCTGGCATCATTTTCCAAACCTCATTAAGAGAGGGAATTTCCCAATGTACTAACAGAGACCAGATCTTTCAGTAGGCAGCGCCTTATCTTCCGTTTAAGATACATTGCTGAATATTGATTTGCTGACTCCAATCAGGATGTTCTTCCAAGCAATTAGATCTTGTCTGAATATGTAGGAGTTGCTGCTTGCCTCTACTAATCCTGAGATTTCAATCAATACTCACGTACAAGATCCAACCAGCACTAGAGAGAATGTGCCATGACTGACCATTTTAATGGACACTCTGTCCACTGTGAGACATCCTCACTCCCACACAAACTCATATCTTCCAGAGAAGCCTCCTGCCTTGAATCATGCCCTGGAGGAACTGCCCTCCTCTGCTGTCTGCCCTGAGTAGTCCCTGGTTCCAGTGCTCAGTTTGATGTTAGTCATATATTTCCTTTTCACCCCCTGATCAGACTGCCTGGAGCAAATCCACATGGACAGTGACGAGGGGGAAATCTTTTGTTTCTTTGGCTGTTGCAACATGGAGGGAATATCATCATTCACGTCTTCAAGGCACCAGCAGAATATCAGTACCTTCCCTGGCCAGAGGATGGGGAGGGAGAAACTGTGACTCAGTAAAGCATCTCTGAGTCACTGCCCTCGCAGCAAACATCAGGGTGGTGCCACTGTCACCACCCTCCTCTCCCAGAGCTGCACTTGAACTCCCAGCCTGGCTCACTCCCTATCTGCATGAGGCTGTTCTCCTGAGGGATTGAGGTTCCTGCCCTCATCTACCTGATTTTGAAATTTGGATGACATTCTGCAAACTGTGGAATAAATGTAGAATCATTTCTTTGAAAGAAAAGAAAAAAAAAATTTACTCAATAAAACCATTGAAAATATCCAAATCAGCCCTTAAGCTGAGTCTGGCAAGACTTTAGGCACTTAACTAAACATTTCTGCATGCCAAATAATTCCCTTTCAAATTGGAAATAGGATGACACAGGGGAGTTTATTTAAAACTGATATAAAATCTGAGAACAACACAGAACTGAAGTTTTCCCAAACAGTTCTTCCCCTTTCTTGCAAATGTGACAGTGACATTCTTAGACACCAAAATAAAGACCAAGCAGGTGGTCTTGCCCTACAGCATGCAACTCTTATCTGCAGCTTCTCAGCAGAGTATCTTAATCACCCTCACAGCTTCTGCAGTGTCAGGTACCCCAGCTAACACAGTTTTCATAGTAACTACACATAAGAATTCTTACAATCACCCACAGGACATTATTTTCAGGTTGAGGAAAGTTAAAAACCATTTAAAAGCTATAAACCAGACACAAAGGACGTTTATATTGCCTTAAAAAGGGCACAGTTTTTGCACTATTTATGAGCAAATCTGGGAATGACTCAGACGTGGTTCAGACCCATTAAGCCAAGAATTATATGCAATGCAAGATATTCTCACTTGCCATTGATATCAAGGCATTCAGACTCCTCCACAGGGTCCTTTACTTACAGCTTCTCCAGAGTCAAAGCAGGCCCAAGACCCAGGAGCGAATCTGGGCTTTATATGAAGACTCACAAGGACAGCAGAAGTAAAAATTATTTGAGGGCCTGCTGCAATTCAAAAGAATGTGTGTAGTCCTGGCAGAGTTTGAGGTGCTTCTGTAGCAAATCAATTTATTTCTGGCCCAGAAGGGTCCTGTGTGCTGAGAGCTGAATAGGAAAAGGAAAACACTTATAAATGCATTTGGATCAGTAGTTTTCTCTCTGTTCACTGAAACTTCCTTCAGGAATTTACAGGAATTGTTTTAGTTAGCTGGTAATTACCACTCACCCACAGAAAACCTTTTATTCTCTCACATTTTGAAATAGGCCTGAATGAACATAAGCAAGAGGAAATAAATTTAAAATAGAAATTCTGTTAAGATACCAGAGGTCATGTATGATATGAGAAAAAATGAAGGGAAGAAGAAAACAAAGAGTTTATGCCTCTAAGAATCAGTCTGTTGCATCATCATCTTCAGAGTCATTATGCCTGGCTTTTCTGTACTTATGTCTACTGCCATCACATTTATAATTAGACCATCCCTGAAATATGTATTTATTCAGCTGTACTCCCTTTTTTTATAATTATTTTGGAGTAACATAAGTTCACCCACTAGTAAGAATGCGTATTCTGAAAAAGAAGCAGAAGCAGAATGGATCCATGTTTGTGCTATTTGGAGGCAATATAAAGTCTGCTGAAAATGGGACTGCCAGGATATCCCTATTCCAGAATCATCTGCCCTGCCAGCACATCCAATTTGCTCCGGTTCTGGATAGAAACAGTCCAGGGGTTTCTACAGGGCACTCAGCAGGAGGTGGAGATGAGACCCTGTTGCTGCACAGGGTTGTCACTGATATGTGTCACCAGAAACATCAATTTAGGCCATATAAGGATTCGGCTTGGGACAACCATTTGAAAAGCAAGACAAGCAACTGGTGAGTGAAAATTCAAGGCAAACCATATGAAGGGAGCTCAGGCAGACCTAGGAAGTCTGTATCAGATCACATTTGTATCCCTCTCAGTTCAGAGTTTTGTTTCTGACTGCAGGCAGTGCCAGTTATTTCAAAAGAAAATCATCTGTAGACTACTGCAATTTATGCCTGGGGAAAGCCTAGTTTTATATTTATGGCCTGTGTTTTGAAGAGAAGATTTATATCTCTTAAAAAAAAAAAAGGCACTTTATAAATATTTGGTCTTTTGGACAAGACACTCTCCAGTCCCTGGGGAGAAGCATTTTGAAGAACCCTGGAAGGGGTGTTGGGGGCCTCAGACACACTGTTTAAGACTGAAGCCTCAGGGGGATGGGAGGAGCTTATGCTCATGCCAAGTCACTTTAGGCTAGAAACAGGATAATTCCCTGGCAGATGTGAAATTCCCATCCATGCCACATGAAAAGCAAGTTTCTTTTTCATGTAGAATTTACTCCACGCTGACAGTGAAGACTGAAAACCACCCCACTGGTGTGAGGTGCTCTGCGCTCCCCAGGGAATACCCAGCAGCTTTCAGGGACTTTGGTTCCCCAGCCCATTCCTCTCTGCCCTGCCAAGCCCCACCTGTCCCTGGAAAGCAACAAACCCATCTGATCCACAGCTGGGTGATACGTCTCAAATGAGTCCTCTAAACCTGCTTCCTCCCTCAGAAGCACTCAGCTGACTGAAGATTTACTGGGCTGTCAGGGCAAAACAAGGCATCCAGGAGACCCCCTGATCCCATCCTCAATCTCATTAACTTCCTGCTCTGCCGAATGCCCCGTGTTAACGAAGGGCTGTAATTGGTAAATGAAATTGATTACACAACTCTTCAAATGAGGCAAATTGTCCATCTCCAGAGAAAAGGTATAATTTTCCACCGCGCATAAATCAAAGGCAGGTCTCTTAAAAGCACTAGGTAAGTAGTGAGCATTTCAAATTGGCTACAAAGTGCTGGACAAAGCACTTGGCAGAAGGAAGGGCACGGGCAAAAATGACCTTAGCAGCTCTTTTCTCTCTCCAGTTTCTGTGATTCTATGAATTTTAATTCTGCACTGCACAATTTAATTACCACTTGCACAGAGCTGCAGAAAATGGATAGCCAGGCAGATCTTTTCTGTCATCTGTCAGCTGTGAGGGTGCTTAATTGTTCCTACAGAAATGTGGACATAAAGTTGATTCGTGTCTGTCCAAAGGACTGTACATTAGGGCATCACAGCTAGAAAAAGCTGTCAGAGGTAGTCCTAAAAACCCCAAACCTCTCTTCAGTAAAACAATCTGAACCCTGCCACGTTGCAAGACTACTCAAAACCTTGTCATTTAATCATGTTCATATCTTCATATATCTGGGTTTGAATTGTTGCAGAGAGAAGAAATCAAGAGGGAATCAATTCCTTTACTCACTCTATTTGTTGCCCGTAACGAAAACACAAACCAACAGAGTGCCGGTTTATGGGTGCTTTATTCGGGGCCCCGGGAACCTGAGGACTAGTGTCCCAAGTCAGGATTCCGAAGACCCTCATTTTCAGTTCAGTTTTTATACCTTTACACAAACATGTCTACGTGCAGTTCTTACTTGTAAGCAGTTACACTTAGTTACAAGCACAAACTCATATTTCATACTGATAACAATTGGTAATCATCTACTTTTAATCATAAATCTGTTTAAGTTGTCCTACTCCATAGAAACCCCATAGAAACTGTTCAGCAGACCCTTACTGTATCTAAGGTAACAAATCGTTATATACATGCTTGGCTAAATCTTTTGATTATTGTTCCTACCTCTTCAGTACATTCCATTCTCACGAACAAGGCTGCTAACCTACTACTTTGGAGTGCTGCTCTCTAGGCCTACTCTCCTACTAAGCCTTAGCCATTCTACTACTAAATTTGAATCATTCTGCAACATGTCCCCCCTTTTGAGCATTCTTCAGGCTTTTCCTGCAAGGATGCTCAAATGTAGCAATCTTCAAGCTGCAGTTTCTTGATGAACAGGAGGTGATCCATCTTGCGGTGAGATTACTTCTTTTCTTGTTATGGCTTTCATGATGCGTCTCGTATGTTGACCTTCTTTTACAATCATTCCTAAAAGACACTTATAAACAATCATGGCTATAACAATAATTATTACAATCAATATTCCGTACTGGATAACAGAAGATATCCATCCTGACACATGAAGACCTAGGGAGCTGAATAATTCTCCTATCCAATTGTGTTCTACTTCCTTTTGTATTTCATGAACATTTTCGTCAATTTGTTCTAATTGACTAATATCTTTCTCTACTTCTTGAGTGACATTTGGGATGTGCACGCAACAATGGTCGTCCTTTGCATGCAGGTATCCACAGACTCCGTGTTCCTTTAATAGGATTAAATCTAAAGCCATTCGATTCTGTACTGTCATCCTAGTGGTGGCTTGTAATTGTAAATTTAGATCTTTAAATCCTTTCTTAGTGACCGCTGCTAGCCTTTCAGTTTGTCCCATTAATTTAAACAACATCTCTCTGTTTCGGTATGTTGAGATTGGTGCAAACAAAGATTCTAATACCCATCCAAATTTAACTCCTGCTGATGGTTCATGCCAATCTCCCAACCTCAAGTCATCAATGTCCTTACTAATTTCTCTTTTTCCCCGTGGTTGTATTTCTACTGATGTTAACTTATCCTGTTTCCAGAATGGACAGAGAGTAGGTATCCCTAGTGTGACAGGCACAACAGGACCATCTATTGGCATGTGGGTGGTCCACTGGCCATGCCCCATTACCCACACTAAATTTCCTGGACTCCTAACTGTAGTGGTGTGACAATCAATGTTTTTCACATGTCCTTTAATAGTATGGTTGTATCCTCGACACTCACATCCTAACTGCAGGAGGGTCCTGACTGGTATTAATCCTATTTCGTCATCTGGGGTGTCACATGTATATATTCGAGTACAATTCCAATCCTCCTTTGTACGTATTTCTGTTCTCCAATTATAATTTCCTCTATTTCCTGTAGAATAAGTTTGATTCTTTTTCCCTTTCCAGTGAATACACCACTGTACTTTTCCAATATAACTATAAGTCTCTAGTAGGCTGGGTCCCCAAATCGTTTGCCACTCCTCCATAGTTGTAGAGCTAGTAATATTTTGACATACTTCTTCTTGTTTTTCTCGTTTTATTTGAACTGGAACTTTAGAACAGGGGTATGTTACCAAATCTGTAACTAAACAAGATCCCTTTAATTGGCCAATATCTTCGCCTGTTACCCATGTCCCAACTACTACCCATCGGAAAAATCCGGGCATCTGTTCACATTGTTTTTTGGTCATTTTGTCTTTTAATAAACATGCATCTGTCATTTCGTTCCATGTTTTGGTTACAAATCTGCAATTCCATGTAGTATTCTTAAACACTTTAGGAATTTCTGGCACTGGAATTATTCCCCATGGGATTGGGTCTCCTGCAGCATAAGGCATAGGGAGACATGCAGTGATTTTTGTGACATTCTGTACTTTCCCAAAATCACGAATTAGGCCTACGACTAGGTTTTCTTGTTCTACTTCTCGATCTGGAATCTGCAGGTTACTTACTTGCCGGGTTGTTCTTTCAGTCTTTATGTGGACGACAGTAATTCCAGTATCCCACCAGTCATCTCTATTTATCCAGCAAGTATATTGGCCCTCATCTTCTCCTCTTTGTATTTCTTTGATTTTCAAAACTATTACATCTGCCTTCTTTTCAATCTGATGTCTCTTCCCGACTTTCAAGTTCTGTCCCTTAAACCACCACCCATATTCAGAATACTGTCCTTCTGAAATTTTGCAACTTAAAGTCAGATCGCTTCCTTCCTGGGCCGGGTAAACACTGTATTCTGGTCTAACTCTTACTCCTTGATGTGGTACAGCCACTGCTGTCCTTATCCCGTAATCTTTTTCTTTTCCACATGAGACCACACAAAGAAATGTACCCTCTGTTTTTCCTACTCTGGGATCAGAAATATTCAGCCACCCTTTACCTTCCTTACTATTAGACCACCAGCTAACTCCTTGATTTTGTGATTCCCAAGATTGATTTGTCATATTCAATTTCCACCACTTTACTTTAACTGATTTCTGACAATTATCAAATTGGAAGGCACAATTGATTTTTAAGGGAGGACCATCCCACATGTCAAATTGTTTCCTAGTGGGCATAACTCGCACTTTGGTCACCGTTTTCTGGGTCGTGTTTATTGTCCGTATTTCTATATGTTCATAATCAAAACTTTCCCAAATCCAAACTACACACATATATGTTCCTTCCATAGCTTTAGACACTTTGGGTACCTGCAGGACGGTATAACCTTTTTGTTGTGTCGCATCCCAAACTGTCGTCACTCCTTCTGTCATGGCTCGATCTTGATCTCTCCATCTCCATTTGACTTTAACATCTCTTAATTCAGCTCCCTGGTCATCAGAAAACAGACAGGTTAAATTCACATCAGTGTACTCTGGTACAAATAAATAAGGATCTGGGGTCTCAATTCTCACGGTGGTCTCTGCTAAACTCATCAACCCCAGGAATACTACAATTCTCAATGGTTGGCTCGAAATACCATCCTTGTAGGTGAGAGAGGTTCTACCGACCACGAGACTGGAACCTTCTTGATTCGGGTGTAATGGATCCAATTGTCGATTCCCTCGACCTTCACCGCCGTGTAAGTGGTCATTATCACCTGGCGAGGACCGTCCCATGTTTCCTTTAATGGTTCCACCGACCAGTTCTTCACATAGACTTGGTCTCCTGGAGAAATGTCATGAACCGGATTCTCCAGGGGCAGAGGTCGATTCCACTGCAGCGCTCCTCTGAGGGCTGTGAGAGTTTTATTTAAGGATAACACATAGTTAAACACTGCTTGATCCCCCACCACATGAGGATCCCCTTGATAGGTAGCTGCATGATAGGGCTTGCCATACAATATTTCGTATGGACTTACTCCTATTCTCTCCCTGGGTTTAATCCTGATTCTCAGCAAGGCAAGAGGTAGCGCTTGGGGCCACGGGATTTTTGCTTCTTGACAAATTTTCTTTAATTGACCCTTCAATGTCTGATTCATCCTCTCTACTTGTCCACTAGATTGCGGTCTCCATGGTGTATGGAGATTCCATGTTATTCCTAATATAGCAGATATTTCTTGCACTATCCCTGCGGTAAAGTGTGGCCCTCGATCAGATGATAACCCTAGAGGTACCCCAAATCTCGGAATAATTTCTCTCAGAAGAGTCTTAACTACTTCCTTTGCTTGATTAGTCCTGCATGGAAAGGCTTCTGGCCATCCTGAAAAGGTACAAACATATACTAACAAATACTTACAGGATTGGGCCTTAGGCAACTCAGAAAAATCTATTTGCCAATAGTCTCCTGGTAACTGTCCTATCTGTAACTTTCCCATTTGTACCTGTTTTCTGACCACTGGGTTATTTTTAATACACATGGGACACATTGCATTTACCCTTTTTGCTAATGTTAACATCTGGTTTGAGAGAACCTCATTTTTCAGAAATTTTACCATTGCTTCTGCACCCCAGTGGCACTTGTTATGTTCCGTCTCGAGTACTGCTTTCATTATTCTGACAGGTAAGATTACTTGTCCTATGGGAGTGATGTACCACCCTTTAATATTTTTCCTTGCTTTTGTTATTTGAGCTAATTTCTCATCTTCTTGTGAATAATATGGTTTTTCTTCCATATATGCTATTGCTGGATTATTCCGAACGGGTAAAAGAGCCATCTGAGTCCATACCTCTCTGGCGGCTTGTTTAGCCGCTTGGTCAGCCTGTCGATTACCTTGAAATTCTCGTCCGGGATCAGTTTGATGTCCTCTGACATGCATTATTGCCACTGCCGAAGGCTTGTGTATTGCCTCTAGCAATTGTAAAATTTCTTCTCGATGTTTAATTGATGTCCCTTGAGAAGTAAGAAGTCCTCTCTCTTTCCAGAGTGCTCCGTGAACATGAACTACTCCAAAGGCATATTTGGAGTCAGTCCATATATTAACTCTCCTTCCTTGGCTTAGTATTAAAGCTCTCACCAATGCCCAAATCTCGGCCTTTTGTGCAGACGTACCTGGGGGTAGTGCATTTGCTTCTATCACTTCTTGTAGAGTGACCACTGCATACCCAGCATACCTGGTGCCATTCTCCACAAAGCTAGATCCGTCAGTATACAACTCCCAGTCAGGATCTGTCAGTGGTTCATCCTTCAGGTCTTTTCTACTCGCGTAGACCTGTTCAATGGTCTCTACACAGTCGTGCTCCAGGACACCTTCTTCCTTTGTAGACCTAAGGAATTCTGCTGGGTTGAGATGGTTAGTGATTTTCAGTTCAACATCATCTTGCTCTCTTAACAGAGCCTGATATTGTAACATACGGCTAGAGGAGAGCCAATGCCCCCCTTTTTGTTCCAAAACTGCTATGACCATGTGGGGCACGTACACCACCATGTGTTTCCCCAGAGTCAATTTTCGTGCTTCTTGAATTAGAATAACCGTCGCTGCCACGGCTCTGAGGCACCCCGGCCATCCCCCACTTACTGCGTCCAGCTGTTTGGAGAAATACCCCACCGGTCTCTTCCAGGATCCCAACCGCTGAGTGAGTACTCCTAAAGCCGTTCGTTGTCTCTCACAGACATAAAGCTGGAATTCTTTGGTTAGGTCTGGTAGTCCCAGGGCAGGTGCTTCCTGGAGGGCTCTTTTCAGTTCCTGGAATGCTTTCTCCTGCTTCGTCCCCCAGGTCAGCTTGGGCTCTTTTACTGCTTCATATAATGGTCTGGCAGTCAGCCCAAAGTTGGGAATCCACAGCCTGCACCATCCGACCATTCCTAGAAAAGATCTTAATTCTTGATTATTTCGGGGTACTGGGATAGCACATATTGCTTGTATACGATTTGCACCCAAACGCCGAACTCCTTGTGAAATTTCACATCCCAGATAAATAACTTTCTGTTTTACTAGTTGGGCCTTTTCTTTTGAAACCCGGTAGCCTGCTTGCCCCAGCATGTTTAACAGTTCAATGGTTAACTGACGACAGAGTCCCTGTTCTGTAGCTCCCAGGAAGATGTCATCAACATACTGAAGTATTATATATGAAAAAGGAGATTCCTTTACCTGAGTAGTCTTCCATTCTTCAAGTTCTTTTGCTAACTGATTACCGAATATTGTAGGTGAACATTTGAATCCTTGTGGTAATCGAGTCCAAGTAAGCTGTCGCTTTCGTCCAGTCTCTGGGTTTTCCCACTCAAAGGCAAAAATCTTCCAACTTTCTGGTGCCAGTGGTATGCAGAAGAAGGCATCTTTCAAGTCAATCACTGTAAACCACTAAAATCTCTCAGAAACAGATGTTAACAAAGTATAGGGATTTGCTACTACTGGGTGGATATCTTTTGTAATGAGGTTTACTGCTCTCAAGTCTTGTACTAACCTATACTTACCATTAGGCTTTCTTACTGGAAAAATGGGAGTATTAAACTCTGACTCACATTCTTTTAATATTCCTAAAACTAGAAACTGTGAGATCATTGGGGCTATTCCTTTCCTAGCTTCTAAACTAATTGGGTATTGTCGCACTCTAACAGGTTGTGCTCCTTCTTTTAATTCTATTCTAACTGGAGTAGCAGCTTTGGATTTTCCAGGGACCCCTGTTTCCCATACCCAAGGCACTACAGCCTGTTCTATTTCCTGCGGTATCTCTTCCTTTTCTACCTCTTTTACAACAAAAATTTTTACTAAGTTCTCTTCCGGAATTTCTATCTTGACCCTTCCTTTTTCAAATATAATTTTAGCTTGCAAGGCTGAGAGCAGATCTCTTCCTAGTAAACATTCAGGACTGTTGGGCATGTACAAAAATAAACGTCTTTTCCTCTATTTGTCCTGAAACTCCTACCACCCATGCAGTTGAATCACTTAATGGTCCCATCAATTTATTCATTGCCGAGAAACTAGCTCCAGTATCTATTCTAAATTCTGTCAACTCTCCCTCTACTAATAATTCCTGGTAAATTCTTAACCTTTTATAATCTCCAGACACATTCCGATCCCACTCGGGATCTTCCTGCAGCACGAAATCATTTACTGTTCCCCCCTTCGCTCCAACTGCTTCCCGCAAAGGGGCCATCAATCTAGGGGGTGAGGGCGAAACGTCTGTCTCCCTTCCCCCTCCCCGTCTCTTTTCTCTACTCCTTCCCCTTTCTTTTCGCCCCCTCCGAGTCCGTTCTGCTAGCGGAGTTCTATCAAAACCACATTCTCGCCCTCTCGTTACTTCCTTATCCGAGGACGATTCTAACGGGGGCATGGTGGGTGATCGTGCCCTCCCACGTGAAGAGAAACTATCTCCCGGGGGCGCACTTGGAGTTATGCTGGGGGAGACTAACAAAAACACATCTTCCTCTGGTTCTTGACATCCTATACATTTATCATCTAATTCTTTTAACACCAACATACCACATTCCTTTTGCCATTCAGTCTTACGTTCCAAATAATAAAACAAATCTAAATACGGTATTTCATCCCACATCTCATTCTCTCGTAAATATTGCATCAAGGGGGTTATAATTTCCGAAGTTAATGTACCATTCCTAGGCCACTGCATTCCTTCTGTCTCATATTGAGGCCATACATTATTACAATAATCAATCAATTGTCTCTTACTTAACTCTTGTCCGAAATTTCCTTCCTTCCAATGTTTTAACAAGCAACCAAGCGGAGAATCGCTAGGGATATCATTTTCTGCACAAGATAGTGCCCTAAAGGTTTTAAAAGGCATCATAGTCACACACACTGTACAATCACACAATAAACAGTACAATACGAACAGCAAACAGTACAATACAAATAGTAAACAGTTCGATACGAACAGTATAAACCAATACCTTCCTATACCAACTTGTCAAGTCTCGCTATGAGTGACAAGTGCTGGTTCAGCGCGGCTTTCGCCCCGTCTTACGACCAGCGCCTAGGCTTCCCAATAAAACCTTTGCCCAACCCAGCGGGTAAACTCACGGTCCCGTCTTATGGGCAGGCTCCCAACCAACAAACCTAAAGAATAAAGCACCTCCGGGCTTACCTGGATGGTTGTCCGGCAGGCGCGGGGTCGGGCACGGGTCGATGTCTCCCCAGAAATCACCTGGTTGCCGGCATGGAGTGGATCAGCCCGTGAGCCGCCCCAGCTACCCCCGGAATCCCATCTGGTTGTCGCCAGAAAACTGTTGCCCGTAACGAAAACACAAACCAACAGAGTGCCGGTTTATGGGTGCTTTATTCGGGGCCCCGGGAACCTGAGGACTAGTGTCCCAAGTCAGGATTCCGAAGACCCTCATTTTCAGTTCAGTTTTTATACCTTTACACAAACATGTCTACGTGCAGTTCTTACTTGTAAGCAGTTACACTTAGTTACAAGCACAAACTCATATTTCATACTGATAACAATTGGTAATCATCTACTTTTAATCATAAATCTGTTTAAGTTGTCCTACTCCATAGAAACCCCATAGAAACTGTTCAGCAGACCCTTACTGTATCTAAGGTAACAAATCGTTATATACATGCTTGGCTAAATCTTTTGATTATTGTTCCTACCTCTTCAGTACATTCCATTCTCACGAACAAGGCTGCTAACCTACTACTTTGGAGTGCTGCTCTCTAGGCCTACTCTCCTACTAAGCCTTAGCCATTCTACTACTAAATTTGAATCATTCTGCAACATATTTATAGCAGCCTTTTTACTAACGCCTAACTTTGCCTTTTCCATCTTAGTTAGAGGAGAAATGTGTTTCTAGGCTATTCTTGGAAAGAAGGAATAATTCTCTTTCTTTGTGAGATGCCCTTGTCACATTAATATCACACTTTCAGCTCTCTAAAGGAGTCCTCCAAGCCTGGTGTCAGTTTTGTTCTGAATAGTCTTCATATTCTGCAGTTGCTCCTGAAGCTGTAATGACAGCATAGAGACAAAAAGATCTCGGTGTCTGGCCATATAAATTCCTAAATTATGACCCTGCATATTCAGAGAATCATAGACTCATAGAATGGCCTGGGTTGGAAGGAAAATTAGGGATCATCTAGTTCCAATCCCCCTGCTGTGGGTAAGGACACCTTCCACTGGGCCAGGGTGCTCAGAGCTCCAGTTTAACAGTTTATTGCCTATGTATCCCTTAGCATTTCTGTTTGCTGCATCATGATTTTGCGATTTTTTCAAGGTCATTTTTACTGGTTTCAGAATTTCAGATGTTGCCCTTTGCATATGTGATCAACATCTGCCTTGTCCATTCCAGTTCTTGGAGCTTTCTGGTGTGCAAACCTGATGTAGCCCACCAGCAGAGCTTTCATTCCTAGGGCAGTGTGTCTGTTGTAAGGGATAGGTTACATAATTAAACTTTTCTTGTGCATAAATATGAACCCTATTCTCATGCTGCACCTGGGAAGTTTCATCTCACAAATTCTGTTATTGCAGGAATTAAGGATCTGGGGGTATCTTTGATCTTCATACTTTGGGGGTTTGGCCTGTGCTGGTTGAAGGCAGCAGAGTGTTCTGTGAGAAGCAGTTCTTGGTGATGAATGTTCTTTCATCCACACTAAACTAAAAGCCTATCACTTGTGACAACTGTGAGGCGGGTTTTACAGCCCAGATGATACCCTCAATTATTATCTTATTTTTCTTCCAAGTGGAGCTATTACTTTTAAATGATTAACCCGTGCTCAGGAAGTCGTTCTTGTATTGTGCTTCTGTCAAAAATTTTTTTCTCTTTCTTGCATTGCATTGATTTTCTTATCCAGTGTTTGATAGGTTAGAAGACCTAAAATGATCCTAGACAGAAAGTCCTTTCTCAGGGGAGACCTTCTCACTCTCTACAACTCTCTGACAGGAGGTTCAGGCCAGGTGGGGGTCGGGCTCTGCTCCTGGGTAACTGGTGACAGGATGAGAGGAAATGGCCTCAAGCTGCACCAGGGGAGGTTCAGGTTGGGCATCAAGAGGAATTTATTTGCTGAAAGGGTGGTCAGGCATTGGAAGAGGCTACCCAGGGAGGTGATGGAGTCTCCACCCCTGGAGGTGTTCAAGGAATGACTGAATGTGGCACTCAGTGCTCTGGGCTGGGTGACAAGGAGGTGTCCAGCCAAAGCTTGTACTCGATCTTGGAGGTCTCTTCCAACCTTAATGATTCTACAGTTCTATGATTCATCCTCCAAGATTTCTAAAAATGCCTAAGGATGACAAGCGTTTAAGATTTTCTTCAGTTTAGCTGCATTTGATAAACCTACTAGAAATTATTAATTCAGTACGGTTCCTTAGTCTATAAAGGACTAATTATAAAATTATAACATGAATTTAGACAGGAGGACTAGGACCTTGAGTAGCTCAGGTTATCTCAAAGGAAGTTAAAGTGAGTAGTTTTTGCAATGAGGCAACAAATAATCATTTGTGTTCAAACGCTCTCGCTTTTGATGATTTGATTTATTCCAACTCACTTGCACCAGAAGGGAAAGCACTGTTTTCTGTGATGTGCTGAATAATGAAGTCTCCCTAAAAACCTGGTGTAACAGACAAGTAAACATTTTAGCCATGGGAAGGCAGAAGCAGGAAGGCGTTGAGACTTGCTGAAAGCCACACAGGGTGTTACTGTCAGAGACCAGATTAGGATTTTGCAAGTCACTCATCAGCAATCTTGCTTGATTTGGTATCTGGGAGTTACAAAGAAACTTGGCAAACTTTGCTGATTCTCCTAGCACTGGCACTGAGCTAGGATCCAGGGACAAGTTTGTGTAGGACAAAGATTCTGCCACAGCTACCTTTCCCTGTCATGTGTACGTGCAGTCTAAAGTGATTTGGCAGAAAGGTGCAAAAACTGTGGGTAGAAGCTGTAGTACACATTCCATGGGACTGTGAAGCAAGTTGTGATGGGTGGTTTACTGAAAAATCCCTGCATTTTGGTTCTACCGGATTTGTTACTCAGGAATTCCTGTGGAACAGGAGGGAACCAGGCAAACCAAGATTTTTTTTCTAGTTACTGTGTTTAAGGATTGTGTCCCTGATGAAATAATGAAGACAAGGATTTATTAAATCATAGAATCACAGAATGGCCTGTGTTGGAAGGGACCCAAAAGATCAACTACTTCCAACCCCCTACCATGGGCAGGGACACCTTCCACTATTCCAGGTTGCTCAGAACTCCACCCAACCTGGCCTTGAACACTTCCAGGGATGGGGAAAATGGAGAATAATATCCACATACCTTCACACACATGTACCACTCTATTCCTAGAATCACTAATGAGTGTTATGTATGGGGATAGAGTAAAACTTTAGGAACATTTCTACTCTCCTCTGAAATTCTGGTAACTCAACAACCTGTCGATTTTGCTCAGTACCTTCAAGATAAAAGGCGAAGTTCCCTTTCGTGTTCACTCTGCAGCATTTCCTGGCACTCAGTACTTGCAGCTGAAGAACATATGACATTTTAATGTCTATTGCAATGTCCTTTTTCTCCACACACTGCAATAGTTTGCCATCTCCAGTTCCTTCTGTGGAGGAGTGGGCAAGGATGGACAGCAACAGTTTGAATAACTGATGGCATTACCCCCTGTCACACCACCAGAGCTGGATGTTCATGGTACACCATTCCAGACCCAGGAGTTTGAGACCTGCCAATCTCATGTTGCTCAATGAATGATTTAAATCACAGTAATAGCAACACCTAAAACAATCTTCCCTAACCCAAGTGGAATTCCTAACTGGACACAGACATATTCCCCCAGCTGCACAATTCCTGCAAAAGTACTATTGAAAACTAATGGGTCAAAGACATTTGCAGTTAAATTCTACTGAAAGTGATAGTGTGAATCAATCTGAAATCCAATAAGTGGTGCCTAAACCCTTTCCAACTACAGACAGGAAAGCCTGCAATGTGGTACCTAAAGTATGAAATAAAAGCAGCAATGAGATTGTAAGAGTAGAAAGTATAAATGGGGAAAATCTAAGACTGATCAGCATTTTAATTTGTGGCCCGGAGGGTTTTGTCACACAAATATTGCACATTTATAAATGCATATATACAATGCAATTATACTACTGTGTGTAAACATTTGGTTTCCAAAATGCAAACCTGGGAAATATTACAGATATGTCAGGCAGATTGGGAGCCACCTTAGTTTTCAAATGCCTTTTCATTTTCAATATTATGAGTACTATATTGCTGTAAATTACTGGGTATTAATTTCAGGGACAATCAGAAGAGTTACTCAGTGGCAGGTAACCATCAGCTGAAGATTATGTTTGTACCTATAGCTGGGCAAATACTGTAGGATGTTTTAAAAATTATATTTTGATCAACCATTGTAGGAACAATTACCTATTCTTAGAGAAAAGAAAAGAAACAAACTTGTAATTATTCAAATATATGTCAGGTGGATATTGATATAGCTCTTTGGAAATTTATTCCTTTTCCTGCTTTTAAAAGTTTTCATTGTCCAATCAGGGAACTTAAATATTAAAAAAAAAAGAGATATCACCAACCTTAGACACAGTTATTAATAGAGAATTTGCTGGTAAATAGATGATTAAAAAAAAAGAAAAAAGAACAACAACAAAAAAACCCCCATAAAACAAAACAAAAACAAACAAACAAACAAAAAACAAACAAAAAACCCACAACAAAGCAAAACACAGTGTGTTTAATGGACAATTATAAGCAATAAAACCCTCCAGATTTTCACACTTCTTTCCAAGCATGGTCTTGCTCTGCTTGTAAAGACTGTGTGGATCCTACAGGATCAAAGTTATTGTGAAAGTCTGAGGACTTGAATTAGAATTAAAATTCTGAGGCTCTTTGTTTCAAGCACTTCAATGTCTTGGTGACAGCACTAAGTAGGACATCTCGTGGCACAAAAACTTGAAGAGTCCTCCCACAACAGTATCACACAGAAAGACAGCATTATTTCTCTCCATTATGTTTGTTGTCTGGAATCTTGCCACAGGGAACTGGGGAGACTTGTCATTGCTTTGACCTTAGTAATGAAAGCCATTGCTATCCCATGTCCTACCAGTCAGCTGAACCAGCAGCACCAAAGCTACTTGAGCAGTTTGGAATTCCAAGCTCACACAGCAGGTCTTTTGGATATTTTTCTTTCCACACTGTTCATAAAAAGATCATAAAATTCACCTGATTTGGAGCTTTCCTGTGCTGGCTGCTCAGTTAAGCAGTTTAAGCTGAGTCATGTCATTAAGCTTTATGTTGAGTGAACCATGACCCCTGTTCCAACTATCATGGGAGCTGCCTAAAATTCTACCTTGAGACTGACCCATCTGTAGAAGGTTTGTGAGGGCAGATGAAGCACTCTGGGTTGATCTATTTCTTTCTTTCTTTGGTAGGCCTTTGGGTTTTATGTAATGTACAGTCTCTAATGTGCTCTGGGGAGACACCCCTGCAGTGCTGCCTCCAGCTCTGGGTCCCCAGCCCAGGAAGGACATGGAAATGTTAGAGTGAGTCTGGAGGAGGCACCAAGGTGATCAGAGGGATGGAGCAGCTCCGCTGTGAGGAAAGGCTGAGAGAGTTGGGATTGTTCAACCTGGAGAAGAGAAGGCTTTGGGGTCAAGTAATTGTGGCCTTCCAGGACCTGAAGGGAGCCCACAAGGAAGATGGAGAGAGACTATTTCCAAGGGCCTGGAGTGACAGGACAAGAGGCACTGGCTTCAAACTGACAGAGAGGAGGTTTAGATTGGATATTGGGAAGAAATTCTTCCCTGTGAGAGTGGTGAGGCCGTGGCACAGGTTGCCCAGAGAAGCTGTGGCTGCCCCATCCCTGGAAGTGTTCAGGGCCAGGTTGGATGGGGCTCTGAGCAACCTGGGATAGTGGAAGGTGTTCATGCCCATGGCAGGGTGGTTGGAATGAGAGGATCTCTAAGTTCCCTTCCAACCCAAACCATTCTAGGATTTTATGATTCCATGATTCTATGGTGAAGTGCCAGGCAAAGGTGAGTCGTGAATGGAAACTGGAAAATAGTTCCTTTGATCCAAACAAAATCTTGCTCTGGTACATTCAAAACCTACACATAGGCTGGTGTTTTACTTGGGGCTCCTTTTTAGAAATGGTAGCAAAATCCCAAGTCTACACACTCCAGAGTGCTGCATTTTTCAACTTCCATTATTTTTTGGCTTTTCCTTGTATCTTCAGAGCTGGTATATACACTATCACAAATTCCCTTTGGGTAACTGAGAGAAGAATCATTAACTGTGTAAGTAGGTTGGTAATAAGTAGATATTTTGAGACAGTAGTCAAGATGTGCACGAGAAAATATGGAAGGAGAAGAACAAAACCAACTCAGGGCACTTGCCTTAGCTGTGAAACACTCAGTTTCCAGTAAATTTAGATCTCTGCCAAGTGTCTGCTTAAATACTTGACCCCATAATCTAGACCTACCTTGAAAAGAGCTTCCTGTTAGGAAAACTCTGTATTATCCAACTGCCTTATTCCTTCTAGTCTTTGTTTTGCTCCAGTCAAAGTTGATTTTCATTTAAATGGGGTAAACATAACAAGCTCTTTCATGAAATATTAGAGGTCAGCTGCATTCCCCTTTTTATTTAGTATGTATTTCTTTACTTCATTTAAAAGAGCAATAGCAAAACCACAAACTGAAACCAAATATCATCAAGCACTGAAAACAAAAAGGTGCTTATGGGATTGGAGTACTGGGACAAAACCCATCATTTTATTTCGCAAAGTGTTTAGAAAAGTATATTTGATCTTCTTATTTCCTTCTTTGGGGCCTGATGTTTCAGCCATCGGTCCTGGATTTAATTCTGTGTGGTCCTGCCAGCAAATCTGGGGTCTATTCCTGATTGTACTGCTCACCTACTTTGTGACATGGATTGAAGACCATATATATCCTTGTGGTACTTAAAGTCACCTGGATTTAAAATGGATGAAGAGGTGTATTTAATTTATTTTAATAAATTATTTTTATAAATTATATTTATTAATTACATTTATTAATTATATTTAATTTGTGGCTTGATGCCAAAAGGCTTAAACATAAACAGTCTCCTCCTATTCATAGTACCTAAATGGGAGATAAAGCAGAATCATTTTGTCTCAATTCTAATTTTTAGGGTTTGATGAACATGCAAGGTATGATCTGGGACTGTCCAATGCAAATTGCTCTGCGTCTTTCTTTCTCCATCCTCAATGCCTGAGCTCAAACCTGCACTTTGATTAAGTACTTTTTTGGGACTTCCTTTACCTTAACCTTTCTTATTTCCAGACCCAGGTACCATTTTTGGGTGTCTCCTCAATATTTCTCCCTCCACACTCATTACCTCAAACTTTAAACCATTTTTTAAAAAAATAATTCTAAATCAAGCTAAAAATACAGAGCCCAGAAAAGGGCAATAAAGAGAAATCCCACCTCCCACACCTTTAATTCCTGTCCTTTTCTAATTTCATGCTTCATAAGATCTCTCTCATGTCTGGACTCTCTGTTCTGTCTTGTGTTTTGTCCACTCCAAGTCTAAATGTGGGATATTTATTTGTTGGAATTTTGTCATGCTAATATTTCTGGTAATATTTTTTCATTTAATTTTTATCTTTTTACAGTTCCAAATTCTGGAATGTCCTTTGAAACTATTTCTGTGGGAAGGACTGCTGGACTGCTTTTCTCTCACATCACAAGCCTTTAGCAGATACAGCTACTCCATAAATAAACAAAATAAATAAGCTGAAAGATTTTTTGCTATCAGAACTACTAATTAGCATGAATTACCTTGGTTTATATTCTATAGTTCTAATTTGTGATGGCTTGTATACATTTCTATAATTTTTATATTTGAGAAAGAGACATTCTGCCATTTTGTACTTTTTAATAAAACAACCTCCTTCCATGAACTTTCATATTTCAAGTGTTAGGATACTATTATATAAAAAAATACATTTTTATTCTTCCTAACAGAAGTATATCTTTGAAAAACAGAAGGATGTTAATTATCCAGCATTATTCTCCATAATCAGTCCTAGAAGCAGTGGGAAACATGAACATAGATAACTGGATAAACAGCACATTGACTGGGAATCTTGTTGCTTGGGAAGTCTGTTAAAAGCTGTAACTGTAAGTGGGATAAAATAAATTTGTATGAGTAAGTGTAAAAATATTACAGGAAATCTAGATAAAGCTAATAAAAATATTTATTAGTAAAGAGAATTAGTAAAGAGAATTAGTAACTTAGTCTCATAACACCTTGCATGTGGGCTTCAATGTCACATGTTAATAAACCAAATATATCTCTTCCTTTATTTGAATCTACATAAAGCAAGTGTTGGCTTTAAAACTTCTGGAATAATCAGTCTAATAATTCAGAGTTTCCCTTTCCATTTGTATAAAATTATACCTGCGTGTATCCCTGTATTAAAATACATGATTTTAATTTATGTGCCACCCATGTATTTTTCTGTTCCATTCTCATGGTTTGGAGAGATTAAAGGGAATAGAACAGAATGGCAAGGCATTGGGTACTTGTCATGCTATGGTTTTCCCTGAAAAAGCAGGATTTGCCGCAGCAAGCAGGATTCCAGTACCAGAGACATTTACACTTGACTTCAGGAAGGGTGTGTACAGGTATGCTTTTATGAACTTGATTTCAATGGGACAAGTTCATGTGCAGGATTATCGTGGATTCAAAGTAGGACTTGAATATCCTCATATTTCAGTCTTACAAAACCCCTGTAGATCATTTCCTACCACACAGCTCTGATAAAAACAACTAAATATGGTTGGAATGTAACACATGAGAAGAGTATTTTTCAGAGGCTGCTTGCTATAGGTTAAGTGGGAGAACAGCAGTTTTTCATTTATTCCTCTGTAGATCTGCAGTCAAGAATTCCAGAGAAGGAAATAGATGTAGCAACAAACAGATGAAGTGGATGGAATTGCTTGGTCTAATGATATTTTGCAAGAATTTTTTAAAAAATGGAGGCATTTGTTCCAGATCCTTATCCAAACATTTATTTGTTTAAGCAGTTTCCACAGTAATTGGCTGTTGCAAACACCCAGAGTCTTACGGGGCTGGCATAATGGGCCTGCTCTTAATTTGTGCAAATAAATCACGACTTAGATGTCACTTTGCAATTCCATTTAGAAAACTGATAGAGAATGGTGAAAATATGCTGGTTTACTTTCCTTTTTTTTTTTTTTTTCATACCGTGGCAATGAAATTTCTTTTCAAAGCTGAGCAGAACCCCAAGACAACACAACATTGACACTGGTTAGCACAAGCCAATACTTTGGGTCATCATTGTTTCCAGTGTGGAAAATGGCTTTTAGTGAACTGTACATGACATAAGTCTTCAAGTTATACCCACATATGCACAGATGCCATATAAATGGATATATTTTCTATGTAAAGTTATTCTCTGCTGGTAATTTTCTGAAGTTCTGTGAGCATCTTCCCCAGAACTGGTAACAAGTACCAGCTAGAGCTGACTGGAAGACAAAAGTTTCCATTTTTATTAACATCTTAGGGGCTTCAGCATTTGTTTTGTCCTGCTGTTTTAGGGGGAAAAAAACCCAGAAACATACTGGAATAAAAATTTCACTGGAACAAAATCTTTCTTTCTTAGGAGAAATGAGAAAGCCCAGCCCTAAGATGGCAATACATATTGAGGGACACGCAGCACAACCGTGCCAGTGAAGGAGACCAAGGTTCTGTCCTCTGCTTTGTCTCCTTTGGATGCTTGGATGAATGCTGTGGCCTCTGGGCTACAAAATGGTAGAATCACAGAATCAGAGTTGGAAGGGACCCACATTGAGTCCAACTCCTGGCCCTGCACAGACATTCCAACAATCCCACCATGTGCCTGAGAATGTTGTCCAAACACTCCTTGAGCTCTGTCAGGTTTGGGGCCGTGACCACTGCCCTGGGGAGCCTGTTCAGTGCCCAACCACCCTCTGGGGGAAGAATCTTTTCCTAACAGTCAACCTGAATCTCCCCTGGCACAGCTTCAGGCCATTCCCTTCGCTCCTGTCACTGGTCACCAGAGAGAAGAGATCTGTGCCTGTCCCTCTGTTTGCCTTCCAGAGGAAGCTGCAGATGCTCTGAGGTCTCCCCTCAGTCTCTTCTCCAGCTGAACACACCAAGTGCCCTCAGCTGCTCCTCGTGCAGCTTCAAATCAAGGCCCTTCACCATCTTTGCAGCCTCCTTTGGACACCCTCTAATGGCTTAATGTCTTTCCTATACTGTGGTGTCCAAAACTGCCCCCAGACTCCAGGTGAGGCCACCCCAGGCTGGAGCAGAGTGGGACAATCCCCTCCCTGGCCCAGCTGGTGATGGTGTCCCTGATTCCCCCCCAGGACAGGGTTGGCCCTCCTGGCTGCCGGGGCACTGCTGACTCGTGTCCAACTGGCCACCGACCAGGACCCCCAGGGCCCTTTCCCAGCACTGCTTTCCAGCATCTTATTCCCCAGTCTGTCTGTACACCTGGGGTTTGTCCCATCCCAGGGGCAGAATCCAGCACTTTCCCTTGTTGAACTTCACACGGTTGGTGATTGCCCAGTCCAGGTCTCTCTTTAGGACCTCCCTGCCTTCGAGGGAGTCAACAGCTCCTCCCAGTTCTGTGTCATCTGCAGACTTGCTCAGTGTCCCTTCCAGTCCTGCCTCCAAGTCATTCATGTAGAAGAGCACAGGGCACAAGATGGAGACCTATGAAATCCCACTAGTGACAGGTCCCTCGTCTGATGTCACCCCAGTCACTGTTACCCTTTGTGCCCAAACCATGATCCACCCATCACAGGATGTGTTTATCTACCTGTGTGCTGGAGAAAATCAACCTATTGTCTCATTAATAGACTCTATATTATTTATATAATTTAAAAAATATGGCAATCAAAACAAACAGTCTTTGTTGAAATTGTCACTTCCAAACCTCCTGAATTATTTCCACAACAACAATATTTAGCAGTTACTCACAAGAGAACCAGAGAAACCACAAACTCTGTATTTGTGAGTGTAAAGCAGGACAAACTTTATCCAATGCACTAAAAGTTAGATTAAAAAAAAAAAATTTGCACCCAGACAAACTTTTAAACAACAGATAAAGGATAGGAACAACCATCCCTCACATTTTTCACTAAATAATAGTTCTGTTTCTGAGCTGACAGAGATGATTTTGCAGGGAAGCAAACCTTTAAAATGTGCATCTGGAAAAGTGACACCTTTTACTCTATTAGACACTGCAGCAAACCAACCTGATACAGATACTGGGTTTGTAGCTCATTGTAATCTTGTCGCCCACATGCTTCTCCAAAACATTTAACTACTCCCTTTCATCTCAATTCAAATGGAACAATTTAAGACCTTTTAAAACCTATATTTAGCTTTAAGTTTCCCATTTTGGCAGACCCAATTGTATGGATTTTTTTTTTCAATTGTTTGTTTCTCTTTTCCAGCGATGCCCTGCTGGACAAAGGTGGTGCTATATTTCACTGCTACACTTGATTCTATTTCTCCTCAGAATATTATTTAAAACATTCCTACTATTAAGTTGTATTCTTCAAGTTTCACTTCAATTTCTGATGGCTGAAATGCAGTGTTTGAAGTAGACTGTAATGTATCATCCTCCTGAAAGGACCTTGCAAGGCTTTTCCATCTCTGCTGGTAGTTGCTGTCACATTTAAGACAACAGAAAATGCCTTGTAACCTGTCTTGTATGTAATTTTTTGTTTCTTAAATGGTCCAAAAAACCCAAACTAAAGCCCTCTGTCATTCTGCTGCTCCAAAGATGCTTTTCTCAGCTGTCTCTCCTCTCAGTGTACGTGACATGCACTTGTTTGAAATATATCCAGTCAACAGCCAATTTTGCCACTCAGGGAGACAAAAGGACACCTGCAAGACTGACTGGAAATAGCAAGTCCATGAATTTTAGAGAGGTGAGTGAGAAGGGGTACCAGGAAGGACTGGAATAAGGATTGCAAATCATGCAGTTTTGTTTATTTTGACCTATAATTCAGAAGCAGAGGGAAAGCAGTAGAATTAGAAGTCATTACATTTAAAACTGATTAAAGGGAAGGGATATTTCAGTCAATGTCCAATTAGCTCCCCTTTATCTTTGTCTATTTTTCACAGTAAAAAAAAAGTGTAAAACCACAAATACTCTATGTTCTTTTCATGTTAGAAAGTATAACTGAATATATCCCAGAAGTAGTTATATTAAGTAAAGACGTATCAGACTTATAAAGCTACTGTAAAGCTTACTAAGCCAGTTATTAATAGAATCATTCAATTTTTAAAATACTAATGAATACATATTTAAAAATATACATTGCACAGTTTAGAGTTACTATGAAGGAAGAACTCAAAATCTAATATATCCTTTAAAGTCACTTGTTTCTGGACACAAAATTTTTGAAATAATGAACAGTAGGATAATAATCAGTCAAGACAAGGATGGTTTGAATACAGTGATGTGCACATAAATGGCAATGCTGTGTGTGATGAACAGAGGATTAGGCCCCGTTCAGTTTAAAAAAATGTTTTAAAATATTAAAAATCATGATTTTAAACAATTGTAAGAAATCCACTCTCTCTTTAAAATAATTGAGATAAAAAGTAGGCTACCACAGACTTTAAGGAGTCATCCAGTCCATTCTCCCACCCCAGGCAGGGTTACATATAAGCAAACTTCAGTCTTATAACTCACCTGGCAAATGTTTGTCTAAATCTCTCTTTAAATCTCCAATGAAAGACTCCACAAATTCCCAAACAAGCTAATCCAGCGTTTCACTATCTTGCCATTAAAAAGCCTTTTTTTTTTTTTCTAATTCCCACCCCAACTCTGTTGAGGCAATTCAAACACATCCTGTCTTGTCCTGTTCCTAGTGGCTATTATCATGTCTCTCCACATTCTTCCCTTCCCTAGACTAAACAAACCTAACTAGTTCCATCTTTTCTCACAAGCCATGGTTTCTGAACCTCTAATAACTCTTGTTGTTCATCTCTGGAGTCTTGCCAATTGGTAGAAACATTTCTCAAACTGTTACCTGTCCCAGATGGGCTTTATCCATTTGGGAAAGAAGTATTACTTCCCGTATCTTCTATGCACTCCCCATTTATACAGATTGTATGAGGATTCCTTTTTTGGATCAGGGTGAATCTGTTGACTCACATTCAAATTCCCTTTTGTAGGTCTGCTGCCTTGGTCCACACCTTCTATTTGTCCCCTTGACTGTTCCTATCACTTGGTTTTCCTCATATTTTTTTTTTCATTGGGGCATTTCTTTGAACTCTCACATTAAAAAAAAAAATAATTAAAAAAACCAATTTCTTAGTTTAAAAGATGAGATGTTCCAATCCAAAAGAGAAATTCTACATAGATTTACAATGATGGAAAGACAGGGAAACAACAAACTTGCCATACAAAATTAGATCCATTTTCGGTACTCCACAGTTATCATTTTCAGTCTCTAATATCTTCTTATAAATGGTGACAAGGAAGGGATCTCTGGTACAAATTACTTCCTTCTGGCAACATTTGTATTTTGACTTAATGAAAAGAATCAATAACTTCTTACTTATCATGCATAAATAAAAAGAAAAAAAGTGTGGGATCACTAAGCAAATGAATGAATAGAAGGACTTTAGAAAAAAGAAGTGAATGGATGTGTGGGATTTCCAGTGTTGTCGAGAAAATTTAGGAAGAGGGCAGCATTTTCTTCATATTCTTTTAAGTTTTTAGAGTAAAATTTTTCATTCATTTCAAGCAAAATAAGAAAAATTCCATATTTATATAGAAATACTTCCTTCACAAGTCTTCGTCTTTCCTAGGAGCAGGAATTGTTCCATGATCAGCACAATGCCTGAAGCCTGATACCCCAGGTTTTGTGGTTGAGCTCTCCTCTGAATTACAAATTCTGGCCAAGCCTTGCTTCATGACTAGAGCACTAATATTACCCTGCTGCCCTGGTTTCCGATAATATTTTTCTACTCCAAGCTTTCTCTCATTAAGGATTGCTTTGGATCTTTTGTCCCAGCCCCCAGTTTATTGAAATTTGCAGTTTAGTGCCTCTGAAAACTGAGATTATCTGTCAGATCTAGCTGAAACTGGAAAAGGGTTTAAGATTATGGATAGAAAGGACAATAGCAGGTATCAAACAGCTTGTTAACTTCAATCATATTCCCATAGAAAATCAAGCTAGAAAGCCTACTGCTCTCCATGCATTATCATACGCCTTCCTACAAAATACAAACTGCTTTGTTCAGGCTTTCTAGAAATAAATGGAAACAAAAAGTAGGTCTTGCTATAAAGGAAACTTTTTGAGGATCTGGGTATGAAACAAGACGAAGGAAAATTCTCTGTTGTCCAGAGAGAGTTTGGGTAAAACTTGTACGAACACTGAGAAAAGGGGTAAAATGAAAACCCCAATTTCATGCTGAATTGCAGCTGACATGAGGGAAATCCTCTCCCAGTTCACTCTGTAGCAACATTATAATGACACTATCATTTAAATACCAGTGATAACACTGCTGAAGAACAGACACAGAATTTGAGCTGGCCAAAGATTTTAGGTTTTCCATTTCAAATGATTCACACATTTCTGTCATTTACCCCTCTTCATTTAGCACTATTGGGAACCTTCAGGTCAAAAGCAAACTGTGGAAAACACTAGGAAAATTTATGAGATCTCAGCCTAGAAGTTTTCTGTGTTCATGTATCTGAAAAGTGAAGCAAAAGCCTGCTTGTCAATTTTCAGTTCTGATGTATTTTCTTTTTCAAGGGTAAACAAAGTCCAGTCCTCACCTCCTTCCTTCCAAACCAAAGAACTGACAGAGTCATAATTACATGTATTTCCGCTTTAATATTTATTTCTGAGGAAAAATATTTTTTAAAAGAGTAAGACAGGAAATAAACTAGTAAAAGTATCTCTGATCTGCTTTGAACTTGATCATTAAATTGATAAGTTTTCCTACCTTCTTGCTTTTCCAAGGTCCCTTCTGTCTTTCCTTCAGAAATTCCTTGCATTGTTTCAACAGCAGTTCCTAGTATATTAATTCAGGCTTAGGCATCCAGTTCTTTTAAAACGGGGTTCCCTCAATCATTTTCTGGTCATGCAAGTAACCTTCTTCTCAAATAGTATTTTTTTTTCTCTCAAAAGCAAATCCACCAGTATTATATTTCCCTATCAGAGAACAAATAGATGAATTACAAATTCTTCCTTCTTCCCCCACCCTCCCCCCCACAACAGCCCATTGATTTCATGCACACTTTCCCAGAAAATCCAGCAGCTTTGCATTCTCCCTGCCCCCAAATCCATCAGGTTTCCCATTCCCACAGTCTACTCCGGCCTCTCTGAGCACACCACGCTTCTTATTCCCAAGGACTCAATAAACAGCCCAGGAGTGAAGTGTCTCCTCTGGCAGCTCCTCTGTGTAGCAGCACCAGCATGACAGTGGCAGCAGATGGGCTGCCTTTACAAACCCCTGTGAGCAGCACGACGTGTCAGACCAGTCTTCCTGTGGGGCTCCAATTTTTGGCTGGTTGGCTGGGTAGGAAGTGGGAGAATCCGACCTGCCTCGTCTCTGTGAATGAGACATGAAACAAAAGCCTTCCCCTCCCTCATTGATTTCAGGGAGAGACAGGATTAAGTCCTTCACGTTGTGCAGACAACATAGACCTCCCCATCCTCCTTTGCTGACTGGAAATGCTTCCCACTGCTGCATCCTGCTGGAAAGGTGATTCCTGCTGTACACCTGCCTCCCTTGCTCCCAAACCATAGAAAAAAGACAGAGCTGTTCCCCTCATTCAGCAAAGAGCAAAATACAGTGTCTGTGCACGTGTGTGTGTGTGTGTGTGGTAAAGCTCCTCAGACCTTTTGGAGATATTTGGTTTGAAAACAATACTAATTTCTATCATGATGCCTTGAGTGTAAGTAGAAATCAGTAATTAGTAATTAGTGAATTTTCAAGTATTGTATTCTGTGAAGTTAAAGAAATATAATTTAGGTATTTCTTTTTTGCTTGTTGGACTTAATAGGTTCAGCCCCCTAAACCTCTATGAATGTTTTTATATCACTTAAGTTATTATATGGATGTCAGTCTAGGCAAGTTCATGCAAGCCAAAGACAACGGGTGTTAGGAAATTCAACTGAAAATCCAAGGTTATTATAATGAAAGAGAAGCTATTTCATTTGCCCTCATGGCAGAAACAAAATGAAGATCATGATTTGCAATGTTACTTTGAGGAACAAGTCCCAAGAGCTACCTTTTAATATTCTTTTGAAGTAATTAAATTTATTATTATGTGATCATCCAAATATGATCATGGAACTCCATAATAAACAAAGGATGCTGTGTTTTGTTAATAAATATGACTTAATTAGCATTTTCATTCCAGTGACACTAATACTAACAACATGAAAAATTATTTTATTTAGAGTATATCATAAAACCAAAATACCTGATTTCTCGCAGTGCTGATCTTGTACAAAACCCAACTTTCTATCTCCTTTCTCTGCTTTGGAAACACGCTACAAATCTGATAAACTGAGAGAGCATAAAGTAGTTACAAGCTAATCCTTGTGGAGTGAGAAATCCTGAGATTTCTTGTTCCCCTCTCCCTTGACAAGAATTAAAGACTTCCTCTTTCACATGGCAAATGTCCTTTTCCCACATATTTGGTGTCAGAGCTGTGTTTCACTAGGCCTTACAAATCCAAATTCCTTCAGTTCTCTTTTTTTTACTGTACAGGAAATATGAGTAGGAAGAACACACATACTCTTCCTCCTCCTGTCCTTCTCTTTCCGAGCAGTTAGTTCCTTTCCCTGCATCCAGTACCATACAGATGAGAGCTAACAGCCTTGTGTTTGTAGGGTCATACATACCTTGCACATGTGCAGGAAAAATACTGTGATTCCTGCTGGATCACTCATCCACGTCACCTCTTCCTCCATGGACCATTTACCCCTATTGCTTCCTTGCTGCTATTCCAAGGAGAGCAAACAGCAAAGTGAGTTGAAGAGGCAGCACAGATGTGGAAAAACAAGGAGTAGAGGGTGTTCTGCCTCGATAGAGGAAGTTCAGCAAAACTAGAATTATTATTATTATTATCACTAGTTTTACATTGTTTAGGGCTTCTAGAAGCCCTCTTGGTTCCTCAGTTGACACCTCCTTGCATCAGTGAGGCTTAAAACTGTCCACCTTTCACATGAAAAACAGCTGCAAACACTGATGTTTCTGCATGAACGTAACTCAGCAGTTTACTTATAACAGTTCCCACCCTTTTGCCTTGGAAAAGTTGGCTCATGTGTTCCCACTCCCACTGCACATTCATAGTTCTCCAACTATGTTGGAGTTACTTTTAATAAACTGATTATGCATAGATCTCTACAGCTGAACTAGACGTGAATTCAAAACTCCCCTGTAAAATTAAGCACAGTGTTTTTAATGGGTTTGTGAGAGGTTCTGTGAGATTAGTCATATCTTAACTTTCGTGGTGTGAAAAGCACAGTGATTATTTGTTCCTGTACTCATCTCTACTGTCTTTGGTGAAATGAAGCTGAATGGAAGGTGAAAGCTTTACACCTCCTGCAGTGAACCTAAAGAGAGAGATTCCTTCTAAGGAGCTTCTGAATGGGAACCAGTAGAGGTATTAAAAGGGATATCACAGGTGACACCTCGGGTAGGAGATCCCACCTAAGTCTAAGCATCAGTCCTAATGTGGAACCAACCTTGCCTTGAGGATCTTTTCCAGGCCCCTACTCACCTCTTCAGCAATACTTTTGAAGGGGCTTGACCTGCAAGAGTTTGCACTTCTTTCAGAAGCCAAGCTGACAATGATTTTGCTGTTAGAAATTGCTTTTTGTCCCACCTTCTGCATTAAAACCCTCACAGACAGCAGCTTTACAGAGCCACAGAATCATTAAGGTCAGAATGGACCTCCAAGATCAACAAGTTCAACCCGTGACCGAATCTTGTCATTTACACCAGAGCACTGAGTGCCACATCCAGGTGTTCCTTGAACATGTCCAGGGATGGGGACTCCACCACCTCCCTGGGCAGCCCCTGCCAATGCCTGATCACCCTCTCCATGAAGAAATTCTTCTTGATGTACAACCTGAACCTCCCTTGGTGTAGTTTGAGGCCATTTCCTCTTATCCTGTCCCTTGTTCCCTGGGAGCAAAGCCTGACCCCCACCTGGCTACAATCTCCTGTCAGGAAGTTGTGGAGAGTGAGAAGGTTCCCTCTGAGCCTCATTTTCTTCATTCTGAACACCTCCAGCTCCCTCAGCCACTCCTCATATGACTGATTCTCCAGACCCTTCCCCAACTCTGCTGTCCTTGGCTGGACACCTCCAGCACCTCAATGTCTTTCTTGTACTGAGGGGCCCAAAACTGGACACAGGATTTGAGGTGTGGCCTCACCAGTGCACCGCAAACCTCCATCTGCCACATCAGAGATGCTCTGTGGATGTGCCCTGCTACGTGCAAAACATGCTCTACAACTCGAACTGTGAGTGAACTCGCTTTGCTGGGATGTAAAGACATTGGTAGAAAAAAATTCCAGTTGCTCTTTTGAAGTGCAGTGGCTGTGCCAGAGCAGGAGCCTTAAAATGCACCACGCAGTTTAATCTGCCTTCGACATGTTTGCTTTTAGCCCAGTTGTTTCTTATTAGAAAGCACTTTCACTTCTTCTAGTCATTCATCAGCACTGCTGTATGAACACAGTGTTTAACAGAACATCGTGACCATCAGCTTCAGACATCAGCTGTTTTTCTGTTAAAAAGACCCAATCCTTCTGTGTTGGAATAACTGGGAAGTCATCTGAATCTCAAGGACACATTTTTATTAGCAGTGTTTTGGCTTATGTATTTTTATGTGCCCAAGTCACATGCACCCTGATTTAGCAAATATATATTTATACATTTGTGTAAGTAAACAGACTGAAACACTGACTTACAGAGCTCTGCAGTGAGTGTTTAATGGGAAACATCCTCCCTAGCACACTTCTGGCTCAGGCTAGATATCCTTGGTGTGGTTCAGGGAAGGTGACAGCCCAAAAAACCTGCATACAACAGGCACTTCAGATGCATTCAGGGTGGAAGAAATTTTAAGCACATGGACAGAGAGCCAGATCGTGGCACTTGGCCCCTGGGCCAAGGCTGCTGCACCAGTCTGGGGCTGTTTTGTTTAGCAGCACAGAAGAAATCTACGTCCTGTGCAATGTGGGTTTGTATTTCTCCTGTGAAAAATAACATATGGAAATAGGTGACTTTGATTAAAGGAACAACTTAAAACACTCTACCACTAGTGTTCCATTGGCCACATTTCCCCTCTGCTCACTCTCAGAGATTTGTTTTTTTGCAAAAGGCTTTAGCAGTGTCAGCAACACACAGCATTTTTGGAGAAAGGGGGATGAGTTCTGAACTGATATACACAATGCAGAACATGGTTCTGGTCAGGTTGCACAAGACTACATGGAGCAGAACTTAGAACCAGTATATTATTATTGTATGTTATCTATTAGTTTGCTTGATGTCCAGAAAAAAGAGGGGTTTTTTGATCTAGAATCACTGCAAATAACTGGCTAAGTAAGTTTTACTTTCAGATTTTTTATAATTAAATTTTTGTACACAATATAAGAATGCTCAAGAATCAATGGTAATATTAAGCAGTATTTCCATGTGGTTTGTTTGGTTTTTTTTTTGTTTTCTGTTTCTTTGAGAAAGCACTTTGGACAAAACTTTTTAAATACTAGACATGATCATGTGTTCAGGATTTTCTAGAAAAAAAAAAAAGAGACCTTTGCAGAAAGAATAATTGAGTCAAATTGTTTGGATTGCAGGAAAATCCTTTGTAATTACAACTCGTGAATTCAAAGCTTTCTTTTTTCTGCAGCTTTTTCACTTGGTCTAACAAAAATGTTATCTGTCCCTGCAAGGTTTGCCTGTCACTGTAAAAGCAGACATGATATACACTGCATATTTAACTAAAGACTGTCATTTTCTAATCAATATGATAGGTGAGATGAGAATAATTTAGATTTAGACTCGCCAGTGTTTAGGATTTTGAGCCACTAATGGCTTTGAAAGAGTCAGTTGGTCCTACAAATATTTCAGGGTTTATATTGCTGTGAATTGGGCCACTTTTGCACACTGGTGCATAGATTGAGAAGCTCATAATCTGAAGATATAATTCAGAAAAGATTTAAAACTGTGCTTCATTTTACATGTGTAGGCAGTCTCAAAGAGATCAATGGGATAATTCATGTACATAAAGTTAAATGCACCCATAAATCTTTGAGAAGCTCTGACCCAAGGGGTCAGTCTTGTATTTATCCTCAATATAGATTTTAGTACTAGAGGCAATTTCATTGATGACTTAAATATGCTCATGCATAGTAGTATCTCATATTCATGTCTGAATCTATATAGTTGATCAAGTCCTTAGATAATAGAAGGAATGATAGAAAAGAGAGAACTCATTTTTTCAGTCTGCTCACTTCCAGTACTGTAACCCCAACCACCTTTAAATCCTTCTCTTTCCTTGCATTTTTACTCTTAAAAGTCAAAAGTCAGAAAATATTCATTAATTCTGAATTAATATGTTTCTTCAGTCTTCACCAGGACTTCTGATTCTATCACTGATGGGTCTTAATTTTAGTTTAGAAATAGATTATTAGTGATGAATTGGCCTCCCCCTTACCCAAGTTTGGATTAGATCTTATTTGATTTTTTTATTATGACTGGTCTAGCGTTCCCTTTCCTGTAGGAATTCACTTTCCCTTCCCCTTGGCAAATATTATCTACCTTCATGTAGACTGCCTTGGTTTTGACCCTTTGCCAGTCACTAATGCATATTCAAGCATCTTCAGTTAAATATAATGGGGCTCAAAAAAGGACTGACCTCTTATTTCCACAGCTGTATCACAGTTTCTTCTCCATGAGGATTTCAAATTTTATTTGTTACTACTGTATACAGTAACAATTTTTATTTGTTACTATTCATCACTTCTCATTAAAGACTTATCAGAAAGAGCTTTTTTTATGCTTATTGTGGGTCTCTGAAGTTGACACACATCCACCCTACAATTCTAAAATTTCTGCTATGTTTTTTAACTCTCTTTAAAGAATTAACAGGATTCTGATCACTTTCCTTTGAAGGACTGTTACCTGAAAATTGTCTTCACAACTCAGTTCTGTAAACCTGAAACATTTTTTCCTAATGAGTTTCTTCATTAGTACCAATTATCCACTCTGACTTTGAGCCTTAGCACAGTGTAGCTCTACAGAATTTAAGTAAAACATGCTGATATGAAAACACTGCAAAAGTAGAGGAAGAGACCACAACAATTTCAAATGTATGGCTTGGAACCATGATTCTGGTTTTCCTTCCCGAGTTCCACGAAAGATGACTTGTATTAACTGACAGGAGTCAGATTATGTTGGTCCAATAAGATATAGGATTGGAATCAATCCCTACATAAAATGATTAGACAGTTAGAAGCTGGAAAAAATGCAATCATTCATATTTACAATAATCTGCAAATCACTCTATATTGGTCTGAAAAACAGGCAGCACCTATAACCTGAATTTAACCAGTTAATAGGTGCCCATATGGGCATTCAGTGACCACGATGCTTTAACACCCAGCCAAGGTCCCCCGTCGTGCCCAGTCTGAAGGCAGGATTAAAAGGCTGTTAAAGCACAAATTTGACTGATAAATATCCAGAAGGAATAGGCTGGAGACAACATGTATAGCAAGCCTGTGTAAGAGTATTCCCAGACAGACCACTGTCATGGTAACGGGATGGCTCAAACAACAGCCATGTTCCCTGGTCATGGACCATAATGAAAACCCTTGGGATGAGCATGGAGAAGTGATCTACACCCATCCTGGACATCTCTGGTACTGAGGAAAAAGGTAGGTGCTCCTAGAAATCACAAAATGCCTGTCTTCCAGGGAAAGTTTCAGATGCCTGAATTATTGATAGTTTTGAAGAATAGTACTCCTTTCTGATTAAAAACAAAAGCAAAAAAAGAGAGAGAGTGAACAAACAGATCACCCATAAAAGCCCCAACCCTTTCTAAATGCACACTTAAGTCTATTTGGAAGTTCAAATCACACAGTTCAGCAAAACTTGAGCCCACAAACCCTAGGAAATTAAGGCTGAGGGCACACAGCTGCAATTTTGCTGTTCCAAACAGTCTGCTAAAAATGCCCAAATGCACATCCTCTCCCTTAGTCTTTGTATTGCTCAGACCTCGAAGGATCTCATGCAATTTAACAAGGCCAAGTGCTGGTGCTGCACCTGGGTCGGGGCAACTCCTGGTGTCAACCCAGGCTGGGGATGAACAGCTGGAGAGCAGCCCTGGGGAGAAGGACCCGGGGGTGCTGGTGGGTGAGAGGCTGCACATGACCCACACCAGAAACCCCCCATGCCCTGGGTTGCACCCAAAGCAGTGTGGGCAGCAGGAGGTGGGGGGTGGTGGGGGTGGATTCTGCCCCTCTGCTCTGCTCTGGGGAGCCCCCCAAGATGATCAGAGGGATGGAGCAGCTCTGCTGTGAGGAAAGGCTGAGAAAGTTGGGATTGTTCAGCCTGGAGAAGAGAAGCTTTGGAGTCAACTAATTGTGGCCTTCCAGTGACTGAAGGGAGCCCACAAGGAATATGAAGAGAGACTGTTTCCAAGAGTCTGGAGTGACAGGACAAGAGGGAATGACTTCAAACTGCCAGAGAGGAGGTTCAAATTGGATATTAGGAAGAAATTCTTCCCTATGAGAGTGGTGAGGCCCTGGCACAGGTTATCCAACTACTCCTTCCCTGGAAGTGTTCAAAGCCAGGTTGGGCATAGTTTGGTGCACCCCGGTCTAGTGGAAGGTGTCCCTGTCCATGATAGTGGGGCTGGAACTAGATAGTATTTAAAGTTCCTTCTAACCCAAACCATTCTACGATTCTAAGAAGGGACCTACTCTTCAACTCCTTCGCTGTGCTAAAGCAAACCTGGTGTTCCAAACAATTTACGACGGATTAGTGGGACGGGGGAGACCTCCAGGCTCTTGGGTGCCAGCCCATAACCTGGAGGGTGAATGCCCTTCCCCCTTGCCCCCCGCCTCGTGGCCCGCGACCCCATAAGGAGCTCACACAAACCACCAGGGAGGGACGGACGAAAGAGGAAGTTTATTGTGGGGTAGGGGTTTATAAGGCTTTTAGGAGGGTCAAAGGAGAACCAATGACAAGTTCAGGGGTATACAGAAAAAAACAATCAGGTAAGGGGTCAACATCCAGTAGAAAGGGGTTAACAAGGACCAATGAGAAACACCTCAGGTCACCTTCCCAGGACACTCCTGTAGGGGACAAGTCCCTCACAGGGGGTGTCAGGAAGAAGGGGCAATGACTTTGCAAAAAAGCAAAAGCCATTTTGAAACCTGTTAAAACCACATTAAAAACCTCTGTTTCTATAACATTTGAGCTGTTTTCTTTTTCTTCACTACTCCATCTCTGACAGGACTTCTTCCATCCTGCATATGGCAAATCCATTGCCACACAAACACATGCAACAAGCTGCATTTGCTGCATACTTTGGGCACATACTCAAATAATAACTCCTTACCTACTCCATTGTAGCACCCTTTCATGCAGCTTACTTGCTCACAGCTGACAGTATCCCTGGTAAAACAGCCCCTGGCATCATTACTGAAATGGCCACCAACACAGCATCTAAGCACAGTAAAGCTAAACCTCTTGAAGTGCCCCTGCACCTGCTGCTTTTCATTCAGTAGCAGCGAAGGGTTGCCAGACATGACCCCAAATGACCTTTCCTCACAACCCACACTCTGTCAAGGTTTTGCAGCCAGTGCCTCCCTTCACCATCAGACCATTTACACTTAATGAATGAAACTGGGTTTTATGGAGGTTGTTTTTGTAGCAGGTCCTAGTTTGGAAGAATGGAGCAATGGTTCATGGAATGGTTCGTGGTTATGATACTGCACTCTGCAATTCAAATTACTCTAACTGTTAAGTCCTTAAAAGAGTATGAAAGGAAAGAGGGTGAAAGTTTGTTTACTTCTTAGGAGAAGGAAAGTCTGTGGAAGAGGCATTTAGGATAAGACAACATGATTTAGGAGAAGGTACCTTAATGTTTGGTTCTACTTCTGTAGTTTGCGTAGTTTACCTTCATCAAGTCACCCAGACCTTCAGGGTCACAAAGACCTCTCTTCTACCTCTTTGTTATACCTCCTGTTGGCAAGAAAATATAATTTCCATCCCTTACAATCATTCCATGGTTCAAAATTTATTTCTGAATCTCAGTAAATTTTTAATCTGACAAAACAATATCTCTGAAAACTGTCAAATAAAACTAGTCCAAAGTTCCGCTTACCAAATGTTGTTAAAATAATCAGTAGAATCACATGGAAGACTGCATTCATCTCACATCACTTCACACATACAGTTAAGGCATTTAGGGCCCACTAAAAGTCTGCCAAGACTTTTTCTGCAGCTGATGGGAAAGATACTTAAAGTGGCAGCTTATCCCATTTTTCTGGAATGATTGAATACATTCCTGGAGATGCTGTTCCTTTAATCACAAGGGCTTCCTAAATATCTAATGTTGACTGGATACCTGTAAGACACTGATGTGAACTAATAATGTACAATCACTAACAGAACTTAAAAACCTCGTGAAATGAAACACAGCTAGAAAATTAACACCCCCCCCCCCAATTTTTATGTCATGTAAAGAAATGGATTTGTCTAAATTTGAAAAGCCATTGATGTGCTCATCCTTTTGAAAAATAGATGCCACATCTTCTTCAGTCAGACTGCCTGAAAAGGGTCTGGCAACATTTTTGGACAGTTATCGTTGTAGCCATGTGTGCTGACTTGACAAGGTCTCTGGTCGTTCTATGCTCGGTGTTGGAAGAGTGCCCAGCCCCAGGAGGCTGGTTTGTAGGGCACTCTGGTCAGCCAGGCAACGAGAACTAATTTACAAACTGTGAACTGACAAATTTTCTGAGTTTCATTAGGACAAGGTTTACACCATAAAAAAACTCACGAACGCTGAAGAAGCCACTTCCTATGCTTTGTACAGCCCCTCTCACATCTTTTTTTATTGTTAAAATGATACTTAATGGACTTCTGAAGCTCTTGAGGACATGTATTATTACATCCATATTACTTTCATCTTCTTTTCCTGTCCGAGTGTCTCATAATATTTTAGAATTCCACAGTGGGATGCAAATTTTAGTTTTTAATGTGCCAATAAATTTCACAAAGTGTCTTTCATTTGTCAGAGAAAATTTCTATTGCTTTAAAATACTGTTGTAGTTTTATGTCATTGCTTCTTTAGGCAATTTGCAGAAGCTGTAGTGAGCCAGGGAAGCAGATGTCTAGAAATTTCAGAAAAAACCCTCACATTGCACAGATTTCTCTGACTCACTGTCTTGTTAGACTGTAGCTGAGGTGCAATGGAGTCTGTTTCTCTGTTACTGTTTTAAACAACTATTTCATAAAACTATCTAGCAAAAATGACCTATGAATCATTAACAATGTTGTTTGCAAGATGACTTTCATCTTCCTCATGTTTGTCTATTGTAAATTTCCACTTTAATACAAGCCACAACTCCACCCTTAAGTGGAAATTCATTACCCTTAAGCTGAGTGAAGATATCTGCAAACAGAGCTTGGCTTTTGCACTTGTTGTTAACTATTAACAGTTAATAGGCTCTGACAACATGTTCAGTCAAGAGCAAGGCAGAACTGGAGGCAGTCCTCTGACTCTTGGTGGTTGAGTGATGGGAGTAGCATGTTCATGGAGACAGCTAGGGACAGAACCTGGAGTTACAGGTATCTGTGGGGATTATTCAGATACTGATTCTGTAGGTGATAGGATCCTGCCAGAAGCACAGACAATAAAAAACCCTACTATTCATTACTTTCACAGAATCACGGAGTGGGCCAGGTTGGGAGGGACCACAGTGGATTATCTGGTCCCACCTCCCTGCTCCAGCAGGGTCATCCCAGAGCACATGGCACAGCATTGTGTCTAGATGGTTCTGGAATATCCCCAGAGAGGGAGACTCCACACCCTCTCTGGGCAATCTGTTCAGTGCTCGGTCACTGCACAGCAAAGAAGTTCTTCCTCATGTCCAGCTGGAACTTCCTGGGCATCAGTTCCTGCCCATGACCTCTTGTGCCATTGCTGGACACCCCCGAGTAGAGCCTGGTCCATCCTCTGTCCCCTCCTTGCAGACACTGACACACATGGATGAGGTCCCCTCTCAGTGTCTCCTCTGGAGGCTGAACAGCCCCAGCTCCCTCAGCCTTTCCTCCTCAAGGAGATGCTCCAGTTCTTGAATCATCTCTGCAACCTCTGCTGGACCCTCTCCAGGAGCTCCATGTCCCTCCTGTCCTGAGGAGTCCAGGACTGGACACAGCACTCCAGATGTTCCTCACAGGGCTGAGAAGAGGGACAGGATTACCCTCCTTGACCTGCTGGTAGTGCTCTTTCCAATGCTCTCCAGGATCCCATTGGCCTTCCTGCCCCCAGGACACACTGCTGACTCAGGGACAGATTATTGTCCACCAGGACCCCCAGGTCCTTCCCCGCAGAGCTGCTTCCCAGCAGGTCACCCCCAGCCTGTGCGGGTGCCTGGGGTTATTCTTCCCAACGTACAGGACCCTGCATTTTTCTTTTTTTGA
Organism: Chiroxiphia lanceolata; assembly: GCF_009829145.1. Classification (NCBI taxonomy): domain Eukaryota; kingdom Metazoa; phylum Chordata; class Aves; order Passeriformes; family Pipridae; genus Chiroxiphia; species Chiroxiphia lanceolata. The sequence continues at coordinate 68,907,170 of NC_045641.1, forward strand.
CTTTCAGACAGTTCTTCTCTGCCCATCTCTCCAACCCATCGAGATCCCTCTGAAGGGCTGCCCAGAACTCTGGGGTACTTCTTTACAGCTCAAATTTGAACAACATTGTGAGGAAATAGCTTTGATAGCCCAGAGGAGGAAAACTGGGATAGGTGCATAACATGAATAGTGAAGTCTGTGGCCACGTAGAAAGTGATCCATTGAATTACTGGTTCTGAGGTGACCACATTCATGTTTTATAGATAACTGGGCTGCCAGCCATGAATGATGGCTACTCATGAACAACACAGAGAGTAAGTTGGGACTGTGGGCTTTCCATGTAAAACTTTACCTGACGGCTGAAGTCAGAGACATCACAGGTAGCTGCTCTTGTGTTTTGACCTACACTGTTTGGCATATCTTTTGCCTGAATCCTTTCATTCTACCCTACCAAACCTTACCTAGAAAGCTTGCCTGGGAAGAAAGGATTTCAAGAATAGCATTTCCTTGCAGCTTCCTCAGACAAGGCTGACTGCAGTTTTCCCTGCAGGATGTAAAATAAGTGCAGGCATTGCCAAGCAAACAGGACTAACAGTGCTGTGAACTGTATTGTGTGTCCAGCAAGATGACTCTTCGCCAAAGTTCAAAGGCTGGATTCTGATTCAGAAGCTAATGGGAAAAAAATGCCCCTGATGTCCTCAAACAAAAGCACATTCTGTCTGAAGAGGAGTTTCTCTAGTTGTATGTGAAAAATTCCAGTCAGCAACAAAATGCATATATTGGAGTGGGTCCAGCAGAGACTGCGGAGATGATTCAGGGACTGGAGCATCTCCCTGAGGAAAGGCTGAGGGAGCTGGGGCTGTTCAGCCTCCAGAGGAGACACTGAGAGGGGACCTCATCCATGTGTGTCAGTGTCTGCAGGGAGGGGACAGAGGATGGACCAGGCTCTGCTCAGGAGTGCCCAGCAATGGCACAAGAGGCCATGGGCAGGAACTGATGCCCAGGAAGTTCCAGCTGGACATGAGGAAGAACTTCTTTGCTGTGCAGTGACCGAGCACTGAACAGATTGCCCAGAGAGGGTGTGGAGTCTCTCTCCCTGGGGATATTCCAGAACAATTTGGACACAATGCTGTGCCATGTGCTCTGGGATGACCCTGCTGGAGCAGGGAGGTGGGACCAGATAACCGAGTGTGCTCCCTTCCCGTGCATACCCATGCTGGAATTCTGGAATTATGTGACTGTAGCAGCAAACATCAATCACAACAAATATATCACACCTCAGGGGAAAAATTGCTTCAGTCAGTCAAAAAAGGGTGATCGGATGGCAGCAGTTCTGCTAGTGGAAGGTCACAATAATGCACGTAAATTCAGAAGAAATTATATACTTTAATCACTTTTCTGATTCTTTATTTTTTTATTTCACTTTGAATTTGGTGCCTAACCTAAGTTTCTAACAGTGACAGCTTCATAAACTCACTTGACGTTGGTCAGCAAAACCTTCCTGACTTCCAAGCAGCAAAGTTCATTTACAAAAGCCAAGGTGCTGGCCTAAACTTTTTTAATGTGTTCACATATCTTTATTCCTGCACATCACCAGTTTTTGACTGCCTGTCTGTGTTATAAACACAATAGCCTTCATGCCCCCAAATAAAGGTTTATTGAGAGTAGCATGGAAAAGTTTATTACCTTGGAGTTTGAATGTGAAAATGTTAACTACAGGCTACCCAAACAAAATCAGTGAAAAATCTGACAAGCAGTGACCTCTTTCTTAAAAATATTACTTTTTTTTCCCCCATTGAGGAATCTGTTTGTTTTCTGTTTCTACTTTTTCCTTTGGATATAAATTGAGGACTAGACCGTAGACAACTCAACAGAGATTGAATCTCTTTTCCTTCTTCTTCTTTTTCTTTTTTTTTTTTTAATTCAAAGTTCAAGGGCTGAAATGCTAAACTTTACGAGGCCTGTAATAGGACCTTGGCCTGAAAAATAGTAAGGAATAAAAATAAATAATAATCATCTAATACCAAGCACTTATGTCATGCCTTTCATCCGAGGAAGTCAAACCACTTTATAAACAGCAATGAATTAATAGAGGAATGTTTTGCCACAGGCAAAAGAGCGAAACAAGAAACCATCCTTCTACTCCCTGCTGCCTCTTGAACCCCACAAAGGCAATAATTCTGTGAGTGAAAATTATGTCGCTTTTTGGTGCTTACTTCTTAGCACTTCTGGAAACTTGGATCTTGCTCCTCTACACAAAGTCTCTCAGTATGCAAAGAGCCACGTGGCAGGATCGGTTCAAGTAAATGTCAGGCCTCTGTAATTTTCTTTTCCTTGTCTTTCTGCTGTGCCACTGAATACCAGGGGAGGAGATACAAATCACTGGTGCATTGATTTGTTACTCATTTGCTCCTTTTTTCTCTTAGTTGCACGTGGGTAGAAATAATTATTTCATGTTCATGAAAAATGGAGTGCTACTGAAGAAAGCCCAGAGTAAAGCAGTAAGAACAACTGGATGCCTAAAATATATGACCAGTGAGAAAAGGTCAAAATAGCTTGAAGTGTTCATCTTAGGGAGGCATAAAAGTAATCATGGCAGCAACCATCAAGTGAGAAAAGATATTGCAGAGAAGAATAACCTGTTCTCCCTGAGCATTGTAACTAGGATGAAGAACAGAATCATAGAATCATAGAATGGTCTGGGTTGGAAAGGACCTTAAAGATCACCTCATTCTAATCCCCCTACCATGGGCAGGGTCACCTTCCACTAGCCCAGGTTGCTCAGAGCCCCATCCAATCTGGTCTTCGACACTTCCAGGGATGGGGCAGCCACAGCTTCTCTGGACAACCTGTGCCACGGCCTCACCACCCTCACAGGGAAGAATTTCTTCCCAATATCCAATTTAAACCTGCTCTCAGTCAGTCTGAAGCCATTCCCCCTCATCCTGTCGCTCCAGGTCCTTGTACGTAAATAGTCTCTCCCCATCTTTCTTGTGGGCTCCCTTCAGGTACTGGAAGGCCACAATTAGGTCACCCCAAGCTGTCTCTTTTCCAGGCTGAACAATCCCAACTCTCTCAGCCTTTCCTCATAGCAGAGCTGCTCCAGTCCCCTTACCAACTTCACATTCTCCTCTGGACTCATTCCACAGCTCCATGTCCTTGCTGTGCTGAGCCCCCAGAGCTGGAGGCAGCACTGCAGGGGGTTCTCCCCAGAGCAGGGTAGAGGGGCAGAATCCCCCCTTCCCCTGCTGCCCACTCTGCTTTGGGTGCAGCCCAGGGCACAGGGGGGTTCTGAGTGCCAGCGAACACAGCCAGGGCAGCTCCAGCCTCTCACCCACCAGCACCCCCAAGCCCAAGTCCTTCTCCCCAGGGCTGCTCTCCAGCTGTTCATCCCCAGCCTGGACTGGTATCAGGGTCTTTTTCTTCTTAATGATTATGGAAGAAGCCTGAGCTGTCTCGTTTCGTCTTTTAAACACCTAAATGAGGGAAGTGCCCCAAGTACAAAAGCTTCATCTTTGTGGTTGTGAGGATGAAAAACCTCGAGCTAATTAGGTAACATATAATTAAAACAATTAGTTGGATAATTAACTAGATACAAACACAAGTTTTTCTCTAATATTTGATGAGACTTTCTTGTCTCAACAAACTTGGGACACCACTCACAGTTCATGAAACCAGAATAATTTACTTGTGTTTTAGGGATTTTCCAGTCCTGAAATCAGACCTGCTCATTTCAGTCTTTTACCAGCCCACAAAAGCAAGAGGAATCTTAGGCTGAATTTTCAAAATCTTTTACCCTTTTCAGAAAGCTAAATGTGCACTCTTATTTGTGATTTTGTGCTGTGCTATGCATATACAGACATTTGGAAAACTCCAGCTTCAAACCTTGGTTGTATAGAATTTTTTCCTGCTCACAAGTGAGGAACAAGACTTTGATCCTCTTGCTCACATGCACTAGATCCCAACATATCAACTAATTAAAAAATGTATTTAGACCCTGATAGCTCATAGACTGTGAAATGGTAAAAAACATTGCCCTTCAGATTGCATACATTTTACCTGACTAATTTCCATCTTAGGTAGTTTTTTCTTCCTTTGAGTGATTTTAAGAAATACTTCATTATGATTTCTTGCATCTTCTGTTTCCAGTGCACACATTCCAGCACTTCCTTCCAGTTCAGAGACAGTAATGTTTTCTGAAGTGCTTAAAAGTCCTTTAAATTATGCTGACAGATGCATATTTTCTATTTTTTAGTTCCTCTACTGTTGCGTGCCTTACACTAGACATGTTTGAGCCCTGCTGCCAAGACTAAGACATGCATTTAAAGCTGCCATTAATTTCTACAAGAATTAAAGGGTAGAGTTAATAAGGGAGTTGCTCATAGAAATTTAAAAAAAAAAAAAAAGTGGTTTTTTTTCAATATTTAAAGGATTTAAATTCTGCATAAATAGTGCATGATAAAAATTTGTCTTGCGGGCGTGGCAGGAACCCCACATAACCTGAGCCTGAATGTGAATTTAGCTCTGCCTTTTTCTATGAGTGGTCATGTTAAAAACATTAAACCTCAGTGTAATCACTGAGTACCAAATAGTACTTTGTAGTACAAAGTCACTTTTTTTAAAAAAATAAAAAAACTCTCTAGACAAGAAAAGTTCAAAAATCAGGAGGAAATAAAGAAAACTGCCTTGGCCAAATGACCAGTTCTTTGTGCGTCACGTTCTTCCCTTTGGACTTGTCCTCAGACCAGCAGGTATTAGTACCCTCCTAAATTTCCATAGGCTCTACCCAATTCCCTAGAAAATCTGTGCCTTCTGACCACCCTTGAGGTTAGGCTGTCTTCATGTCCTTGACTTCCTCAGGTATTTCCCAGCGTTTTCCTGCTACATGAAGCTCCTTCCAAGGCACTATAGATGATTTCCAATCATAGGCATGTCATGCCTCCCATCAGTGTTGGAAATTTCTCTCCTTTCATGGAACTGTAGAATCATAGGATGGTTTGGGATGGAAGGGACCTTGACGATTACCTAATTCCAACCCCCTGCCATGGGCAGGGACACCTTCCACTGTCCCAGATTGCTCAGAGCCCCATCCAACCTGGCCTGGAACACTTCCAGGGATGGGGCAGCCACAGCTTCTCTGGGCAACCTGTGCCAGTGTGCATAAACACACACAGAGGCACAGTTTGTAAGGCAATATGTAGAGATAGGAATAGAAACTCAGTCCATTTGTCAGAGGGTTTTTTTGATTTTATATCAAGTCCTGTGGGTGCATCGCTTGCTTCAACTGCATAGAATGTCTTACAGACCTTTTGGAGCCTCTTGAGAGCCAAGAGACATGTGGGTATGGGAAGTTACCAGCAAAGTCAGGTTCACAAATGATTCAGAAGCAAGAAGGCTGACTGGAAGAAATGCTGAAATGAAATTTTGATAAATGCAAGCAAAAATATATATTCAGGATTCATAAATCAAGGTAGGTTCTCACTCAGTGTGGGGAGGAAGGAGTTGAAAACAGAAGGTTCATGAGGAGAGAAATCGAAGTTGGTTTTAGAGTTGTTTTCACTCAGGATTAGCCTTGAGGCTGGAAGGTGTTAAGAATGTTCAGTGTGGGAAAGTTCTCATATTGTGGTTGCTTTTGGATTGTTTTCTGTCTGCCTTAAGAAGTGGAGTTTCTGCATAAGATAACAGGATATTGTGAAAACCCTGAAATCATTCTCTACAGTCCTGGGCCTTCGGGTGGCAGGGAAGAGAGGTGAGAAGTTCGAAGGTTGTGGAAACACAGCCTGGTGAAGTGATGCACATGTGCCAAGCATGAGTTATGATGGACATCTAAAAAGTAGCAAATGATGTGAATAAAGTGACTGAGGAAGGATCATTCCTTATTTCTTACAGAGCAAGAACTCAGGAATACCAGAGACAGGATACAAATTAAAAATCAGAAATGCTTTTGCACACAGTCAAATTACATAATTCATTATCCCAGGAGACTATGTACACTGAATATATAGACACACTTAACAAGGTACAAGAGAAATTCCTGGAGGCTACACAGTTATTGAACATCATCTTAAAGATACAACCTCCAGATGTGGAAGCTTTTGTTTATGATTGTAAAATAATATGGCATCTCAGAATACAGATTACTGTACACATCCATTATTTCCCTGTATATTGGGCCAGATGGATCTTTGGTCTCCCCTAGCACACCATATCTCATACTTCATTAATATCTGTTATCCAGTGTCTGTTAACCAAAGTAAATCTTCTGGGCTTAAGTGATGCTTGAAGATTGATTACCTGGTTTTAGAGAGCGTGTATTTTATTTGTTCAGAAATAATCTATATCCTTTTATAGATTTAATTTAGTCTTTCAAAACCTCCATGAAAACTTGCATGAAAATACCTTATCAGGTATCTGTCACTAGAGGATTTTTAGGGTAGGTTAAATCATCATGCAATATAAGGACTATTAATATATATTTATTGCAAGATAAAGTTGTGATTCAGGAAATTACTTCCTCAGTAGACAAAGTTACTATTAACAGCAATACACCAGAAATTCAGGATAGCATTTTATGGGCTGTTCCTCAGACAGTTAGCAAAAGAAAAGACATTGCTATGTCAAACCATTAAAAAATAGGTGTAAAAGTAAGGAATCTGCTATTTACAGCATCATTGTACACAATTAAAGATAACAAATCTTTCAGGGGAAAAAAAAAAACCAACCTGAACAGGACTGGAACTGGTTCTCCTGAGAAATTGGGGTCTAAGGAAGATCTGCAGCAGGTTCATTATGTGACTGCAGAAATGCTGTTCCAAATGGTTGTGGACATGAAGCTCCATGTGCAAACGTGGAAGGAAAATGAAGAAGCCTTTAAAAATAAAAAGAAATAAACTAAAGAAAGATGCTGGGACTGACTCAGTCCATTTGATGCTCCTAACATTGTACAAATTGTCTGGAACAAGACCCATATTAGTACTGGGAATATTTGCTGGCTTCGAACCAACATCTTGTAACTATGCCAGAAAGAAAAGAAATGTTTGAGGGAGAGGACAGGCATGGGAAGAATTTGGTTGCATGTCACATTCTAGGTGATATGACGTGGTTTGGCAGCAATTCCCCAGATGACCTCTGAAGTCAGGGTGAGTTAGAGCTGGCCAAATGAGTTGAGAATTAGAAATAAGGTAACAGAAGAAAATTGCATAAAAACCACTTCAGATTTCATGCCAAACCAAACCCCTTTGCAAAATGCTTAAAATGCATTTGGAAGTCGCAAGAAAGTTAAAAAACACACCAAAAAGAAATACGCAAAAAGAAGAAGACATTTAATATTTTTTTCATTATTTGAATGTAACTAGTGTTACAAACTATTTCCCAGGCTGTTAATTGTTCAGGAAATGTCACCTCCATTAACATTTATTCCTTTAGTTTGTGGAAGACACAACAAAACATAATATGCCAAATATCTAGCAGATATATCCAATTCACACAAGCAAAAGGAAAAATGCCTTGTGAGCACTTACACAATGATTTATCTTTACTCATAGAAGTAAACCTACAGAGTTTGAGAGAATACTTTAGGGAATTAAATTAAGCCCTGTATGTTTGGGTGGGAGAGGAAAGTTTTAAACATCCTGCAATAAGGTAAGATACCCTTGTGTACAGCAATCCTCAGGAAAATTAGTCATTTCAATCTCTTTTCTTAAGGTATTGCAGCTGCAGAGCATTTAGTCATATTTACAGAGCTGCAGATAGGTGCCTTTGTTAGTTGTTGTGTACGAATGTACTGGAGATAAACTGGATGGAGTTCAAAGGGAAAAACCCCAGCCCTGATCAAGGGGCTGGAGGAACTGACACAGAGGGAAGAGGCAGAGAGGTTAAGTAAGAGCTGACTAAGGCAGGGGGAATGTCTGTCTGAAAACACAGAATTTACCACACAGGGAATGAAAATTATTTCAGGAAGTTATAATGGAATGGAGCACTCCACAAAACCAAAAATCTGTTAGGGATTATATTGCTTTGACTGTTATCCAGCAATATCCAAAGTCTTCCAGAGATACACATTACATAAATACTTTTTTGTTTCAATTATTAATGATATTTCCTTACAAACATAGAGTTATAAAATGGCATAGTTGGAAGAGGCTTTAACTATCATTTTGTTCCAACCCCTCTGCCATGAGCAGGGACACCTTCCACTATCCCTGGTTGCTCAGAGCCCCATCCAACCTGGCCTTGGACACTTCCAGGGATGGGGCAGCCACAGCTTCTCTGGACAACCTGTGCCAGGGCCTCATCACCCTCACAGGGAAGAATTTCTCCCTAATATCCAATCTAAACCTGCTCTCTGTCAGTTTGAAGCCATTCCCCCTTGTCCTGTCACTCCAGGCCCTTCGAAATAGTCTCTCTCCATCTTCCTTGTGGGCTCTCTTCAGGTCCTGGAAGGCCCCAATTAGATCACCCCAAAGCCTTCTCTTCTCCAGGCTGAACAATCCCAATATTCCCAGCCTTTCCTCGCAGCAGAGCTGCTCCATCCCTCTAATCAAACAAACTTGCAATGATCTATCATTTAATTAAGGAATGAAGCTTCAGACAAACAGTTCAAGCCTGTAGGAATTCCTCCCTGTGGCTGAATGCCAGGACTGAGCTCTTCCCTGGGCAGCACCTTCCACAAGCCACCAGCTCAGTGGCATGGCAGTTTCATTACAGCTTTACAGCATTTATAGAGTATTTAATTACTTTCTTACACCCTGTTCCTGTTTTAAGGTTTGTTTAATCATTTATGTCTCTATTTCTAATGGGGATTTCAGTTTCAAAATGGGCTTGAAGCCAGAGATGTAAATAGAGGGCACAATATATTGCTTCCTGAAAGATGAGATGGGGTACAGGGGAGGAGAAGAGAAGAGCACAGAGAGAGAAAGGAGGATGGGTAATGTGGGAAAAAATGTGTTCTTAAGATTCAGGCTAATTGAACACACCAACAGAAGAAGATAGATGATTCTCCTGGGCAATTAGTAGACTAAGCAATATTAATAAAAGAGTCTCTTAGAGGAGACCTTCAACAGAGATAAAATGGCTCAGATGAAGGAGCTGCAAAGAAGAGCTCTGGAGAGTGATGTGGGAGGGAAGTGGGATGCACAGAACAGCCATTAAATCAAAGTAGGTGGATTTGCAGCATTAGAGATAAGTAAAGACAAAGGTGATGCTTGACAGACAGGGTTGTCCCTCTGAACTTTACAAGGATGCAATTCAGGAGGGATTAACCTTCTTAGATATGAAGAGTTTCCAACAAGCTGGGACAAGGTAATGATAGATTCAGAGTCAGCATTGGGTCTCTGTACTAAGCAGTTCTTCCAGTAGGATTTATGCCTGCCTGGCACAAATGTTCCATCCCACAGGAATCACAGATTGGGTCAGGTTGGAAGGGACCACAGTGGGTCATCTGGTCCCACCTCCCTGCTCCAGCAGGGTCATCCCAGAGCAAATAGCACTGGATTGTGTCCAGATGGTTCTAGAATATCTCCAGTGAGGGAGACTCCACACCCTCTCTGGGCAATCTGTTCAGTGCTTGGTCACTGCACAGCAAAGAAGTTCTTCCTCATTCCAGCTGGAACTTCCTGGGCATCAGTTCCTGCCCGTGGCCTCTTGTGCCATTGCTGGGTGCCTCCGAGCTGGGCCTGGTCCATCCTCTGACCCCTCCCTCAGACACTTGTATACACTTATTTTCTCAGTGTCTCCTCTCTTCTGAACTAGTTTTTCACCTGGCCTGTTTTTTTCACCCTAACTGCTGTCTCAGGAAACATCATCCCGTCCCAGTAACCCTTAAAAACTGCTCAGATTATTGCCTCACATCCCCTTTGCTCCTGCTGAACAGCTGTTGCAGGAACTGCGGTCCTTGAGAACTTAAGAATTCTTATCAAATTTCCAGCCTAGATGTATTCCTGTCTAGGTTATACCCACTTGTTCTTGTGCCAATGTTTTCCTTCAGTTTAATCACTCTTCTCCCTTCCCAGTGTTTACTTAATTGCTTTTATCAGCTTGATTTAAGAGCTTGTTATGAAGTGGGTTTAACTGTCTTTTAGTTTGTTTCTAACTAGACTGTACAATGCCTCAAGGGGTTTGGCAGAGGCTTTCTGCTGTCATAATTCTCCGATTATTCTTAATCCTGTGAGCCATTCCTCTATCAAGGATGGTATTGAGGTAATTAGAAACAGCAATGTTATGGTGTCACTGCTTAGACCAGGTTACTAAACCAAGAATATGCTGTTGACCAAAACCCAGTCCCATTGACAGCTGTGAAAATTCAGAATGCAGAGTCATTTGGGGTGTATCAGCTCCCATGGAAATGATGCTCTGGAATTTTTAAGTTTAGGGTGACTGAACTGCTGCTTGGTCCAAGGAATAACTGGCCACTGTTCAAGTGGCTAGTGATGTTATTCAAATATTACTGGGATCTAAGTAAAGTGTTAGCTTTCAACAGATATGCTCAGAAATAGCAATAATATTATTGATAATATTCCTGCCACTATTTAAACATTTATCTAAATAAATATACATTTAGATCTCAGTGTGTGTACAAGAACACTCTGCTCCTCTCTTTCTCCAGTATACTGCCTCTTCTTTACCAAGTGGGCTTGGTACCAGAAGGTAAACACTGTCCTTTCTATTTACTCCCATTTGGAAATGTAATTCCTGCAGTGAGATGACGACCATGTCTTTTGCACTGTGGGCACCTAAACCAACAGCCCTTTGATGGAAATGTTTTACATGTGGAAGCATCACATCAGTGTCTCTAAGACTGGTACCTTACACTGAGTTTTTGGAGCAGTTCCTCTCACAGCAAACCCCTTATTGCCCCAGTTTTGTTGGGACCCTGCAGCCCGGGTGTGCTTGGCTCAGCTGTGGGAGCAGGTGAGAGAGAGCTGTAAGCTTTCCATGTACCTGCTTTGCTGCTCCTAAGCCAGCAGACAGTATGTCTGATTTATTTAATGAATGGAAGTCTCATTATAAAGCAGAGGAAATCACCAAGGCATAAATTTGTGGGCTCCCTGAGATCACCTCACACGTTGGCAGGAATTAGTGGGGGGAGTTAATGCTGTGGCAGCAGCAGTGATGGAAGGAGGAGGGAGGATACCTGGAGGCTTTCTGTGACTCCTGGGTGGAGAGGAACAAGGCTAAGGAGGTGGCAGCAACAGAAGAGGCTCAGTTGGCAATGGCTTGCAAGCATGTCCTTGAGTCCAGGACATTATGACAAGAGAAATAGGGACACTTGGATAAAAACTGCAGAGTATTCTGACAGTAGTCTGTCCAACTGTTTGGATATAGCATGAAAAACTGAGCCATAAAGGACTGTAGCTATACAGTGTAACTTTGTGCCCATTTTTGGCCACGTCTTGAATTACAAAAATTACAATGACTTCTTAGAAAGGAAAGCCTTGTCTTTCTACTAATATGCTGTAATATTCCTGGAAGGGAGCCAACGTGTCGATTTAAGTACCCTTGCAAAGTGCGAGGGGCTGTAATATTTCCAAGTCACAATGCCAGCTCCAGCCTTTCTGGAATGTGTGCCAAAGTCTTTCCACCAAGAAGAATGCCTCACATTAAGCGTGTCATCCCTGGGCTGGCCCTCAGCTCCCTGCCCTCCTCTGGAGTCTCAGCTTTAACCTTCATTCCTGTATCCCATTTCTCAGCCCCATGGAAAAAAAATTGCCGTGGAAACATCCCCCACCCCCATCTTCCCTTTACACATTAATGTGAAATGAAACATTCTCATGGCTGGCTGTTGAACAAGACAAAGCAATCCTGACTGGGGAATTTTAATGTCACATTTCTTTCATAACCTGGATGCTGCCAAATGAACTCATCACTACAGCTTACGATTTGCAGGTGTCTAAGGACCCAGCCCTGCAGAGGTGATGGAAAGTATGGAAAGATCCAAATTTGAGGCCATCAGGATGAAAAACAGAAGTTTTGTCTGGGTACAGCATATTACAGAAAGACTTTCTGAGATAACGTTGTCCATAAGACCATCTCCAGACTTGTGCAGCAATACAACCATTTATGGATACATTGGACATTTAGAAATCCAGTTAAGCATCTTGTGGAAATGAAAGTACAGCCCATTTTATGACTGATGGAAACTCAGGCCCTTGGAAGAATATAATTAGATATATTTTCAAAATAAGTCAATATTTTTATGAGGTCAAACTCACAACAATTAATGATTTCTGAGTTGCACAACAAGAAATTTAATCTACTTTGTATGAGTATTTAAAAACAGCAACATATTGGTCTGCATCCTGACTTCTTTGGGCCTCAAATATTTTCCATTTTGCTAAAACATTGGAGACAAGGGTTTGTGTGTATGTGTGTGAGAATAAAAGGGAAGACACAAAAAACCCCATCCTCTGCAAGCACAGAGCAAGGAGAATTTGTACTTTTTCTGGAAAAAGGGAAATGATAATTACACTTCCACTGTCATTACTGGCACTGCTGATTTCCCTGGTTTCAGTTTCCCTGACATGCTGAGGGTCTGTTACAGCAAGAAGATGAATCTGAGAATGTCTTAATTCACAATTAATTTAAGTAACTTTCTACAGTACTAGAGTGGGAAAAAAACCTCTCCAAACCGGCCTAAGGAACTACAAGACAATTACTAAAATAATAGGCTTTTAAAAATATACGTTTTAACTCAGTTTACAATCTAAGGAGAACGATTTTTAATATTTTGCTTTGACAGTGTTGTAAGATCAGTAAATAAAGAAGGGTCCCCCAACTAATGGACTGTGGATTTTATTGCATATTTTGATTGTTTTGCTTGCATTCCTGTTACAGCCTTTAAGACAGTCATCAGTAAACTGCTTTTTAACTATAAAAATTGAAATGTCTGTTGTATTTTTGCTATTCTAGGTGTTGGCAATGATATTATAAATTCCTGTTTGAAAGTCTAGTTGTGGGATCAAGGTTTCTTTCATATACAGAGAAACACCACCTGTTTCATTAGGCAGTTTCAACAGCCTTGGTGCCAGAACGTCAGAGATTTGGAAAAAAATTACAAGATATAAAAACTTAATAGCAATGAGAAATTCACAGGAACGTTGCCTGGGTATGGAATTATTAGATAGGAAGAATTCTGCTAGGAAAACAGGACTAATAAGCCTAATTTTGTAAAAAAGAAGAGTTTAATGACCCATTTTCCTCCAGGAGGCCCCCATACACACTGTGCTTGTTTTCAGCTTGAGTGCATGTTCTGAGGTCTGAAAGGTGAGACCCACCATGGTAACACCATGATATTTTACCCCATACTTGGCCATCATTTTAGCATCATTCTCAAGGGATTATCATCAATTACAACTGATATATCTTGTTCTTTAGTGGTTTGGGGATTTTGTTTTAAAGAAAAGAGTTTGGGGAGACAAAGAGTTAAGGACCCTGCAGCTCCCCTGGAGGTGTGAAATCCAGGCAACTTGCTTTGAATTCTTCTGGTTTTCATTTGTTATTCAGTCCACCACTTTTCCCTTACAATTAACAGGAAAAAATCAACTTTTCTCCCTCATTAGATATTTTCAATTTTTGTATTTTGATTTGGGGTTGGGTTTAGTAGATTTACATTTACAGATATGTGAATTTAGTGATATTTAATATTTAATATTTATATTTAGTAATATTCATATGTAGTATATTTACATCAAGAAAGTTGCTTATTTGCCTGGGGTTTTGGCACTTAGGGGAAAGAAAAAGAATTAAAGATTGACTTTATAGCTGTGAGAAGGTAGGCAGAATAACACATATCAAAATTTGGAAATCCACATATGCACAACAGGCTGACCATGAAAAACCTTGGAGTGCCTTTTGCCAGACTTTCCCTGGGCACAGTTTGTGACCCAGTAATAAAATTTGACAAAGCATGTGTTGTCACTTAGCAGTCTTCGCTTAGGGAGCCAAAAGTCTTCCTAAAGGCTGGCTTGGCTTCTCCTTCTTCCTGAGGGAAAAAACTGTTGGGGACTCACCTTCAAACACAGAATCACAGAATCACTGAGATTGGAAGAGACTTCCAAATCATCAAGTCCAGCCTGAGACCGATCCCCACCTTGTCACCCAGCACAGAGTGCCACGTCCAGTCATTCCTTGAACACCTCCAGGGATGGGGACTCCACCACCTCCCTGGGCGGCCCCTTCCAATGTTTCACAATCCTTTCTATGAAGAAATTCCTTCTGATGTCCAACCTGAACTTCCCCTGGTGCGGCTTGAGGCCATGTCCTCTTGTCCTGTCAAACACAGCACGGTCTCAGGAGTGGGGACACTACACATGATGAGCTGGGACAGTCTTGCCTTTTCTTTGCAAGTGAGAGGATCAAGTTGCTTGGAGTTTCCAGAGAGAACAGAATCATCGAATCACAGAATCTGATGAGTCAGAAGGGACCCAAAAGGGTCATTGAGTCCAACTCCTGGCCCTGCACTGGACCATCCCCAAGAGTCACACCATGTGCCTCAGAATATCCTCCAAACGCTTCTTGAACTCTGTCAGCCTTGGTGCTGTGACCACTGCCCTGGGGAGCCTGTTCCAGTGCCCAACCACCCTCTGGGTGAAAGAATCTTTTTCTAATATCCAATTTAAACCTCTGAGTCCATTTCCCACACAATTCTTTGTTCTTACACTATCTTTAATCTTAGGCTCTCACAGACACCTTTAAGTCCCTCCAAAGAGGGTTGTGCTCCCTTCTCAGCTATGCTGATGAAAATCCAGAGACTGTTATGGAAGTTTTAATCTTTAATTGACTCTGGCTACCACGGGAGCTGATCCTGTAAGAGGTCGAGTCCTGCTATGAAAATTAAAGGCTTTGGTTGTGATTTCACTACTGCAACCCCACTGCTTTAATCGGGCCTGTTATTGGTTTACACGTGCGAGGGCCAGAGCAGCAGCTGAATGAAGTGACCCCCATGGAGGGCCTGGGCCTGTGGTTTGTTTATGGGAAACTGATACGGGGCTGGAAAGCTGGAGTGGTGATTACACAAACCACTCGCCTGCTCCAGCTCCGGCCCCTGTGCCAACAACAACAGCGGAGCGCGCCTTCGGAATCAAACCTGCTCGAGAAGCTGGGGATGAACGGAGGCAGCAGTCAATGAGCGGGACTCCTGCCAGCTCCCAGCCAGCAAGGGTGTTTTGTTCCTGTTTAATTCACTCAGGAGCCAGATTATGCTTGTCCTGATACGGGGTGCAGTTCAGAGGTACCGCAGGAAACCAACAGGAATGTTTTGAGAGCTTTGGCACCATCCCCGACGGCAGCAGAAACCAACCATTCGGTGTTATCTCCTTCCTTTGTTCATTCCATGACGCTTCCCAGCTCCTCTCAGCTTCTAATTTAATTTAGCCACTGAATAATGTGCTGCAGCTTGTTCGACTGTGTCTTCACTTTTAAAATTGCAATGATTCCATTGTCTTACAATATTGATTAGTGAACTTCAGACACAATACTGTGGAGGGAAGAGTCAGCAATACAAATAGTACACATAAAATAAATAGAATTAAGCACAGTTACCTTTAATGACCCTGTATATATATATATATACTTTAATATCAAGTGAGAGAGATTTATACATGTATAACCTGCCTGTAAGTAGTCTCTAGAAAAATCAGTGTTTCAAAAGACATAAATGCTTGTTGAGGAGCAAACAACATTTAGTTCTTTGTCATTGAACGATGTGATAGAAAAGGAAACAAGCCTTTGAAACCACCGGATAAATTATATGCTGTACTGTTCATCACGGAAATAACAGAAGTCATGGGAGCAACAATGAAAAGGAGTTCAGAGGCAAAGATCCTCACCTGCAATAAATCAATACACCTTCCATTGAATCCACAGGTTCTTCAATTCTATGGTCTTCCCACAAAAAATAGTTTCTTTGAAAATTTTATCAGTGCATTTAGGGAGGGAAAATGTTGGACAGTCATTTATTCAGGGAACACAAACAAAAAGGTGCAAATTTTAATGTTATAAATTCTTGTAGCTCCTCTGAAGCAAAAGAAACAGCTGCTTACACCTGCTGTTGATCTAACACAGTTTAACACCTTTCTAAAACATATTCTAATGTCTCCAAGAACTCTCTTGAGGTTTTACCATTTTGTTTCAATTAGATAGGGAGGAAAAAAGAACTCTCTAGAAAGACAAAGTGAAAGGCTGAAAGGAATGTAATGCAAATCTATGGGCTAGGAAAAAAAAAGCCAGATGAAATTAAATTTTAAGCCGGGACAAAAAAGGCAAATATTAAGATTTAACTTGTAAATTTATTAACACTATTCAGAAATTGCAAAATGCTTTAAATGTAAGACTCCTTAAATTTTAAAATTGATGTTAAAAGGGGGATACAAATAAATACATATGGAGAAGTTTATCAGAATTACCACTATTTATAACATTTTAAGAGAATATATGACTTTATGAAGTTTGTATTAATAATATTTGCTTCACATTTTTTCAAAGGCACAAAACACTACTCACTCTCTCTCATACACGTAACTAGAAAGTAGAGGTACAGATAAATAGCACTTATTATGCTTTTAAGGCCGTTCAGAACTGACCTTAGATATGCTTTACCCCTCTGATATCTGTGACTGACAGCTCTTTAGACCTTGGGGTTAGATGTGATCAGTCATGCAAAGAGTTTGGCCTGCATAGGAAACTGGTATTGTGAGATAACCTGAACTGCAGCTCCCAGGAATATTGTAGGAGAAAGGGAGAGCCTAATTAGTGTGGAACTAACCCAAAAAAACCAATTCTGCTTCGAACATATTTTATGTTTTAGAATAACTAATATATTGATTTTTATCTTGCCTTTTTTTAAAAAAAAATCTTATTTTTTTTCTACTTTCCCCCCCTCTTCAATGAACAACCAAAAGGGGGAAAACTTTGTCTTCCTTCCTGAAAAGAAATCCAGTGGTTTTCATAGAAATTCAGACAAATATTACAAGGCAAGAGTCCAGTTTATGCCATGGTCTTACCCTGGTGATGAAGAGGAGATATAACATGAGCAAGAAATTGCATTGGGCTCACCAGTTTTATTGATTTGTTTTCAGCTGAGTGTAAAACAATTTTATTCTCAGTGGGCTTTAAGCACTTTGACTGTGGGAGCATAAAGAGAGTTTCTGAACTGCCTAAAACTTGATAAAGGAGTCATTTTACCTCCCTGGTGTTCACAAAGCAGTTTAAGGATCAGTAATACCTACTCCATGTTCACAAAGCCAGCAGAAATCCACAGTCACATCTAGGAGAAGAAAAAGGTCTTTTGCTCCATGCCTTTGCTCCAGTAACCCAGACCAAAAGCCAGGACATTTCTCAGCAGAGCAGCCAGCAAGGGATCACAGTGTTTATCCACTTCCCTGGGGGCTGAAATGTGTTTTTCCTTTCTTGTTATGTTAACCCCTGATACCAAATGTTAGTCTTGCCTGCCCTGTGTGTGACATTGGCAGGCACAAGGGAGTTACAAAAAAATCAGTCAAAAAAAACCCCAGATGATTTTGGCTCTTCCCAGCAAAATAACAAGGATGGACCCTTTGTGCAGGCTTTAATTTCTATCCTGTGATCACTAAACATTTTGTGTGTTTTCTCAGTCATATCTATCCATAATGCAGGAGCTCTGGTGCCTAATCCATGTTTGAAAAGGTGCAAAGTGCACATTTTTTTTGAGTTTTATATATGGAGAAGCCAGGAGAAGATTCGCCATCACCCTCCTGCTCTCTTACCAGGAGGAAAGGTCAGAGCAATCGTGTGAGTCAGCCAACTCCAACTCTGCTCTGGGAGAAGTTATTAACAAAATATTCAGGATCAGATTTCCTGAGTCATTTGTACTGCACTTGGCCAGAACAGTCATCTAAGGGTGTTAACATCTTAATGCAAGCTGGGTGGAAATCTATTCATCAAAACACAATTTTTGCAATAAATACATAATTATAAGGTAAGTATTACAGTAGCATATCATTCTCATTTAGGTTTTCCAGTCTTTTAGATTAAAATACTGACTGAACGCTTTTTTAACATGTGATCCTGACTGGTCTTACTGTTAACTTTGAAATTCTTAAGTGGACTTTGAAAGCTGAATCCTTTTGAGCACAAAAGTTTCAAAATCAAAATAGTCTTTTAAGTAGAAATTCCAATAGTAGAAATTTTTCCTTGTGCAAAATGGTACTAAAATATTTTTGTTTGTTTCACAGAAACAAAACCGTTGGTTTGGTTTGGTTTTTTAATCCGGTGGCAAAGTAAACATCTCATTTGAGATACTGGAAACGTTCAGTACCAGCACAAGATGTTCATCCTAATCTGGAACTAGTGGCAAAAGAGTGTTTTTTCATGTCAGAGCTAGACTTTGGGTGCATTTTTGAGTAGAAAGAGTGACTATTCAATTGCAGCTTTTAACAACTGGCCTGAGTAGGCGGGAGTGTAAATAGTTGCAAAAGTGATTGTGCCTCAGGCCATTGTATAAGTAAAGTCGTGTCTTATCACCTTCCTCTACATGTTGACATGATTTTGTAGCCTGAGTGTGCACGAAGTGTTATCTTTGTTTCTCTAAATTCCTCTGGCTGCAGTTATTCTTGTTCTTTTCAGTATTATTTACTTTTCCAACCAGCTATTCCATCCACTTTTTTGTCTTCTTGTTTGCCTCCCACTTCCTACACACTCTGCTTCACTTTTTTTTCCACACAACTCTCAGAATCATTCTTATAAAAGTGTAAATGACATGTTAAGCCCTTGGTTGGGATCTCAGAACTTGTGTTCTGGCACACAGTGCCAGGAGTGCAAAGCAGAAGGAGGTGAAATGGTCTGTAAACAGGGGTCAGTGATAGTGGCCTGCACATGGGAGAGCTGCAACGATAGATCGGCCCTACGGAAAGAACCACAGAGTCACAGACTCATCAAGGCTGGAAAAGACCTGCAACATCATCAAGTCCAACTTGTGCCCGATCCCCACCTTGTCAACCAGCCCAGAGCACTGAGTGCCACGTCCAGTCGTTCCTTGGACACCTCCAGGGATGGGGACTCCACCACCTCCCTGGGCAGCCCATTCCAGTGCTTGACAATCCTTTCCATGAAGAAATTCTTCCTGACATCCAATCTGAACCTCCCCTGGCTTAGGTTGAGGCTATTTCCTCTTGTCCTGTCTCCTGGGAGAAGAGTCCGACCCCCACCTGGCTACAACTCCGTTGGGTCGTAGCAAGCTGACAGAAATCACTGTAGATCCCACAGTACTGGCATATCCACCTGCTCTGTGTTGGAAGATGAAAAAGAACCATGAACTGAAAATCAACCAGAAGATTTTATCCCGAGGCACCAATTCTGTGCAAGCTGAAATTCAGAAGAACGAAATGTACCACACAGACACCCTAAAAAGAATGAGCCTCTGACCCCACCAGGCATCTGGGCAATGGGGACCTCTCTGCTGACATGTTGCTTCATTAATTCACACTCAGATGCTATCCCCAAACTCTGGATGGTTTTTATATCTTCCTTTGACTCTGCCCTCTTTTCCTTTCTGATGCACCCATCAATCAGTGCATCCCACGCAGGCACACACAAGACAGTGACACAGGCATTAATTGCTAACCAAGCTCCACAGCAGTGTGTGTGTGTGTCTGGGGGTGTTTTAACATCACAAGCCATTTATGTGTGAGCAGGGACATGCCTGCTGCCTTTTAATAAGTAACTCAAGGACAATTTCGAATGTTCTTCATTTTATTAAGCTGATTCAGGATATCATCCCTGGGAAAAGCACAGTGAAGCATGGAAATTGCCTTAAAGAACTTGAGACAGCAGCAGAAATGACATGTGGCATTTCTCTCAGTGCAAAGTAAGGCATGCTGCATGGTCGTTTTTTTCCAAGTGAAACAATTATGACTTGCTGTAGGTATCACATCACAGGACAAAAGCCTGTGTGTGGGGGGAGAACTTAAAACTACGTTGCATGCTGGGGAATTTGTTGCTTCTAGCTGGACATTTTTCAGGATTTTCTGCTATTTACTCACCTGCTCACTAAGCCACCAGATCTGTTACCTCGTTAGATACAGTAAAAAATCCATTCTTTTCTTGAGATATCTTGAAAAATAGAAGTTATGCATAGAAGAAAAAAGGTTGCAAAAAGCTAAGGGAAGATACAGGGAAAGTATCAAGGTGCGATGAGGAAAGTGAGCTAATCACTGAGGATGTCGGGTTTGGTAAGGACAGATTTAAACAAGCGATTGTTTATTTAACATTCTGGGCCTAGCTCAGTATAATCATGTTTCCAAAAAGAAATTAGGGATTCCTGGAGTTTTGTTTTATTTGGAGTTGATGAGAGACAAAATATTTGTCTTTATCAGCTTGATCTCACTGCAACACTGACTCGTGCCTTGCTGCAAGAACAATCTCTAATTTCAAGGAAAGTAGCCATGCAAAAGAACTTTATCTGCTCTCACGATAAAAAACTTCATCTTATTCACTTCATGATGTTTAGGCAGAGACCACAAGAATTAATGGAAAGCCGAGATGCATACTTAGATTATAAACAGTGCCATAAAAACTGTCCTCAGTATCTTTAGATTGCAACTACATTCACACATTTCAAGTCACTATCAATGATCCTTGTGAGTCCCTTCCAACTCAGCATATTCTGTGATTCTGTGAACATAATGATGTCTTGCTTTATGTCAAAAGCAAAGCTGGAAGGGATAGAGCCTGTCTTTAACAAACACTGCTGGCTACTGAGAGAAGCCATACTGGGGATTTGCCTTCAGCGGGAACTTCCCAGCAAGGAGAAAAAGCATCAAATTAATCACTAGAGGAAAGATGAAAATCAAACACAGCATGTGCACTGGAGAGAACACACATGCCATAACCTCAGAACAGTTGTGAAGCCCCATAAAGTTTCCTATTGTTACTTGTGTGACCAGGCCTGTGTGACTCATGCACTGGCTTTGCCAGTCATGGCCCATTGTGTGACCGTGCCCATCTTCCTGCAATAAACACCCTCTGTGTCCTCTGCCTGATTTCTTCATTTTCCTCCCTTGCAGGGCAGTAACCTCAGTTGCTATTCTGGTCCTAGTGGGGCTTGATAAAGGAATGGCCCAACTACAGAACTGGAATGGGACACAGGACAGACAGCAAAACATGTGAGTAGGAACCTTTTATACAGTTGTAGGCATGGGTTCAACATCGATGGTGTTTGGGAAGAGAGATTTGCCAGGATCATGTAGCAGAACAGTATTTGGCATGAGCTGCCTCGGAGGAAAGAGAGAAGAATTACTTATAAACTAAGAACTTAGCTTAAACTTAGCTTCAGGCATGGACAGCCTGAAGCACAATCAGCCTCAACTGTCAGTAGTACTATTCAATCAAAAGAACACACTGGATTTTTCCACTCAGCCTCTTTTTTTACCCACTACTCCCACGATGAGAAGTGGGGTCAAAAGCCATGAGGTCCTCAGACTGAGAAGAAATTGTAATTTTAAAACCCTCTGTGCCTTTGCTTCTTTCCTTATCCCCTTACAGGCTGAACTTTTCATTCCAAATAAAAGTGGGGAGGGATGGATTCTGGGTGAAAAACATTTATTTGGTTTAAAAAGACACACACGGCAATGAATAAAAGGTGTCCTCTTTCTTTTATTTGAGTGCCCTGCTGCCTGTTCACAGTTCCTGATGAGTGTGTTGAGCACCCTTGATCCTCTCTCTTCCTGGGTATCTCTCCCTCTGGATGTAGAGCAACAACACATACCTTGCCTACAAGAGGGTGGGGGCACAGAGACTGACCTGGAGTGGTCCAGCTGCCAGATCTGCCTGGAAGCTGCTGAGGTGACCATCATTTGAAACAGTCCCAAATCAATCCAGGGAATTCTGAACAGTTCATTAGTTCACAGACAATCACAATGAGCTTAAACTTAACACTGTGGGAAGATGAATTAAATGTTTTTTCTATAGATCCTCAAGAGCATTTAGAAAGCGACATGAGTTTACCAGGCTTGGGAAATACCTTATTTTTGTAAAAAAAGATAGGCCAGGATTGACAGAGAGCATACTTTGGCCTAGAGTTGTTTAAAACCCCCTGCCTGTACATCTGCATTAGCTCAAACAGGACTTCAGCTTTCGGCTGCCTGAAAGTTGATCCATACCACGTTTGCTGCCCTGCCCCTCCTCCAGCAGATGTGATTTCACACTAAGCTTTTAGAGAATTAAAATGTAGAAGCTCAGCCAAATGGGCATCAGCATCTATCAGATAAAAAGTTTGAATAAAAATTGCATTAGTTCAAATAAAATTGCCTTGTAAGGTCAGAACACACAAGTACTGCCTACAGGGGATACAAACCAGTGCTGAGAAATGTCCCACTGACTGCAAAAGCTGACTCCTGCTATTTAATACACCTTGTCAGCTGTATTTTGAATCAAGACATTTTTTTTCTGTTCTGAAAGACATAATCTCAGAACAGAAAGAGGAATCTTAACTAAATTATTTTATGAAAATAATCATTGCCCAATTGTATTTCCATTGTTACACCAACTTTTGGTTCTGCATGCAAGGGAGTGAGCAAGGCTGGGGAGCATTGATTTTCCTGGAGTGTTTTACTATCCAACCTTCCTTTCTTTGCTTTGACCTATTTTCTATTTCTTCTGGTACTGACAAATGAGGAGGACACCTACATTTGACACTAAGAGTGGGAATGTAAACACAAACGTCAGGACATATTTCTCAGCAGCTGGAGTATGATCAGATGTATTCTGTGGAACTGAGCATTTCATTTCAGTGATGGGTTAAATTACCTGCTTGGATCTAACAGACACAGATAATGAAACCAGCAATGCTCTGAGGCCCTTCATTTTGGAACTGCTTGACCTCATGGCAGATATTTTTATTTTCATTTTGAAAAAGTTAAACTTCCGGTCTTCTTTCTCTTCATCCTCTTTCAAGTAGCTTCCAATATTATTCAGGTTCCACTGCACCTGAAAGATACAGAAGCATAAGTCCAGGAGAGAAAAGGAGTCCTGTGGTTTACCTCCCTACTGGGAAAATTCCCCCAGTGATAACAGTACTTTATGTCCCAAACCAAGGATATGAATATCTAATAGAAAGTTTCTGAATGATTTCACGGGAAGTTTTCTTCCAAACCTTGGTCAGAGTCCTAAGTACGTGATGTTCCTGAAAATATTGATTTTCAAGGATGATCTAAGTCATGGGAAAGATGGGCTGAGAGAGATTACCTAGACCTTGCCTTGCCTCAGTTCAGGATCAATTACAGTCTTGTGGGTCCAGACAGTTTACTCTGTTGGGGTGGACCTTCAATAAGGCAACAAGATCTGGAGCTTGGGTTTGCTTTTTCCTCATGTCTAACTTGACTAAATCGTGCTACAATTTCTTCTCCCAGTGGTTCAGGATGTGATCTGCTCTCTTGGAGATGCAGAATTGCTCAAAGTATTCAATCATAACACCTTGCAAGTTCTCTCATCTTTGATAAGCAATTCCAATTTTCATTTTTCATCATATTGTGTGTTTTAAACTATATTTAATCATGTTAATACATCATTTAATCATTGTTTCTGTCATTTTCCAGGTCTTCTCTGATTTGACTATGATAAGAGCTGGATCCTGCATCCCAGTTGACATATTACCAGAGTGCTTTATGCATCTCTTTATATGTCCCAGATTGGAATTTTTCTTCCTCACAAAAGAATGGTGCTGTTACTGGGAGTAAGATTAAAAACTGAACCATTAAAAACTGAAGGCACCTTTTCCCAGTTCCAGAATAAATATTGGAACCAAACTTCTTCATATAGCTTTAATTTGATTTTTTTTCCTTAGGATTTTTTTTACAGATATTCATGGAAGTTCTAGTTTGGCAATCATAACAAATGAGTAGGGGCTGCAAAAGTATGCTTATGGTTACAAGGAATAGATTTCATTTCCCAAAATGTTGCCTATCATCAACTAACTTTGTCCTCCTGCAGCAATTCTGAATTGCTCCTGCAACAAAGATCGTCTCTGAAAAAAATTAGATACCATCAGAAAAAAGCAAATAAGTAAGTAAAAAATACAAGTAAGTCCAAAATATGTGCTAAGCTAATAAATGATGTAGCACATTAGCAGTAGAGAGATTTGTAATCATCCATAAATCTAATCCAAAACCACAGCTATATATTGGTAAGTGTAAGTCCCCTCTTGTATATTACTTAATATATGGCTTTATTTTGATATAGGAGTACAGATCCCTACATTCCAAGCAACAGGGAAACTTTGAAATGAAAAATATTTGTAAAACACTTAAAAATTTGGGGTGAATACTGCTGTGTTATGTATGTAAAACTGCTGTGTGGTGTATGTATGTAAAACTGCTGTGTGGTGTATGTATGTAAAACATGTCTCACAAAAAAGTACTACTAGTTGTAATTAGTAGATGCAAAATAGTCTGTTGCTTATTATTTTAATTAACTCTATTTTAAAAATCCCATCTAATCTCACTTTGCTCTTTCTCTGTCAAGGAAATAGGTTTGCAGGTGAACTGCATAAAAGCTAACTGTAAAATATCTTGTTTCAGGAAGAGGTCTAAAGAGTAATGGCTTTTAGGGTGTGACTGTCATTCCTGCTTATTTACATGCATTTTTCCCATCCTATCTCTTGGCATGGCCACAGCTCTGGGTACCTGTTTGCCCCTGTGTCATCCTTCATCTACCATGCTAATTGTTATGAGCTGTTGTAATTATTTTGAGAATTTAGCAGATTATGTTTTTTGAGAAAGAGGAAAAAACTGCAGAAGATAACTTCCAAGAAATCCATGTCAGAACCAAGTTTGACCTTGTTTGTGAATCCTGCTTGGAATTTTTATTTAATTTTTCTCACTTGTCTAGCCTGGGTGCAAGGACAACCCAAATGTGAGTATATATGATGGCTCAAGAGAGGACTGAGAGGGGACCTCATCCATGTGTGTCAGTGTCTGCAGGGAGGGGGCAGAGGATGGACCAGGCTCTGCTCAGGGGTGCCCAGCAATGGGACAAGAGGCCACGGGCAGGAACTGATGCCCAGGAAGTTCCAGCTGAACATGAGGAAGAACTTCTTTGCTGTGCAGTGACCGAGCACTGAACAGATTGCCCAGAGAGGGTGTGGAGTCTCCCTCCCTGGGGATATTCCAGAGCTGTCTGGACACAATCCTGTGCCATGTGCTCTGGAATGACCCTGCTGGAGCAGGGAGGTGGCACCAGACGACCCTCTGTGGACCCTTCCAAGATTCCCTTTCCTGTGATTCTGGGATTCTGTATAGAAGCCCAATGCCAATGAGGTTTCAGAAATTCTTTCAGCTCTGAAATGGTACCATTTGTAGTCTTAAAACAATATTAACATAATGTTTAAATAAATATTTTCTAAAATAACCTATTCTTTCCCGCTACTATTTCTACCACCATAAAACCATACTTGAATTCATTTTTACTTTTAACGAAGCATTTGTAGCACATTTCAAGTAAGAAATCTTTTCTAGAGATGTTGTCAGACCCTTCAATAAATTCTGGAAACCTGAACAAAAGCGATTTTGACATTGGAAAGGTGAACATCCTCCTGTATTGAAGATCTAAGACAAAATGTTCAGAGTTAATCTTCTGCTTCTGCTTCTTCTTCTTTTTTGCCTTTACTTCAAAACTACCCTCTTATGAAGGGAGGACCATGTAGGTGGAACATATTTCCATCTCAGGTGTGTTTGTTGATGGATATAAAACCACCATGCTCAAACTTTCTGAGGATCATATAGTGTCCCTACAGTCATTTCCCCTTTCGGGATCTATTTGGAATTTCAACCACAAAGTGGTGCTGTTGCAAAAGCTAAACATTGTGACACACACCCTCTGCTTTTAAAATGGCCCAAGGCATGCATTAAACCCAATAAAATTTTTATCTATTTGCATACTCACATTCATATCTTCCCTATAAATATTCAATTTTTTATCATCAAACACGATCACAGTAGTATCTGTTAATGCATAGAGAAAAATACATGTCTTCAAAGTATATATAATATCACATGTTTTGAAGTCTGGTCAAGTGCCTAATTAATCAGATCAATGTCTACTAATTATTCCAATTAAAAGTACCAGAATTCAAAGATGACTTTCCACAGCATGCTCTGAGCGATATTTCAGATTCTTCAAGGCAGAACAGAGCCTTGTTCTTGTTCAAAGTAACATTTTTTTTTTTTATTTTGCCATGTCAGAACCTCAGACCCAAGGGCAACAGATGAAATAAGGTGACCATTTGGGAGCTTGATTGCTTCTCATAAAAAATTCAGAAACATGTTTAAAGCATAAAAGAAATCCATTTCTGCTAAGGGTTAGCATTAGGAAAAAACAACCCTACCCCCAGAATAATGGATGAAAAGGTGAAAATATGTAGAAAGAAGCAGCTTCTGAACAACAGAAACATCTGTAGAAGAAAGGTAAGAATACTTGAAGGACCGAACGTGTCTCCATTTTCTATAGCTGTGAAAACACCCTGCCTACAATGCTTTTTGCAGTGCACACGTATTTGGCAAGATTAAGGTGTCACGTCTCAAATTACAAGGCCTATGATTGCCCACAGACCCAGGCACAGGGCAAAACCCCTCCACTTGTGCTCTGATAGGTTTGCCTCCCACCAAAGGTAGGCAGCCCCTCTGCTCAGGACATTTGCTTCTAGACTTCTCCTTTTGCTTCTTTTTTTTTAACTGGGCTTGCTGCAAATGTGAAGTTCCCGGGCAAGGGTTTGCCTTCACATGCTTAACCCTTTGCCTGTCTCCAGAGGAACGTTCACCAGCCACAGGAAAGTTCTTCTATTCCTAGCACCGTTTGTCTACTTCAGGAGATTAAAAGCTGAGTCACATTTTAGGCATTTCTCAGATCTGACTGTAGCACCAGGGCTGGGTGGGGGACTCACAGGATTTAATTCTAGTTCCCTCCTCTTAGCTGAAAAAGTACTAAATAGGATGAAAACAGCATTTAGGCACAGGGTGAATACAAAACCCATTGATTCTAGAGTTATTCAAAGTTTGAGTGGTTTTTTGATTGGCAGAGCAGCAAGTTTTAGTAGAGAATTCTTAGGAGGCAGTGGTGGAAGATGACTCTTTCCTTCTCAGCAGCCAAAGGGAACAAGCGATTCAGGCAGAATTTATGAGACGGATACAAATTGTAAAGTCCCCTAGAGAGTATAATTTTATGGCTGAAAAAATTCAGGTAAAAAGCAACAACAACCAACATCATCCATATTTCAATCCATAGTGGAAAATATTTCAACAAAACTGTGACGACTCTCTAGGTAAATTGAAATGTCTTAAAGAAGATGGTACAATGCTTTGGCAGAATGAGAGGGCCAATCATCTTTACACAGGGAGGGGAGAAAGGAAAAATTCTTTAGTTAAACAGCAAAGGAAAAAACTCCATTAGCTAGTAAAGGAAGCATTCTTTAAGGAAACAATCTGGCAACCCTTAAGATTTAAAGTGTTTTATCACATCTTATATGACCACGTTCTTTTGGTTATGACTTGCTCAATTATGTCTGAATCAAACAGAAGATGACTTAAGCATGTAAATTTAGAGGGAGACTTTGAGGCACGCAGCTAAATTTATCAGCCATCTCTGTGAGTGATCACTCTAAATAAAAAGTTTGAAAAACCAGTCGCTGCTAGTTGCTGATGAACTTTCCATGTTTTTGGCACTTCCCATACTTTACTTAATGGACTAATCTGCAAGTCAAAACAGGAGGAATGGACACAAATACATCCTAAAGCCTGTCCTTAACAGTGGATATTTCTTGCAACACTTATTTTTGTGTCATGGTGGGTGACTTCATTGACAGAAATGCTGAGCAAAGAAATAAATTTGTCTGAGATTCACAAATGATAGAAAGAAAAAACGAAAATAAAAAGAGGAACCAGAGCGAGAAAGCTTATGACATTCTAGTTCCGTGTCTCTATTTCACCTGTTTTACATGTCCTATAATGATTTCTGAATATGGGTAAGAATAGCAACACATGCTGGCAATTTGAGCAAAATGTGTGCATGTGTGTCAGTGTGCATGTGGGAGACAGAGAGAGCGTGGGGGAGAGGGGGGTGGGGGCGGGGGGAGTGCATGGACCATTAGAGTGCAAACACAGAGACATTCCTGCAATAAAATACTCATCTTCTGAGAATTGCAGTCTGGAAGAGATGGTTATGATTTAACAAAAGAATTCTCTAAAATGTTCCCTGGTGCTAATACTGTTCTTAATAATATGAAAAGATTTTGCCAGGAAGAGGAATAAGGCCGTCAATCAGATTAAAAAAAAAAAAAAAAAAGAAAAGAGAAGAAAATAGGTACAAGATGGGTTTTTTAGGGGAAAAATGACCTTTACGACAGTTTTATCATTTTCAAAAAAATGCCCTATTCTCTGAATTTCCCCAGCCAGGCGAGGTAGGTAGAGAAAGCAGAGTGTGGCAATAAAGGGGTTAATCCACGGAGCACAGAGCCATCTGGCTGAGCTGGTTTGTTATAATCGAGCAGATTATGTTCACGGGACTCAGAGTTTAAGGCTCCTCTCCCATAGAGCAACTCTGCACAACCCAAGCAGACCAACTTTGGGACTTTGAATGAACGTATTTACATCCACCTTTCTCTTCATGTCGACTTTTCTGGAAACATTCACACGGATGCCATGGTTACTCCTACCACGGTAAGGGAAATTTGACGTTTTCTAATAGGGTCCTAAGAGGGCGGGGAGGGGAGGGGGGGAGAGGGGTCTTTTAAAGAAGTATAATGGGGAGGAGGTGAGGGTCTTGTAAGCAGTAGATCTGTCCCACATGTTGCCTTTCCCATTGTGCCTCCTCCTTCCCCCACCCCTACTTGCCCTACAGTTTAGTCCTGAGGTTCCCCTCTCCTGCGGCTCCTCACGCTGTTGTTTGGGTCCCTGGCAAGAAAACAGCAGAGGAGAAATACAAGGTGCTAAAGGAGTCTGATTTAAGAAGCAAAAGCAAAGGAGACTCTTTTTTTTAAGAGGGAAATGAGCAAGTTCAGATATAACAAAAGGCATTGAAAGTCTTGACCGTGGGTTTGCAAGAACCAGCCTCAGTATGTAGCACGCTCGCCCTCCGGCAAAGTTAGAGCCCCTGACAAGCAAAGTCAAAATTCCCAATTTCTAGACCTCGTCTGTCTCAGGTAACCAGCTTCACTGGAGCTTTCTTTTTTTTTGTGTGTGTGCGTGCCAGACACTGGAAACCCTATTCATGACCTCTGAATCAATCCTCATTCTCCTCAAACCCAAACACTAAATTCTCTGCGAGGAACCGGAGATCAAAAGACTCCCTGCACATCTGTGTCTAGGTGGAAAAGAAACACTCACTCTGTGCTAGGATGGCAGGGAAACTATTCCTACGCTGCAGGTTCCAGCATTTGCTAAGTTCCTTCTAGGAATGCAGCACACAACTAATCAACGTAGACACACATATAGAGAGCAAAATAGAAAGCTGTTTCTCATCTAAACAGCTGAAATGCAGCTTAGAGCGTCAGTTACTGGCGAGTCCTCATGGAGACACCAAACTGCTCTTAGCCAAGAGGGGAAAAAGTCCTTGAATGGTTCAGATAGTTTTCTGATCAGTTCTTAATCCTTCATTAAAATAAACGGGAAAGCTCTGTGTTGGTCCTATCTCCTGAACTATAAATATGCAGTATCTGGAGAGATGGATATTTTGGATTGAATAGGGCTGCTATGTGCACATTCTCTGGTTCCTATATTGCAAAACCAGTTATTTAGAGATGACTCTGTGAGTGTGAGGGGGGTTGCTTCTCCCCCCTCCCCCCTTTTTAAATAGACAGGGATGTGTGTTATATGGTCCAGGCAATTGTTATGAGCTACAACCTTTCAGAAAGCACTCTTTGCTCTCAGGCTTGTGTGATTTGTTGCATGAGGAGTGGAAATGGTATTTAAAGTTTTGCCTTTACATTGTACCTTCAGGAAAATATTCAGACAAATAGGAGAGACATTCTCAGGCACAGAAATACGTGATCTGTGGAGGAGTGGTGCAAGAAACACCTAAAAATGGGATGTAAGAAAAAGGAAAATCTAATAATAATTAAAAAAAAAAAAAAGGCAAAAAAAAGCCTTGCTTTGTGTCAAGGCAGACAAAAGCAGCAGAGAATGGAAGGGAGTTCAGCATGGTTCCAGCTGCTAGTAGTAAAAAGACTGGTCTTAGATACACGTGTCAGTACCAGGAGCTCTGTGTGTGAGTGTGAGAGGGGGGAGGAAAACTAGGCATGATTGCAGGTGGTGGACCCAAAACACGGGGAGAAGAGGATGGACCAGCAGAGCCAGGAGGGGAGTGCTTTGTGGAGAAGGGTGCTGTATGTTGAGGCAAGCAAAACACGTAGGTTTCAGAGGTTTCGTTTGGTTTGTTCTGTTGTGGGTTGTTTGGTTTTTTTCTTTTTTTTTTTTTCTCAGGGAAAGAAAAATGAAATTTTACATATAAAGATATAGAAAAGGAGTCTGAAGGGAAAGTATTATATATCAGGAATAAGGTGCTCTGTATTATTGTTGTACATCGGGTGATAAGGGCAGGTGAGCTGTGCAAAGGTGGTCAACTCAAAAAGGAAACTGCTACAAGTCAACTGGAAAAAGAAGATCTTTGTGGGTGGAAAAAAGTGTAGAAGCTCGGAAGGGGAAGTAACACTTGAGAGAGATGGCAAAAGGTACAGACTGGAGGCTGGGTGAGGATATGAAAGGGACAAACAAGGGTGCCAGGGTCTGCAAGGGGGAGGTTGGGTATGGAGTGGGAGTGGAGGGAGAAAGGTGAAAGCGCAGGGCACAAAGGATGTTTGGAGGAGGAATTAAAATGTGAACTATTGGCTATTTGGAGAGAGGTATGGAAAATAATCGGCTACATGATGCTCGTGGGGGGCGTCAGAAGGAGACACCTTTGATTCTGTCAAGAAATAGATACGAGGATGTGTTTACAAGGAAGGTGCTATGAAAGGGGAGGCTTGCATGGTGGTGGAAACATGTGCTGAGAACAGGAATGTAGAGGAAAAAATGAGCTGGATGGAGATAGGGTGATATGAGGGGAAAGGGATATAGGGTCCCATAAGTATGAGAAGGGGTAGCTGATTTGAGAAATTTCAGAGGAGGTTGGAAACCTGCAGGAGTGTGCTGACCGAATACAAGGGAGAGACGGAACTGAAGGAAAAGCCATGGGAAGGTGCTGTGAAGAAATATTCAAGATAGTGGAAATCATAGGGGCAGGGTGAACAAGAATATAAAGACGTGGCAGGTGTTGAGAAGAATGAGAATGGGGAAAAATTAAGGAATGTAGGAGGCATGAATGAGGAAGAAATGAAGAGCTGGGTTTTCTGTAAAGATACCTCAGCAAGAGGTGGTTTAGAGGAGACACAGGGCAAAAGAGCAGAGGGTGAAAGGAAATTTAGGATTGTATTGCTTAGAAGGTAAAGAGAGGAAATAATACAATGGTGCAGTAGTGGTTTGGTCAGTAGAACAGAGGATGCCTCCTGACTGGGCAGGTGGAGTAACACAGGGAAAGAACTGGCAATTTTTTACAGGGAAATCATTTGAGGCCAAAAAATGGTGAGTAAGGAATAATGTGAAGACTGTGGGAGGAGGAGAACACATACACACACAAAAAATAAAAGAGCAATTTTCTGTTACAACAGACGTAGCAAATGTGTTTATATCTCTGTGGTAGGTACTGGCTAAGCGAAACAACGAGAGGGAATGGAACAAATGTGCTCGTGGAGAAATGACTAAAGATATCAAGGGGTGGGAGGAGAAGGAATGGGAGGGAAAACTACCTGGAGGGCTGTATAAGCCACATGGCTGTTCTAAGGTCAGAAGTAAAGTGTGAAGTTTGCGGGGAGGAGAGTGGAGTTGGGAGCTGTAGAGCATGAAGTGGAAGTGAATGGGAATGACAGTTCATGTTACAAGGGGTGAGAAGCTCAGTGTAGGTTGACACACAATGGTGTGTAAGGGAGGAAGGTACCTGTCAGCCCGTGCCTGCTTGCGAGGGCTGTGGAAACAAAGGTGAAAGGAGTGAAAAGCTGTGCCTGATAAGAGAGATTTGTGCACATAGCATGCTCTGAATAAATGAGGGAAGCACAGGTGAGGATTGCAGACCTGGGTGTGGGGCCTGGGAGAAGGAAAACTGCTTATGGGGGAGGGAAGAGTGATGAGGAGTGAGAAAAAGTTTATGATGGTTTAAGCCATCTGTAGTTATCTGCCTCTTAGTTTAAGGCAGGCTGAGTGTGCAAGGGGCCCTACGTGCATGCAGAATGAGGGCAGACTGGGAGTTCAGTGAAAGGGGAGAGAAAGCAAGAGGCACAGGTAAATCCATATAGTCACTGACGATAAGTGCATGGATATATGGGATGCTGGTTCTGTGTGAGGGTCGGCGACAGTTATGCCCAGTGAGTGTTGTGTTTGTGTGACTGGTGGAGTTGCAGAGGCGAGCACGAGATGAGAACAACACAGGAAGAAGCTGAAACCCTTTAGGGGCATGTAAGAGTCCTGGAGTGCAGCAAGGGCCTTGAAGTTGCAAACACCCACCCAGGAAGCCATGCTGGGGGGTAAGATGGCTTTCAGAGGCTGACTGGAGGATCACGTGTCCACTGCGCTTGTGGCACAACGCTCCGTGTCGAAATCGGTTATGTAAGGCACAGCACAGAGGTGAGTTTCGTGAGTGCTAAGAAAGCAATGTTTGCATTTAGAAGGAGGGTAGGGAAAGATGACTAACAGAGAAAATGGTTTGGTGCGTGGGTAGCACCGAACGTGTGCTAGAGGTACTTACCTTCTGCTTGACTTGCACAGTAAGCAGATGCTCCTCCAGAGATTTTTTTTGCTGGTTTTTTTTTTGTGAAAAACTGCTGAATAATCCTGAGAAAATCCTAGTATGTCTAACTACAATATTTAAACCAGCTTCATTTTGAAGCATATTAACGTAGCTTATTTTTGTGAGTTAAAACTTCAGTGCTGCTGGCACAAAAAGGCAGGGGGATTTCTCTGGGACAATTTAACAGGGCTACTAGGTAGTTAACAAGGTTCTTGGATGAACAACCATTGGGTTGAAGTGCACATAAGCACTACAGGTGTCAGTCAAAGGAAACAGGACTAGCTTTATGCATGGCTTGAAGCACTGCAGTTGGTTGAAGGTTGAAAACATGGGATACATCTTGGGTGTGAGAGAGAAACACTAAGAACTTCTTTCCCTTCAAAACAAATGCATCTGTTCTTCAAATGTGTTCTACGAACATCTTCAAATTGTCCAGCTTGCCTAAGGCTTCAGTGTCTTCTTAAGTACTGCCCTACACTGGGTAGGAAAGTGCTCATTTCCACCCATAGCCGGTCACAAGATTGTGAGTAATCCTGGGAGACTGGCACTGGAAGAAGTCAGACCGATCACAAAGAACCTCAAAGCTTAAAAGTTGAAGCCTCTGAGCCCAGACCTTGCATACCATCAGTCACTTGGATCGTGGTTCGTGGGTCCCTTTCCTGTTTATTCCAAGGATCCATTCCTGCTAAAAAAGATAAGCACGCTGTAAAATAATAGACAATTAGTGTTTGTGTAGCCATGGGTTGTGTAGGGAACCCATTGTCCTAGGTTTTTTACACTTGTTTCCCACTGTGGAGTCCAGCTCAAGCTCTCCAGCTGGATAGTTTTCCTGGCAGTGCTTGCAGCTGGTTGTTGTCTGCAGAAAGCACCTTTCTCCTGTGGTGGGAGTGAACTTCCCATCATGGCAGGCCGAAGGTGGAAGAACAGTGGAGCATTTGTCCATGAGGGGGAGATGCAGTCCCAGACACTGGGATTCAACTTGGATGAACCACAGACCACAGCCTGCTCAGCCCACTGCCACCAGTGTGACCCAGGGTGATGGCCTGGCCTCTGGGAAAATAAAAACCAAACCATGGCATCAACCTACCAGCTGGCTGAGAAAAGGAAAAGGGACTGATGGCTACAATTCCTTCTGGATTGTTGCAGGAAGGGGATCAAAGCAAGAGCAACTGAGCTGTGTGGGGGGTGTTTGTGCCTGCCTGGACTCCTTCACAGCCATGACACAGCCAGAGAAATCTGTTTGCAAGGGCTGGGACATCTGGGTGTCCCTGCAGATGTTTGCTGGTGCAGGGCCATGTGTGTGTGTCCCCTGGTGGTGACTGGGAGTGGACAGTGGAGAGCAGAGTGGCGTGGGCAGGGATGACAGAGGTGGATGGCAGCTGTTCCTGTGTGGGAGAGTGTTCGTGCATCTGTCGGTGGGGGATGTGGGGTTAAGGCACTTTCCGAGGGGACAGATGGGATGTGCGTGTGAAGGGAGAAGCCATAAGGGTGGATGTGGAGTAGTTTCAAGGTTGTGCAATGAGTGCTAGAGGGAATACACACAGCTACGTTCCTGATTGTATCATGCCCACAGGGGAGAGGGACTCCCCCACAGAAAGCCTCAAGGAAGATTATACTTCCCTTAAAAGAAATACCACACTCAAGCATCCACTTCAGTTAAGTCTCCTTTCTTCACATTGTCCAAGTAAACTAAGCAAGGTGGCCCTTTCCTTCAGGGCAGCAAGAATTTGAAAGGTCAGAGTAGGACCATACACTCCTCCCTCTCTTATCTTTCTCTGCCTCTCTCTTCTCTTCACCTTTTCACGCACAGGCGAAAGGGTCTTTCCCAATTTGGCTTCTAAGCTGGTGTTCAGAATTTCCATCTGAGGGAATGTGCGATGAAGATGTGTGTGAATGAGGAGGTTGGTGTGTTGGGGAAGATTGTGTGTCTGAACATGTTGAAACAAAGTTTGTTGGGAGTTACCTGTGGCTCAGAGAAGTAATTCACTGGTTGCATTTCAATGCACATGGAAAGGATAACAGAGTATTCCATGTCTCCATCAGGCAGCGCTGGGAAAACAGTGTACATGGCTCGTTGCCAGTCTGCTGGTACTTCAGAAGGAGTCACCACTTCCTAACCATGTAAATATGCAGATTCTGTAGAACAAGGTCCTTCTGTGTTGTCTATATCAAACCCACACCAGAGGTGATGGAAACGCTCTTGGGGAATTGCATCCTACAAGGAAAGATTTGCAGCACTCCTCCAACATTTCCTGGGCTTCCACTGTGCATGTTACCCATAATGGAACCACTGCAATAAATGGGCTTCTTCTCAGTTGCTCTTTCACTCCTTCCAGCAATAAATTCCTTTATTTTGAGTTTGCCCCTGCTATAGATCTTGCATGTTTTATCTTACATCAGCTGAGTTAGCATGTGAGAAAGTGTTAATCTAGTTAATTCAAAAATATGTATTTCTAGGCAATGCCCTACAAAATATCACCCACATTTGCCAGAAGTCTAAATCGATATAGTCAGAGGTAACTGGCAGTGAACTGTAGAGTTGCAGAAGGAAGAAGTACTTTGTGCTCTATGTGAATTTTTAAAGGCCTGTCTACGCTCTGAAGTGAATTCAGGTTGTGAGCATGAAATTTAAACCCAACAGCTGCTTCTGAATAGCTCTGTGATTAGACAAGTTCTAAGATAGCATCCTCTCCTGTGGCTTCTACCTCAACCAGGAGGTGGACACACTTGCCACAAAATCAGACTCTATCTCCTTAAGAAATGGGATTTGGGCAATGTTTTGTTTCTGCTTCTAGCCAAATCACATACAGACCTTGTATATCTGAGGGAGACATTTCACCAGTTTCCCCAGTGTGCTGTATGTGAGATAAACTCATAGTACCACTAAATGGTGAGGTCTGTGATGAGATTGGTTTCAGAAACGCTAAATGATAATGATAAGAGTGATGTCTTAGGGGAATAAAATAAATAATATATAGTCAGTTGAGGTAAGAAATAAAAAAAGCGTTCCTTAGATGCAATGGCTACAACAGAAATATTTAAGAAATGCTCTGGAAGAATGTGCAAACATGTCTCCATGTGTCCTTTCTGTAGCATTCCCTGCACTTTCCTACACAGTCCTAGCATGTGGTATGCACAAAACCAAACTGCAAGGTAGCAGTGAAAATAAACTCCACCTTAGAAACAGAGAAATTTTACCTTGCACTGGACTACATAACAAACCCACAGCCATTAAGAAGGATATGTCATTTCACATGGTGGGGGGTCTTTCCTGAATTTGTATATCCAAAAGCTATAAAATATTTATTCACTTCAGTGTTTTCAGCTCCTGTGATAAGAAAAAAAAAATCCTCCACTCATTTCTTAAATAATTTGCACAGTTTTGTTTTACATGACTGACTTTCCAAATGAATGATGCAGAAAATTCCACAGCATAAAAAAAATCCTCCTGAAAGGATACGTTTTCTTTGCTGTTTATACACATTTGCATGTTATTCCACTTGGATCTCCCAACATCTTGAGCAACGTTCCTTCCTTGTCACTGTTTACTAAATATATTCCTCAAATAATTGACTTAAGCTTTGTTTAATTGCATTCTTTATCTTACGGAATTAATATGTTGGGGTTTCTTCTTTAAACTTTGTCATCTATTTTTTAATTATACTTTTTTCAGTTTTCTGACTTCCCTCAATTTCATTCACAACTTTTTGGCACTAGAGTATTCAGGAATAAAGGTGATGTAGCAAAAACAGGAGAACTCTTTCGTTTCTTTGTCTGCCTTCTGTAATTACACTGACTTTTGCACTCTCTATTTCTCTTTTCCCTCTCTTCCTTCTACTGTAAAAGAACATCTGTCTAATAAATATATCACTAATTCATTGTTTAAATCACAGCTAGCTAATTTTCAATATTATGCCTTTCCAGCTTCCTCCCTGAAATTTAATACAGGTGCTCTGAATTGATTTTCCCTAGATCTATTATCTTAGGCTCTTCTCCTCTGAATCTCTTATTCTCTGCCCATTTTTCTAACCAATCTCTGTCCTTCTATATAAAATTTTTTTCTAACCTTTACAGCCCATTCCTTCTCCCCTGTTCCATTTTATTTCAGCTTTACCCTTTAATGCTTTCAGACTGCTCAATGACACAACTGAAAGGAGTGTGAGGTCACCAGACACTGCTCCAACTGCACTACTTTTACCAGCCTCCTGTTTTATGTCTTGCATCCAGGTTTATTTTGCAGATTAAAAGGGAGTCACGTATAAGCTGAATGTCCATATGTGCAGGGACAGTGTAAACATGCAAGAATGTGAATGGGAAGAGGTCAATATGTGGTTGGCATCTGATTTTTTTGTCTTCCTCTCCTGCCCTTCCTAGCACTGCCCTTGCCCTCCCTCTATGTCATGTAAGATTGCCATAGTTTTGCTCTTTGTTGCATTCACCAACTCTTGGAATTTTTCTACAAATTGTGCCTTCTTTCCTCTCAGGGAAGTGTCCAAGGCCAGGTTGGATGGGGCTCTGAGCAAACTGGTCTAACGGAAGGTGTCCCTGTCCATGGCAGTGGGGTTGGAATGAGATGATCTTTGCTGTGCCTTCCAATCCATCCCAGTCTATGATTCTGTGATCTTGTCATCACAACGGTGTTCTGATGTATTTCACATCCACCTCAGCTCTGTCACTCACACAAACAGCATCTATGCTCAGGCCAGACTCCCTCACAGTGGTCCCAACTGGTCCTTCCTGACCACCAGAGGTCTCACATAGTTGCCCTCTAATTTCAGTTCTCTCTCAAGCACCAATTTCTTTAGTAACATAAAAAAACCCGAATGACTTAGGCTGGAAGAAGTGAGATCCTTCAAGATTTTGAACAAAATAAATTTCTTTTTTAAAATAAGAGGTGAAACTGTATGAGGAGCGACTGAGGTCTCTTGGTGTGTTCAGCTAGAGAAGAGGAGACTGAGGGGAGACCTCACTGCAGTTGCAGCTTCCTTGGGAGGGGAAGCAGAGGGGTAGGCACTGAGCTTTGCTCTCTGGTGACCAGGGACAGGGCTTGAGAGAATGGCTTGAAGTGGTGTCAGGAGAGGTTTAGGTAAGGTACTAGGAAAAGTTTCTTCCCCCAGAGAGTGGTGGGGCACTGAACAGGCTCCCCAGGGCAGTGGTCACGGCCCCAAACCTGACAGAGCTCAAGGAGCGTTTGGACGGTGCTTTCAGGCACATGGTGGGATTGTTGGGGTGCCCTGTGCAGGGCCAGGAGTTGGACTTGATAATCCTTGTGGGTCCCTTTCAACTCAGGATATGCTATGATTCTATGAAAAAAAAGGGGGAAGACATTTTCATCTGATGAGCAATGAGTGGTATTATAACATCTCTGGAGCGACAGGACAAGGAGGAATGGCTTCAAACTGACAGAGAGGAGGTTTAGACTGGATATTGGGAAAGAATTCTTCCCCTTGAGGTTGGTGAGGTCCTGGCACAGGTTGCCCAGAGAAGCTGTGGCTGCCCCATCCCTGGAAGTGTCCAAGGCCAGGTTGGATGGGGCTCTGAGCAACCTGGGATAGTGGGAGGTGTCCCTGCCCATGGTAGGGGGTTGGAACTGGGTGATCTTTAAGGTCCCCTCCAACTCAAACCATTTTATGATTCTATGACTTTTATGGAATAAAACTCCTCCTGAGAGAGATGGCAAACATCTCACCATATTGGAACACCTTTAGGAAATATTAACTTAATATGTCTTTCTTCCTACATGGGCTCTATATGGACTTAGAACAACGTATTAATGCAAAAGCTGTTCATGAAGCAATCGGGGAAGAAACTTTTTTTTTTCTTTTCTGCTGAGAGGTTCCATTTCTGTGTTCAAATTGCCTCTATATGTTTGAAACACTCAAGAACTATGTTTAGTTTTTTGTTGAAAGGGTAACTGTTTAAGTCTCTGAGAAAAGTAAAACAATCTAAATACTGCTATGAGATGAGTTTCAGGTGGAGCTTTTGTTGTTGTTGTTGTGTTATTTTAATGAAACAAAACAAAAACAAACAAAAGCTTCATGGATTTAAATCTTGCCCTGAGAAGCTAAAGCTGCTTTTCACATCTGCTAGGATAGGGAGTGGTCTCCCTTGGAAGAGTTTGCGTTTTGGGGAAACAGATATGTTTTTAAAGTCCAGTGATTTTTCTCTTTTTTTTTTCTATCTTTACTAAGAAATCTTCCTGTTAATTTTACACTTCTGTCATAAGTTGCTCTCATTTGCCTCATTTGTCTGAAATAAGAGCTGACGAATTTTTAGTGTTATCAGTCCTTTGAACCACCATTAAGCAAATTTTGTTGGTTTAGTTGTTCGTTGGTGAGTTCATTTGTTTGCCTCAATCTTTCTCTGCATCTCCAGTTCAGATTGTGCCTTCACTGACTCAGTGTCTGGTTTGACACCAGCACATCCACTGAACCCAATGCATTTATTTCTGATTGACATAGAATCAGGGGTCCCCAGCTGAGCAAACTCGGAAACCCACCTGACTGCAGGCCAAATTCTGCCCTCAGCTGCACCCAGGGGATCCTACTAAAATTAATGAGTCTGTAACCTTGAATTTGAATATTTGTTGTTTTTTTTCCCAAACAATGAATGCACATCCAAAACCTTTTAGTATGATGAAACACAAAAATCAGAGAGGGGGGAAAATATGCTTATATTAGATCACTGGTATATTTGTTCAGAAAAATTGCAATAAATCCTTTTCTTTGTTGTTTTCTTTTTTTGCTGGCATTTGTCAGTTCCTCCAAAACAAAGCATTCCCCTGTTTGTTCTACTAAATCTCAACTAAGCCCCCGTGGACGCCAAAGTTTAAAAAGCTGGCAGGCTTCCCCCTTGCTCAAAACCCAGTGTCCTTGTTGACCCATCTGTTGGCTGTTAAAGACACCAGCCATCCACAGACCAGGGAACTGGTACTTGGAGCTGCAAGGATAACACCAGGGAAGCCTGTTAACCTGGAACAACCAAGAGCACGATATTGTTCCTCCACAAGAGAGTCTGAAAGCTGCTGGGCTTGGAAGGTAAAGTGAAATTCCTCTGGACTGGAGAATTAAACCCAACAAAATCTATCTCCTAGCACAGTCTAATATCTCCTAATATGGTCTGTGGTTCTAAGATCCCAGCCAGCCAGATAGCATATTCTTCAAAGCTCTGTCATATCTAATTTTAAATTCATCAAGTGACTGGGCTTCCACCACTCCACTTAAAATTTTCGTGCCATCCCCCATCCAACTTGAGTGCCATTCATTACTACAGTATTGAGTGCTTTCCCATGTACAGTTGTTAGCAACAACACAGTCCTGGATGGCAGTAGGACAACTGGCAACAGACCTTTTTAGAGTAGCAGTTTGGTTCCCATTTAATTTTTCTTTAGTTAACTTCTAGAGATCATTTTTTGTGATGGCATTCTTTGAGGAAGAAGTGAAAATAAAAGGTATCATTGTTGAGAGTAACAGAAATATTTTAATAACTAACTTGTTCGTGGAGAACAGCCCTTTCTCAAAAGAAAGAGGTTGCAGTGGTGGGGCTGCACCTCAAGTCCTGGGCCTCTCACTTCAAGAAGGACATTGAGGGGCTGGAGTGAGTCCAGAGAAGGGCAGTGGAGCTGGGGAAGGGTCTGGAGCACAAGTCCTGTGAGAAGCAGCTGAGGGAGCTGGGGGTGTTTAGCCTGGAGAAAAGGAGGCTCAGGGGAGACCTCATCACCTTCTGCTGAAAGGAGGTTGTAAGCCAGGTGGGGTTGGTCTCTTCTCCCAGGCAACAGGACAAGAAGAAATGGCCTCAAGCTGTGCCAGGGGAAGGTTTGGGTTGGACATCACAAAGAATTTCTTCACTGAAAGGGTGATTAGACATTGGAAGGGGCTGTCTAGAGAGGTGATGGAGTCCTCATCCCTGGAGGTCCCAGAAATGACTGGACGTGGCACTCAGTGCTCTGGGCTGGGTGACAAGGTGGGGATCGGGCACTGGTCAGACTTGGTGATCCTGGAGGTCCTTCAAAACCTAAATGATTTTGTGAGTCTGTGAGAGGTTTAGCACCATCTCCGAAAGATAATTGATGTATCTGTAGCCCAGAAACAACCGTGACAGAATTCAAGAAGGTAACTTTATACAAATTAAGATGCCTGCACCTTTGCTTATGGAGAGCCTCCAGATCCTCCAATCTATTAGCAAAACTGCACCAGGAGAAGTAGCCTTATTTCTGCTTCGATGACATTGCAGAGATCTCCAGGAACAGATTGCCAGAAACACTCTGCAGATTGATGTTAATACATCCCGCTGTGTGCAGTGGTCCCTTCCTCCGCCAGGTCAATGCAAACACTGAGGGTCCTCTCAGGTAATCAGGCTGCTTGGTGGGACACCTGAAATAAGCCATAGCCTGTGTCCAGTTCCCTCAGGGCAACATGATCTTTTAGGATGACTGGAGTTAGAAATCTTCTTGGTCCTCTACAGGAACTGTGCCAAAGCACTGGCAAGAGAAAGGTGTAATCAGCTTCTCGCTATCACAGAATCGCTTGAGTTGGAAGGGACCTTAAAGACCATCTCATTCCAACCCCCTGCCATGAGCAGGGACACCTTCCACTAGCCCAGGTTGCTCTGAGCCCCATCCAACCTGGCTTTCAACACTTCCAGGGATGGGTCTTCCACAACTTCTCTTGTGTCAACCTATTCCAGGGCCTCACTACCCTCACAGTAAATAATTTGTTCTGTATATCTAACCTAAACTTCCCTTCTTTTGGTTTGAAGCCATTGCCCCTTGTCCTGTCACTACAATTCCTGAAGAAAAGTCCCTCTCCACTCTCCTTGTAGGGTGGAGAGGTACTGGAAGGTACTCTTCAGATACTGGAAGGTGCTGTAAGGCCTCCACACAACCTTCTTTCCTCCAGGTTGAACATCCCCAACCTTCTCAGCCTGGCTTCATAGGGGAGGTACTCCAATCCCCTTATCAACTTCATGGCCTCCTCTGGACTTGCTCCAACAGTTCCAGGTTCTTCTTATTTTGGGTGCACCAGAAATGGAGCAATATTCCAGGTGGGGTCTCACAAGAGCAGAGTACATATGGGCACCACAATCTTCCTTCAGTAAGGTCCATATATTTGATTATTTTCATTTTGATTTATTAATATCCCTAAATATTTATGGCTATTTGGGGAGACTTGTTTCTTCTAATTGTTTTCTGAATGTTTTACTGATTAACTGATATTTTTTAGTAATACATGGAAACTTATAGACTACAAAGTAGCATCCAAAATTATTTCCTGGTTACCTGGCAGATTTCCATTGATGGATTTCACTTTGGGTTTTTTTTTCTCTTTTCCCATCCATCAGATTCTGTTTTCCTCCTACTAAATTTTCTTGAATAGCCAGTTGCTAGCTCTGGAGATAACTAGCTTAACATAGGCCTATTTCTGACCCCACTTACATGGAAGAAACCTAATGGATCCCCAGGGAATAAGTTCATCTTGAGGCAGTAAAAATTTAGACCAGAGTCAAGACCTGAGAACTCAACAGAGAAACTATTAGAAATAACCAGGGAAATGAGTGGTTGTTTCTGCACAAACAAACAAACAAAAAGTTTTCTCAGTGTAGAAACAGTTTTCCAGATCTGAACTAGCAAAGTTTCATCTGAAATTCTGCTCTGACCTGTCTACTGTGAGATGGCACCAAATGTTGGCTAATCACAAGCCTGATACTACTCTTGTTTGTTTGCTT
The DNA here is from genome assembly GCF_009829145.1 of Chiroxiphia lanceolata. Classification (NCBI taxonomy): domain Eukaryota; kingdom Metazoa; phylum Chordata; class Aves; order Passeriformes; family Pipridae; genus Chiroxiphia; species Chiroxiphia lanceolata. The sequence continues at coordinate 68,949,704 of NC_045641.1, forward strand.
CCTTGCTTGTTTTCTCTATGCTTTTTGCAAGTAAGTGCTGATGAGGTGACTCCAGCCCTTTCAGTTTTTCCATCCATGTATTTCATCCAGATGAATTATCTCAGGCAAAATATGAAATTTGAAACCAGCGTTTTACCTTTGATCTGAGGGAAATAATCATAGGTGCCATCACCAGCCTTGCACTGGAATGTGGTCCAGAATAAAGGACTTGAAAAGAACCTCAAAGATACTTTTAAAAGCCATAAAATGTTTTAGCAATTTTGGTTTTCCCTTCCTTTTTCTTACTGAAAAGGAACAGATGGGAACAAAAGTAAACTCTGCCATCTGGAAAGACTGAAAGATTAGTATGAAGAGAGCCAGGTGTCAAGTTTGTTCATTGCCAGCCAGCTTTGCCAATTATCAACATCAAAACCTAGTGTCAACAAGGCCTAAATTACACTAAGGATAAATGATTTTGCAAAGGCTTTTTTTTCAGTATCTCTTTGTCTCTTAATTGTTCAGCTATCTTGAAAACTACACATTTAGGTACAAAATATGAAAGAAATGAGTTTGAAGACTTACCTCTTATGCCACAGGAAATTCTCTGCCTTGGTCTTCCCGACGCTACTTTTAACACTGTAGTCTTCATTTCAGTTAAAGTCCATTAGCTCTGTCCTAATCTTTTATTATTATGTCAATTAAAATTTATTTGTAGTTAATTTGGACCCTGTTCTTACAACAGTTTGAAATGGAAATATAGCACCTGTAAATCTTTGTGTGGGAAATTAGAAACATATAAACCATCACAGAGCAGTTCAGTCTCTGGATAGGGTCTGATTCACTGTCTTTTCTGATTTAAATATTGGAAATTATTTGTGTATATATTAATATATATATATATATAAGAGATATTTATGTGTACACATACTTATGTGTGCATATATATGTCAACGTGTGCACTGACTGGACACAGAACAAGAATGAAGATTTCATGTTCCTTAACTTAGTAGATTTCCTTTTTTTTTTTCTTCTTTGCATTTCAATTTTGAGAATTCACACCACCTCTGGCTTTAATCTTATGACTACATGTGTAGGTGTCCTTGTTTTAAACTTTCCCCTGAAGGACATTTGAGCAAACAACACACCTTCAGCAAATAATGAGACTGGTAATGCAGACCCCCAAAAATACAAATAGGGAACCTGTGCCAACCTTGGCCCAGATCTAAGTTCTGTGAACTCACCATCATTGGTGACATGAATTCCACTTTTTTAAAAGCTTTTTTGTTCATGTTTCAATTTTCCTACACTCTTTTGAGGTAAATATATTGCATCTCTTCCTCACATCTTCCACTTCTGTGTACCTACTTCTCTTAAAGAAGTACCCCAGAGTATCTCTTAAAATAGCTTAGAGACAACTCTGGAGTTAAACACCTTCACATAACATCATAGCATTCCTTGAGGCTTTTCCATCATTTCAAACTTTAACCTGGATACAAGGGCAAAATCTGTAAGTCAGAAAGTTCTAGTTAGGATTCACAGGAATGAGACTATTTACAAGGGCCTGGAGTGACAAGACAAGGAGGAATGGCTTCAAACTGACAGAGAGTAGGGTTAGATTGGATATTACGGAGAAATTCCTGCCTGTGAGAGTGGTGAGGCCCTGGCACAGGCTGCCCAGAGAAACTGTGGTTACCTCATCCCTGGAAGTGTCCAAGGCCAGGCTGGATGGGGCTCTGAGCAACCTGGGCTAGTGGAAGGTGTCCCTGCCCATGGTAGGGGGTTGGAACTGGATGATCTTTAAGGTCCCTTCCAATCCAAACCAGTTTATGCTTCTATGACTCTAATATGTATATGTATATATAAAGTTATCCAACAGTTTCAATCAATACTTCCTTTCTTCAGCCGCACAGAATGCTCACACTCTGAATTTCTTGATGAATACCCTTAACCCTCTTTTGCCATCTTTTGCAGAACAATTTCGCTTCTTAGTTGCAAAACAAATCTTTCCAAAAGCTGGAACTGCACAAACTGGTACTGTTTTTCCATGCATAATGAAATCCTTTATGCTTCTTTTACAAGCTGGCTCTGATTGCCTTTTGTCAAATTTTGCTTGTAGTCCTCAATTATCTTCTCTGTCTGCATGTTCCTATGGGTTTGTGGTTTGGTAACCCAGTCAGCTGTGGCCGTCTCCTGCTTTTCCTCCAAAACATGCAATTTGTTTTGTTTCTGCTGTGCAACCTGGCAACTTTTCATTACTTTTTTTCTCCCCCTAAACATAGATCAGGAGTTTGTAGTTTTCTTTTTCTCAGTTTGATGCCTCTGTGCCCCAGCACCATCTTAACAGATGGGGGCCACAAACTGCTCTGAAATTTCCTATTTGATTGAAAAAGCCTCAAACATGTGGTGTAAAAAAACTTCTGTCCCACCAATTTTTATTTTTTTTTTAAATTTTATGTGATGCTGATACCTTTCAAAATTTCTTTACCACAGGGCAGTCACTGTCTTGCTCTTCCTCTCCTAATGCCATGGTATGAAGGAAATCTATGACCTCTGACCAAGCCCCCAAGACATAAATGACACAATTATTGTTGCTCATGTCCTTTTTCAATGCATTCCTTATTTTTGTGAGAAGACAAACTCCTGTTTGAATCCCTTCTTCTTGACTTCAGAAAAGGTTAGGCTCTTTAAGGACCTTTGGCATCTCTATTTTCTCATCATCTTTCTGCTCTCATGCTTTACATATAATCTACTTTTCCTCATTTTTCTCCTTCTACAATGCACTGTGCCTTGATGCTGGTTAGACAGAACTTAGACAGAAAAAGGAATTAAGGAAAAAGGCATCACTGCATTCCTCTGTTGCAAAGAGAGAAATTGAAACCATCTTTAATGGTCAAAATCAAGGGGTTTGTTTTTCAAAATTGTTTAGAGGCACAGAAAAAGAATGGCTGTATCAGACTTCTGCACTACATCTCCATCAACATAATCAGATGATGATTTAACAGTTTTGTTTACTTCCCTTCCCATTTCATGAAAGACTTTTAGTAACTCTGACCCTTGTTGTATTCCCTCCTAGATGTATGTACAGATTTAGTGTAATGGTTGTGTCTTAACCACAGAATTACCTCTCCACAATAAAAATTGTGTCAACTTTTCTTCAACCTTATTTCTTTTCTTCTTGGCAATATCTAATTCACTTACAATAAATTTTTTGTTCATGTAAAAAATATTTCGGTTTTTTCCCTAACAACAAAGAAATCCCAAACTTTAAGGTAAAGCCTAAAGTGTGAATTTAAAGCAAGCTTTAATTTATCAGCATGTCCATGTGTGCATAATCCATTTTGGTATAAAAGTGTCTGGATTTGAGTTTAACATAAATTATTTTCCAAATAACAGCGACTAAGCCAGAATTAGTTGTTTGTTGGCAGTTACATGAATGAAATCTAGTTTCTTATCACTTGTCTCCTCTGCCTGTACTCCTTCCCTGAGCTTCGCTCCCTTTCATTCTGCTGCACCTCAGCTTCCTCCTCCTGTCCTTCGCTCACCTCCCTGCCCTGTGAGCACCTAAACAGTGTTTTATCTCTTTTCCATGTTCTCTGACTTCCTAAATGTGCTTTAGCTATTTGAGAACTCTGCTTATGCACAGTTTAAAAGCTACTGAGACAGACCAGGTGTCCTTTTCCACCAGTTATCATGAAACTCATAGGAACTTGGTGTTTTTCAGAATTTTGCACCACTAGCGGATTTGCTTGAAATGAACCTGAGTGTTTAGAAATTAGTGGGAGGGATTAGAGGCAATGTGACCCTAAAAATTTTTTTTCCTCAACAAAACAGGCTAGAAAGGCATAGTGGGAGTGCGTAGGGGGAGCTGCAGGGTACAGCAATAATCATAAAATTATAGAATCATGGAATAGTTTGGGTTGGAAGGGTCCCTAAAGATTATCTAACTCCAGCTCCCCTGCCATGGGCAGGGACACCTTCCACTAGCCCACATTGCTCAGAGCCCCATCCAACCTGGCCTTAGACACTTCCAGGGATAGGGCAGCCACAGCTTCTCTGGGCAGCCTGTGCCAGGGCCTCACCACTCTTACAGGGAAAAATTTCACTCTAATATCCAATCTAACCCTACTCTCTGTCAATTTGAGGCCATTCCCCCTTGTCCTGTCACTCTTGCCCTTGGAAATAGTCTCTCTCCATCTTTCCTGCAGGATCTCTTCAGGTACTGCAAGGTCACAAACAGATCACCCCAAAACCTTCTCTTCTCCAGGCTGAACAATCCCAATTCTAAAGCAATAACTGTACGGTTAAAGAATATTTCTGTTCCAAGAAATATTTTCATGTTTATTTTTTGATCATACCTATTTTTAAACACTATTTAGGAGCAACTGGGAGTTAGTCCAGACTGTCTCTGTGTTGGGAAATTCTGGAAGACCAGCCACCTCTTGATTCTTATTTTTGTTTTGTTTTCTGATGGTTACTTACACCCAAATAATTTGAAGATAGCTTTCTCTTTTAGTTCATAAGCAAGGTCAATTTGTTGTCCTGTTTAAGTTTATTTATTGCACGTTGCATCAAGGGAAGCAGCCATTCACAACCTAAACTTGTGATCTTCAGTGCTGACGGCCCAGTGTGTACAGTTGTCTTATTTACTGCCTCTGTAAACCCAGCGAATTCAAAGGTTTTAGTGGGGCTCTGCTACTGGAAAAGAAATGTATTTTTCTGACATCCTGATGAGTACAGCTCTTTCAGAGGGATCAGCAGTCCCTGAGAGTTCATAATTGTGCTGTTGGAGAAGACTGGGACCAAAGCTTTCAGGCCCTTTCACCCACAGCAAGTAGGAACTTGCACTAGCTCATAGTTTTAAGTGAGTAAATTCCTTTTATCACCAGGTTGTAGAAGGGTGTGCATCTGAAAAATGCAGCCCTTCTCACTGGGCATGGGGATGTGATTTTTTTTCCAAAAGAAAAGGTACTACCCAGTGTATCATATTATAGTGTGAAATCTTTTCATAGGTCTTCATCTGTCGAATTCCAGCTAAGTTTCCCATATAACTGGGTTAGAGCCTTCAAGTCATGGGCTGAAGATACCAGTTGACAGACAGCTAATGCTCATCACAGCAAAATCCCTATATTCTTTAAAAAAAAATTGGATTACCTTTACCATGTGTTTTTAAATCCCCAAGTATTGACTCATTAGGATATGTATTTTCATGTCGAACTCTTGCATTATAAATATTTTGGGGCGAGAATCTCTCAGGCAGTGGTCTGCCAATGTCATATCCACACAGATTAACTCACATCCAAACCAGTTTGAGTGAATGCTTCAAGGAAGATTTCTTGAGCTGTAATTAGTAATGCATTGCTAGAACCCAAGTACTGCATATTTAAACACCCTTCCACTGGCTCTTATTAGTAATGCATTGCTAAAACCCAGCTCAACCTTCTGTCATTCATTCAGTTGTTTATTCATTCATTCATTCTTGTTTCTTTTATTTTCGGGGTAGGTTGATTTCTTTACACTTTTCCATCTCTACACTGAGCTCTTGAGATTCACTGAGACGAACAGAAAGTTTTTGAGGGATTTCAGCCGGATCAGACTTCACCTTTCATGGATCAGGTGCAAAGCTCTGTTCAGCCTCCATCTCTAAAACTCCACAGTATAAATTTTGTGGACTCATTGATACAACCCACCTTGCTTTCTAGATATAAAAATGCCTTTTATGTTGACCTATGTAGTTCCAGCTTATAGGTGATGCATCTCCTTAAAAACAAAAAAAAATTAACAAGCACAGTTTGAGGAACAGAAACATTTCTTCATGAACAGAAAAAGAATTGCCTATCAAGATCATTTTGCCAGTGTTTAGTGTCCCTTTTTGGTTTGCTTTCCATAATCACTCCTTTAAGTTCATGCACTTTTAAAGGAATTCTGGACTTTGAGCTGAGTAGTTATCGTAAATCTGTAAAAATAAGTATCTGTGTGGAGACTTCTTGAAAGTGGAGTATGTTGGAGAGGGTGGGACAAACCCATTCCATATATTTAGCAGTACAGCCTGACATTTAAGCAGTACATATACAGCCAAGCAAGGAATAAGGTGATCAGGGTCATCACTTCAGAGAGGCTTCAAAAGGGACACATGGCAGAGCCATTGCCCTTCTCCAAAAGGAGGGCCTGGAGATCTTTGGGGGTGCAGGAGTCTTTGCTGGCAACAGCTGGAAGGAGCCCAAAGCAGAGGGAAGGGAGGGGGAAGGGTTGCCAAAACAGGCTCCAAAGTGTCTTGCTGTGACTCTGACCAAGTGCTTACAACAAACTCTCCAGGAATGAGTTCCAGCTCAAAAAAAGCAGTCACTTCACGGAGGTTATTTGGCACGTCTGCCTGAATAACAAACACACCGGGGTGGTAGCAGGGGTACCATAATTCACTTAAAACTAGTTCTGAAAGCTGAAGTTCACCCCTGACAGAGACCCGGCCACGGGCTCTTTCACCAAATTGATCAGAGTTTTCCCTGAGCCCAGCCTCCTTCCTAGTCTTCTAGCAGAGGGAGTTTCAGACAGAAGGAAAAAGGGGAATTCATTGAATATATTAATATTTTTGACATATTCATTCAGTTCTCCACACCTTAATGTTCTGCATTGATCCAGTGTTATCTGGGCCATGTGTGGTGGTGCCAGCAGTATCCAAATTTGTGCAAATACCCATGAAACACGGTTTGTTATGCATAGTTTGGCAGTTCCTTGTAGATAGTCTGCCAAAAGCAGACAGGAGCCTTATCAGAAGGAGACAGGAAATTCTCAAGCAAATTTGGGAGTTGACTTTTGAGATAGGAGTGTTGACAGGCACAGATCCCTCTGTCTGGCAATTATCAATTCTTCTCCCTTATAACTACAGAGCAAATCCAAGTGCCTTCAGATTCTGCCTGGGCAGGAGGTGTATTCAAGGCCTGGCTCTCCAGAGCCATTCTAGTTATACAGTGCTGGTTCTGGCCTTGATCCAAAAGTGCAAGGGTCACACTTCCATGCTCCGGAAATCTCACAGCACCTTTTGTTTCTCATGGAATATTTCCACCCAATATGGTAGAAGTTTCTAAGCATATCTGACAAAGCTGCGACATTGTCAAAAGAAAATATAAATTCAACACCAGATTGCATTTAATCTGGGTCTAAAGCACTGTTTAGGAAGTAGGAGAGGTGCTGCTGCAAGTCAGGAGGCTGTTTTTCCTGTCAGGTGCCTGTGATTTTTTTTCTGTTTCTCACCCATTCATCCCTTGGCTCTTCCAAATGCTTACATAGCTGTGGTCAGCTCCAGCCATGAGGATACTGTCTTTGTGTTAGTATCTTGTGTGATGGCTTCATCACCAGACAATGCATTCAGACAGCAGTAGGAGTAAGATCAGACACAAGGTGAATGACAGTTTTTCTTGAAGTGGAAAACTTCCTTGATTTTCCGTTAAATTATTCTGTCCCTATTGGCAGTTTGCTATTTCCACAGACTTGGCTCATAAATATTGGATGTCTGCCTAGCTGGGAAATTGCATTTCCATTTTCAACACCTGCTATGTGCTAGACTTCTACTAGAGGGCTTGTTGGCTTTCTGCAAGGATGGGATACTTACAGTTCCTATTGTTACCTGTGACCGTGGGTAAAACATTGTCCTCATCCCAGTTTTTCCTTTCCAACAAGTTTGCTTTGGTTTTCTATGAATTTTGAAGTATTTGTGAGATTCTTACTGGATTTTTTCTGTTCTTACAATAGAACTACTTAACCATAATTCATGCAGGCATAAAAGATTCTGAGCTCTTCCTTATAAACCCAGGCTGTGATATTCTTGGCTGATATCCCCCTCCATACACAGCCTTTCACAGCATGTTTGCTAATGGTTGCTTAGGAAGATGCAAGCATTTGCATTTCATGGCACTGTATGTATAGAGGCTGCAGAGAAGTCAGTAGATCTACTGAGGTGTCATGTAAACAGAGGACATTTTTGATAATCGTAATTATACGTGGTTGCATACAATTATCCAAGGAAGTTATGAAACCATCGTTACATGTTTTGTTTACCAGTTCTCAATAACTATTTTAGTAAGACAGAGAGATACAGGGCCAAATGCATTCCCTCTCAGGCTGGCAAACCTGGATTTCTGCCCATACACAGTGTGGGTTCAGACTCAGTGTGATATTCTGTGTTTTTCTTACACGGTGATACAGAAATAAGTAAAGGAAAAAAAAGTTTAGGAAATCCAGCAAACTTAATCTGGTAGTTTTGGGAGTTAGGCTTTTTTTGGTTTTTTTTTTTAGGATCTGTTACCTTTTGCTTTCCAGTGAGTTTACAAAGGCAATGAATTGAGAAATAGACATTCATACATAACTTGAAATAACATATCATAGTATTTCTGTGCAAGTTCTGTCATCTGTTAACCATAAATTTGCAAACACGTTCTTGTGCATGAGACACAACTCTCTCTCCTCTTGCAGCAGCCCTAGAGCTCTCAGAGAGTAAAAGATCCAGTTAAGAAAATCCCACAGCGTCATAAATGGAAATGAAGAGATCACCATTCTCTTGCTCAAAGACTCTTTCTGTGAATAAATATCTGTTCATCTATCCTGTTCTTGGTCACCTCCTGTGATGAAAACTAAATGTTTTCTAAGAAACTTGTTGTTGTTAGAAGGACATCCTGTGCCTGCCTGATCCTTCAGCCAAGCAGTTCTCCTCTTGCTTCACTGTCGCATTAGGAGGGACAAAAATCTGTACCAGCAGCTTGAGCTAATTATCAGCAAGGGAAACCCACATGGCAAGATCTGGAAAGCATGAACTATGACTTTTCTCACGTGAAATACATTGTTAATGCCACATACCCTGGAAAAGTAAAGCAAGGGGTTGTTTGTCGCAACATCACTGGGATTTCTTCTCGTAGCCAGTCAGGAAAAAAGTTCATGTTTTTGAATGTCTTGAGAACTATATGAGATGCCTGAAACATCCATGCAAAGTTTGTTCTAATTTATCAAAGGCCCTTCTAGAGCAGTGTGTCTTATTGGATACTCTACAGAATTCCTTTGGGAATATTGAATGGAAAGAAACACCAGTGGGTGAGCACCTGAGTAAAGCCCTTATCTATCCTGGGACAGTTACAAAGCAAATGGTCTTTACTCCACTGGTTCCCGTGTTGAGAGGTATCAGGAAATATCTACACTTATTTTCATGCACTTTTTTGGCTCATATCTTAATTTTTTCCTCATGAAGCAATCACTTAGAAAGAGAGGTATAAGTAAGGTCTCAGTCTGTAACCAGGTTGTATCAGCAGGCAGATTTGGCTGGAAAATTAACACAAGTTTGCTGAACAGGTTGTTTATACGATCTCTTAGTCTCAAGTGCATCATTTGGCTTGATCCTCAGGTATGCACTCGAGGATCTTCTCCATTTCTTAGTCACAGAATCGTAGAATGGTTTGGTTTTGAAGGGACCTGAAAGATCATCTTGTTCCAACCCCCTGCCGTGGGCAGGGACACCTTCCACTAGCCCAGGTTGCTCAGAGCCCCATCCAACTTGGCCTTCAACACTTCCAGGGAGGGGCATCCACAGTTTCTCTGGGCAGCCTGTGCCAGTGCCTTACCACCCTCACAGGGAAGAATATTTCCTAATATCCAATCTAAACCTACTCTTGCTAGTTCTAGCACCAGCAGCACTGTGCAAAGCCTCACCTGCTACTTCTCATAGATGCATCATGTAGGCAAGACTCCTCTTCCATATGGTACAACCATGGAAAATAGAAGCACAGAGTTGAAATGACTGATGAGCACAGTGGCAGGAGATTTCTGTGCTTAATGGATTTGTTGCTATAGCCTTCAAGTATGGGTTTAGCTTACAGCTGGCGGAAGAATAAAGATGAAAATGCAATTTCCTGCCTCTCAGACTGAGTGAAATACACCTGGGAATGAACAGGACTAAGGAACACAATCATCTGGAGTCCCTGAAATGGAGGCTGGGTGGCACATAAGTTTTGCTGTCTCGCTTTTCATAGAAGCACATTTATCTGCTGTGTTCTTTCCACCGGCCTATGCTAAAGGTTATCACTGTCCTAGATTTTATGCACATTTGCACATTAATCAGCAGAGATATGGCACAGAACTTTTCCTTGAAACCTCTACATATTTGCTGTCTTGCATGACATATGTATATATCATTAGTGGATGTTGATAAGAACAAACGAGAGGGAAATATTTAACAGACGCAAACAAGCACTATACTTAGCTTATGATTTATAAGTTTAAAATGGAGTCCAAATGCTAGTGGTGGGAGCCTTGTAAACTGCATGTGCAGTGTTATGTTCTGAATCAGCACTTAAAAATGAAAAATTAAACATTAACTCCACTTACTTTGGTTACAATGAATGTCTTCTGTGCTTTATGAATTACCAAGTCCAGCTTACATTCCAAACTAAAAGTAAAAAGTAAAAAACCCAAACACCTACAAGAAAACTCTTCTCTCCACTTTACAAGACTTCTTGAGTCAGACACCAACATGTGCTTATGCCATCATAGTGTAGTCTGAATAAGACAGGACAAAACAAAGCATTGCACAGTACATGAAAGCAAATTAATTCACTGGGAAAGCCCTTTGCAGGTCAACCCTGGAAGGCAAAGAAACTGATCTCCATACTCAGCACTCTGCAAAACAATCACCCAGCAGCCTTTCAGGATGTCAAGTCAAGTGATGTCTGCAGGAGATGGAACCAATGGAAAAACTTTCAGTATTAGATCATCCCCTATGACAGCTGAAAATGGGAGTTTTAATACAGAATAGCAGTGAAGGGAAAGAGAGTTTTCGTATAAAAGGAAATCATAAACAGAGAGAACATTCCTTCAGAAAAAAAAAAAAAAAAAAGTAGTATTTTTTTTTGCCCATTCTGAAAGCAAAGATATTAGTACCACATAGACCAATCCAGATGAAGTTAGTGGAGAGAATCCTAAGTACTTTGACGGACTTTAGAGTTACACTGAACTTCTTGGACAGGCTAGTGGAATGTGGGTAGGAGGGATCCAGTCCTGTCCATCTCAATCCAGAAATAACAAAAACAGTTGAATACAAACCTATGAGTCATGACCTGCTTGTCCCATGGAAAAAAATAGGTAGGCTTTTGTGGTGATGGCACTTTTCTTTCTCTCTCCCCTTCACAACGACTCTAAGCTGAAAAGAGGCACAAAGCAAGGTAATAGTGTTGAGGCAGACAGAAATCAAGAACGAGCTATTCTGGCTGGTGAAGTTATGGTGCTCAGGGAGACATGAAGCATTGCTGAGATGGAGTGTTTACAGAAAAGGATCCCACAGCTCATATTTGTATTATGTATTTATAAATTCCTGGAACTCAATTTTATAGGGTTTTTGATTAATGGCTGTGCTGCAGTTCAGCTCCAAGCCGATTGAACTTACTGTACTGGAACTGAGAAAGACATGCACAAGCCAAATATGAACACTACTACTGGGCTGTGATTTAGAGGTGGTTCGCCGCTCAAAGGCATTGCTGTGGAGGCTCTGCTTATTGTACATGTAGAGATCAAAGATAAAGGAGGGCCTCTCAGCAGCCTTCTTAAAATCAGAGTCAGACATATGTTTGTCTCAGATACCTCCATGGCAGAAGAGCTGAAGAATAATGAAAAATGCTGCGATTTCTCCAACACTTTTACAGTAAAGTAGGTGCAGTGCTTGTTGATGCATGGATTCTCCTAATTAAGTATTTATGTCACTTCAATCACGGTATCTTCCAGGAGCATGGCCAAATGCTCCATTTTCTTATGCTGGTGTTGTGTGCCAAGTGTTCCCACACTGTGGTATTTGACATTAGTGCTGTTTCTCCCACACTTCAAGGAAGACATCTGTGGTTATGGCTGGCAAATGCCAACTTAATTGTTGATTATCATAGTAATATAGTCAAAGCAGTCTCATTCTGCTGAGGTGGGAGTCACTTCATTAAATACAGTCCTTATGGCTATTACGATTTGTGAGGAGAAACTTGACGCCTCTGATCTACTGGTGTGCCAACTGGAGCCAAATGAAGGCAACATAAAAGAATGAAAACAAAAAACCTGGATGAGAAATCCGAAGATTTGCCTATGCTGAGAGAAACTTCTACAGTCCACAACTTGGGTTGTGGCCTCCCCAGACAGTGTAGCTTTCAACTGTAAGATGGAATCACTTTAGGAGGTGAAATCTGTGTTTGATCCCAGGGCTGGAATGCGAGAACAGGATCCCTGGAGTATTTCATCTACCCTCTTACAATCACTTCTAGTGAAAAATGAAATGGAGGATTAATAATCATTGTTGATAGTACAGATCTTTAAAAAACATGAGGAACATTCGTACTCTGCTTGAAAACCTAGGAGTTAAGGCAACTAAATCTGTTTTACCTCACTTCTTTCTGAGTATAGCATAAAACTGAAGCTCCATGTCTCTCCTTCCATGCACTTCCATGCACCACGAAAAGGACCCCACCCCCTGCTACATACAGAGTAAATCCTGAAAAACTGAATTTGCAGGTAAAACTCAATACTGAAAAGTTGTTTCTAAGAAAGAGTTTCTCCTTTAGTGGTTTGACTTTGTGTTTATAAAAACAAGAAACAGTTGCAATGATGCTGGCTTATTAAATAGCCCGAGACTCCTGAAAAAATGAAGAGGTATAGAGTTACTGAAATTCATTTAATTACACTTTTGCAGCATAATGGGTTTAACATGAAGACAAGCCTTAGTCTGTTTTGCATGAAAATGTTACTAGTTTTTATGAATGATTGCCTTTAGATGAATTTCCTTTATTGTTAAGTATAAATATTATACATGGGTAGTTAGCATGACCTATTTATGGCAGAATTGCATCACTTTTTCTGCTTTATCTGTGTCGAGTTTCTTCAGTACTCATCCTCAATTTACTCTATTTATACTTAACTCTTCTTATTTGCTTTGAGCTTTACAGGACATAGTGGCTGTGTTTCCTTCCTCAGGGCATTTTGAAAGACGACTTGTTTGGAGTGACTCGTGTGTTCTTTTTAAAGAAAACTTTCATTTGTGCCCGTTGAGGTCCTTGTTCCCAGATGGTTCAAATATAAAGCAGCATTTTTCTTGCTGTGCCACACTGTGATGGCTTAGTCACAATTAATATCTGTCAGGCAAACGAGACCCTGATTTGTTATTTCAGAAGTCCCTGCTGTAAGATTCGAGGGTGCAAAGTGGGTCAGCCATCAGTCAGACATTGCAGCAGACGGTCCAACTCAAACAGGAGTGACAGACAGTCGTCATAAAGTTGCCATTTTAATGGGACAGTACTGTGGAAAAAAACCACATTCTGAGCACGTTAAGTCTTGGGAAAAAAAAGTGATGCTTTAAAAAGGAAGGGCAAAGACATCGGGAGTGTGTTCATACATATGTAGGAGGCCAAGATTTGAATTCATACACGTTGCCAGGCTTTTCAGGCCTTCAAAACAGAAATTGTGTCAGGTAATGTATTTGAAAGTACCAAAAGTTAGAGCTTAGCCTAAGGATGCAGAGGACCATTCACACTGGATAGTTAATATTCCTAAACTGGTAATCCATGCCATCGTGGATGTAGTCATACCTGGGAGCATTAGGGACCAAAAGGTGGAGGAGACATGAGTGATCTCACTCTTCAGCTCTCAGAACTTGCATCCCTTGGACACAGCATTGCCATGAATGATGTAAAGAGATTACAGCCCCCACTGTTTGGTATCACTGTGGGTATAGTGTGTTTAGAGGATAAATTCTGGTCTCCAGCATGTTGACATATTGTAGTACTGAAAATATGAAGGATTAGGGAATACCAGAGGGATTGTGTATTTTCATCCTGACTCATTAAGTAATTCTGAGTAAGTGTCCCCAAAGGTTTCCCCAGTGTTTCTCACAGCTTTATCAGTCCCATTCCATGTCTCCAAAAGGAGACAGGCAGACTCCCACTAATTTCTTTTGGAGCTGGATTGGTCCTGAAACATGTTGTATGGGCTGTTTGCTTAGAAGCCCAAAAAATAGCTAAAAACAATTGACAAAGTGCATGGATGGTCCTTAGCTGGAATTCTTTTTTTATACATTGTATTCATTTTATTTTTCATGTTTCTGGCTGTCAGATTATAAATCAATGATCAACAAAAAATCATAAAAGATGGAGAAAATCACAGGATCACAGTCTCTGATTATGTCATGAAACCTACATGAGAGAAAAACAAGGAAAATCTGCCCTTGGGATCAGTGAAACTATGACCACTGAACACTTCAGACTTGTAATTCGCTTCACTGTGTCCATTTTTTAGGGTGATAAATTGGGGGGGTTTTCCCCACTAACATAATTTATCAACTAAAAACCACTTTCATGCTTTCTCTTATCAATTTAGTGTGAAAACTGGAGGAGAGGACTTGATGAAAAATATTGCAGTGATTCCACACATTAACCAAGAAACGTATTTTTTTGCAGAACAAAATTATCAGCCAAAGGTAGTTCTACTCGAACTTCATGTGCTAACTCTGTTGTTGATACAGTTAATCTGTGTAGGGAATATAATGCTGGATTCTATTTTTTATCAATTCCACATTCCAGGAAAGCTGCGTCTTTGACAGACAACATAACAGCAGGACTTGTCCAGATGGTGGATGCAAAGCTTAGAGCACTATCTCAGTAATACTCCTCAAATATCTATACTGTTTAAAAAGATTGAGCCATTTTTCAAAGGCAATCAGAGGATGGGGGTTTTAAAATTATTTTTACTTCCCAGAGTGTTTGGTAATTTGTCCTGAGACCTGTAAAAGCACCAAAGCACTTCTGGCAACTGAAAGAGGTTGATTCTATGTGGCCTTCCAAAAATCGAAAAGAATCTGTGATCCAAAGTTACTGCCTCTAGATAAATTTTATTAGCAAGATCAGTGTCATCATCAGTATCAAAAACAAGCCCAAATATATGAAGGCCAGGCTGGATGGGGCTCTGAGCAACCTGATCTGGTGGAAGGTGTCCCTGCCCATAGCAGGGGGGTTGGGACCAAGTGATCTTTAAGCTCCCTTCCACCCCAGGCCATTCTATGATTCTGTGATTTTATGATCTACTGCACCATCAGCAGAAAACACTGTTAGTATCCTTCTGGAGGTGAGAAGTGAGTGGGTTCACACCTTTTTCAAGCCCTGTTCAGACTACCCACAGACCACATGATCATTGTGTACATCAATCACAAGTCTACCGGGTCTGTGTCTATCAGTATAATTCACAGCTACATTCATGTAAACCTTTGCCACAGATATCCTGCAGATAGGAAAAGAGTGGCAAGCAATAGCCTAGTTTCCCTGTAGTTTTTATTTTTAGTTATCGTGACACAGATGAGTGAAATGCAGAGTTGAAACAAATATCTAAATATATTTTTGTCCATACATGAATATATCCTGGAAACCTTGGGTACAGAGCTATCTTCATCTCCCACAATGGCTCTCACAACAAATACAGTCTGTCAGGTTTTACACTGTACTCAACAGTGTCATGGAGAGAAATTTAATTACTATCATGCCCATTTCCTAGGTAGAAAAGTATCTTTAGAAAGCTGCATTCTTCTTTTACTTCAGAACCACTAAATGCATCCTAGTTACAAAACAAACAAACAAAACCTTCAACTGTGCTACTGAATCAACTTCAGCAAATACACTTCAGACTAAAACTAACATGTTTTGTCTCTGCTGGTATAACATGTAGCAGCTACGTGTTCATCAGTAACACTGGAGTAAAAAATTCAAGTTAATTTTAGCAGCATAAACAAGTCCTTAATGTCTTTCCCAAACTTATAAGGGCAATTCCCGTGGGAGTTAGGGACTGAACACAGGTTAGTGAATTTAACCGCTGGACGCTCAGAATCACAGAGTGTGCTGAGTTGGAAGGGACTCACAGAGACCATC
Organism: Chiroxiphia lanceolata; assembly: GCF_009829145.1. Taxonomy (NCBI): domain Eukaryota; kingdom Metazoa; phylum Chordata; class Aves; order Passeriformes; family Pipridae; genus Chiroxiphia; species Chiroxiphia lanceolata. The sequence goes on from NC_045641.1 coordinate 68,965,600, forward strand.
GAGTCCAGCTCCTGGGCGAGCACAGGGCCATCCCCAAGAGTCACACCACATGCCTGGGAGTGCTGTCCGAACGCTTCTTGAACTGTGTCAGGTTTGGTGCTGTGACTACTTTCTGACTAGATGAGCACTGAGAAGAAATCCTGAAAAACTTCCTGGAACCATCAGCTTTCAGTTGGCCTCAGCAGGACTTGCAGTCAGGAGCAGTTGGAATGCCACAAGCACAATGCTGAAGCCTAGTTCTGATGAGACCATGGATGTTTGTCACATTTTTATAAAACCATATAAAAAGCCCGATTTTAAATTTATTGTCCATTATTCAGTTAGTTATGGTAGATTTTTAATTGCTATTAAAATAGCATCTGGAGGCCTTCGTAAGGATCCACTGCCCCAAAAGCAGGCAAGATGCAACTTTCCTGCCTTATGGTGGATGAGACCCCGCAGACTTCATCATGCAAGGGGAGAGGAAGTGGGGACATGCTTCTGGCATCTGGGGCTGGCAGGCAACCAGGATGCTCTGGGATTGTCCAATGGGCACATGTCCAGTCGGGAGAAGGGCCATTAGCATGAGGCTGCAGCTGAAAATAAAATCTTCTCCTACTTTCACACACAACCCCAAGAGGTGGAACAGTTCAGCTGCAACACGATGTTCCCCCTGCTCCGTGACCTCAGTTAATCCAGCGGGCAGGTTCACGGGGCAGGAGAGAGGGAACAGCAGTGTTTGGGAAGGACAGGAGGTTTGGGAGTGGTGGGAGCCTCATGCTTAGTGCCCGAGATCTGACAGCACTCACGTACAGCCATGAGGGAAGATGTTAGTCTCCCTCCAAAATCGGAATCCAACAGAATCCAACAGAAGAGATTTAACACACAGTTTAAGAAAACAAGGCAGAGGAGGGGAGAAGCTGACAGGAGAAGGGGGTATATTTATGTATGTGCTCCATTCACAGATATGCCCCCAGGCAGTCCATACCAGCAAACACAGCAGTAAGCTGTACTTGTAAATATATATATTTTTGCTTACTCAAACTGTAAACAGTGATGACAGCTGGGAGAAGAGCAAAGATGGGTAGGAGGGAGGAGAGGAGTTTTTTTTTTTTTTTTTTAAATTTATCATGAAGAAATACATTTGCCAAACTCAGAACTGGTGAAAAAGTGTGCTGGCACCAAACCAAAAAACAGCTCCTGTGTGACACATGCTGACAATCAAGATTTGTTGGGTTTTTTTCACTGAATGATATCATTTCACAAAGCATTGGAATATTTTCAGTTAAGGGCCAGATCCTCACAGGGATGCAAACCACTAGTCAGCAAGGTTAAACTGCAGAAAATATAACCTTCTAGGCAAAATTCAGATGCCTGTATTGTCAGACAAAATAGACTTCCAAGGCTTTTACATACTTGTCCCTCACATCCTTTGGACAATATTGTAAGATCTTATGATTCCACTGTAATGGCATTATCCTTCAGGTCAAGGATTGACTGCACTGACTTGCAGCAACCAGATGAGATTCTCACTTAGCAATAAATGCACCATACAGCCCAGTCTTCCCAAATTCATGAATTGGTTTTGAATCAGAAAACTCTAATAAATTAAATTCAAACTGTGTGGAAGAAAAGCTTGTTCACTTCAAACAATTAAACAACTTGTACTTCTAAACCTATTTTTCTTTTATATTTCTTTTAAAATTCAAGTCAAGCAAGCTGTTTTGATCTGTTGAATTGAACCCAAAATATTTTCAGATGGTCATCTTGGAAACTTTGTGATATTGACTCATGTTTTTTCTTGGTAAATTCTTAACTTTTAACTCTTTGACACTCTCTCAGCTTTTGGGATCACTCTTCTCCATAATAAATAGTACTTCAAATCCCAATTAGTTTCTTTGTACCCGAAACAAGTTCCAGTGATTTAAAGTATTTTTGACTCTTTGCAATTCCTAGATTTAGCTTTAAGAAATGCCACTTACTTTGTTCGTTTGTTCTATGTTAAATGTTGTTTCTTTCTCTACATACAATTGTAGTCAATATAGGTTCCTACACTCTCTTCATCAGTAGAGTATGTGACTGCATTTTGATTTGGTGGGATTTTTAAAATTTTCTTCATTTCGAAAGAATGTTCTACTCTTCTTTACACTAAAAAAAGACTGTTCAGCAAAGTAAACTTTTTTTCTGAGTTTAAACAGGCTGACAGAATCCTGCAGTCTACTCAGAAAAGTCAGCATTGTGGCATACAGTTCTGCTGAGTGTGAACAGAGGATTTCTCATCCTTTCATGAAGGGCTTTGTCTTAACTATCCTATAGAAACAAATCAAGATAATGATAAAGAACAGAAATACCTGAGAAGCAATTCATGCAGGTTCTGGTTATAACATAATTCAAGCTGGAACAAAAGTGCTAAATCAAAGCACAGATTCAGTTCCAAGGATACTGAGTTCAAAACTGAGATCCTGACACAAACTTTGGCTTCTCAATCTTTATTTATGCCCGAGAGCCAATTTGTACTCAAATCAAAGACATGCACTATTCCTGAACACTACAGAAGTAGTGCATCACAAATGATGTTTGAGGGGATATCAGGCTGCTGTTCTCTCAGAACCAGAAAAATTCCAAGTAGCTAAGACCCTAACACCGATTTCTTCTGTACTCCTCAACACCATCTCGACTTTGCAGGGCTCTAAGTGACTATAAACCAGTGTAAGAATTGGAGTAGAGGTGGAAACTTCAGTTGTTGCCTGCTAATTTGCTCAATTTTCTGCTTTCAAAGCCTGTCCTCCTTTGCCTACCTGAGTTAAAGCTTTCAGGAGCTTCTCTGGAGTAAGAATGTACCTGCCTAACAGCAGGGGAGCAGGGGCCTAGGTTTTGCAGCTCCTATCCTTTCCTCTGGAAGCTGTTCTGCAGAGATGGCAGAGAGGAATGTTTCCTGCTGTTGCTCAGGACTATTGGTAGAGTAGACACCAGGAGGAACTGGGGCTGCAGCAGAGAGAGTGAAATAACAGCTCTCTGCAACAGAGACCCAGAGGCTACAATGGTAAAGGGGCAAAACCCAGAAGTGATCTCCATGTCTTGGCTCTTCTCACCCAGTTTCCAATGATTTCTGTAATATGTGAGGCTTATTTGGTGATAAATTCTATGTGTCTGTTCCTCAGGTCCTCCTAATAAACTTTTAACTTGGACACTGTTGAGAGAGGATCTTAAGGTGTTTGGCTTTTTCAAAGGTCACGGAAACAGAAGGGCAGAGAGAAAAGGTGGGAGTGCTGTGTTAGTGCTCTCACTGAGGCAAGTCCAGCCACGAGAGCGAATCCTGGAGACATCGGTAGCAGAGAATCCCTACAGCACAGGAATTTAAGAACATCCCAACTGCTGCAGGAGTTTCAGTTGCGGTTTGACTTTTTAGGAAACCAAAGAATCCAACCACAAGACACTACGTTACAGCAAAACAATTTGGTACTACTCAAGGAAGTGTTCTGCTGCAGGAATCAGCAGGTTCAAACCCAGAAGCTTCTCTGGCCATTGCTTACTTTGGCTCATTTCAGTCCAGTGCTGGCACACCATGGGCCTCCTGCAGGCCTTGGCAGGTCAGCTCGTCTCTTTGTCAGACAGATTTGCACCTGGAAAACAGGAATAATTGGAGAAGAGTTCAGTTTGATGGGAATATCATGAAAGTACATACTATGGAGATACCAAAACACAAGTTTTCTAAAAGTTTTCTGTTCTGAGGAGAACAGAAGGGGTTGTCTGGAACCATGATTCTGCCTGTCGCCCCTGCCAACAAAGCTCTCTAATAGGATGACAGCACATGACAAGAAAAAGGATTTAACTACCAACAGAGCCATGCCCTTTCCCAAGAATAAACTATACAACACAAGGCCTTTGCAGCAGCACATCTGTGTTCATGCTGTACAGGTAGACCTTGCCTGACAGCAATGTTCATTTTAAAACATGTGTAGGTCTGGCCTGGGCCTACAGTGTGTTTGCTGGCTTGATTCCATCAGGAAAGAGCCACCAGAGGCAAAATCATGTATAGATGGGGCTATTTTCCACCAGCACAGCACACTGGAGGAGGGAAAATCCATTTTTGCCAGAAGGGATTAAGAGAGCCTTCTGCTCATATAGTTGTGTCAAAGGCAAGAAGAAAGAATTGTTAAGGTTGCAAAAGACCTAAGATCATTGAGTCCAACTGGTAACCCAGTTCTACTGTGTTTACCACTAACCTGTATCCTCAAGTGCCATATCCACATGTTTTTTGGACACTTCCAGGGATGGTGACTTCACTACTTTCCTGTACAATCTGTTCCAATGCTTTACAATCCTTTCCATGAAGAAATTTTTCCTAATAGTGCAGTCCCTGACTGATCCTGGTATAAACCAGTGTGGTTTTGATACAGGCTCAGTTAAAATTTGAACTGGTGCAACTTTTCTAGTTGATCCATTCTAAAACAATTTGTTTGATCTTTTTTCCTACCAGTAGAACAAACACAAGCTAAACTGATAGCAAGCAGATTAACTCACTGAAAAGACATTTTGTCAGGGTTATAGTTTTGGATATTTGAAGAATGTGAATATTGGGAGAACAAAATCAGAAACAGAGGGGGCCCTTCTTTTCTCATGTGTGCTTGGTTTGCACAAGTTTCATTTTGTCAGCTGCACTGGATCTTCCTCCAGTCTAAACTAGTGTTAGAGAAAGAGGTGAGGCACAGGGAACAAGAGTGAGAATTTTTGAATCAGTGAAATGAACAATCTGAACAATTTTTAGTGCGTACATTTCTTACACAGAAGGCTAATGAGAAAGCATAAAGAAAAAAAAAGCTTGTGAAGATGCTAAATGCAATGTATTCCAAGAAATCAGATCAAAAGAAGCATTTGAGCAGGAAAAAATTTGCGTTGTATGGAAAGCATAAAAAAATACTTGGGAGGCCACTGTTAGCAAAACCAAATCCTCTTTGGCGTCTACTCCAGAGAATAGCAACCAGGAAAAAAAGAAGATAATAAGCTTCTGTGTTGCATTACTCTAAAAATTCACTTGACTGAAAGCAAGTAGTATAATAATGAACTGAGTCAGGAAGCACTGTTCAATTAGAGGTAGAGTTTAAGGGAGTTTATAATAGCAACACTTACCAAAGAACAACTTGGTTGGGCTTATTGTTATGGAAAGGGGGAAAAAAAAAGTTGTGGTGAGTTGAATGACATTTATAAATGTCTGATCAAACTGGTCCAGATTAGTCCTCCATAGCAGTAAGACCTTAAAATTGGGTCAGGGGGAGGAAAGGAGAATTGTATCTAAACTGTTTCATACAAAGGCTATGTGACATATGGAACATGTTACCCTAAAGGGTAACTAAAGCAAGGAGCATGAATGTTTTCAAGAAAGAAAATGACAGGGAACTCCATAAGGAAATTTCTAACCATGGAAGCTTCAAAAGGAATACAATTCTTATTTATTTATATATTTATTTAGGGGAGTCAACCATTATCTGTGTTCTGAAGGGAAATAATGATAAACATTATTCATTCTTCTTTTCACCTTTCTATGCTGTTTGTAGGGTTTAGTTTCGTCTGTTTCCATTTGGCTGCAATTTTGCCTTCCCAGAGTACAAAGGACAGGAGCTAATAACATTTTAGAGGTTATTTTTTTTAATGTTCAACATGTAATGTTTTAAAATCTTTTTTCTTTATATTCTCTTTTGCTTTCACTAGGAGTTCTATAAGACTTCTCCCATACAAAATGAGCATTTTACCTTTTTTTACCTATCTGGAAAAAATTCATGTCCTGGAAATGTTCTCATGGTTTAGTCTGTCTTAAATTAGACACCAGAAGGCAATCACCAGAACAAGGCATGGGGAAATAAGGTCACTTTGAAGCCTTCTCTTCTCCAGGCTAAACAGTCCCAATTCTCTCAGCCTTTCCTCACAGTAGAGCTGCCCCATCCCTCTGATCATCTTGATGGACTCCTCTGGACTCCTCCAAAAGATCAATGTCCTTCCTGTCCTTCTGTTAATCCAGAACTTTTATTTCAAATCTCTAACCTAATATCTTATTTTAGTATTAAAATTTCTCTTCAGTTAGAAACAAATAAAGGACAATTCAGCAATCATATATTGTCTTTATTCTGTTCATAAAACTCTATTTTTCACTGCCAGATTAGGAAGAATGTAGGAAAATTACTATATGTTTTTGTGCAGTGATACTTGTATTTTAAGGCATTTCTTTCATTAGAATGCAGACAAACCAGTCCCCTTTCTTGCAGTAATGCTATTTCTTTTTCTTTCACATAGCTGTAGACCAAGTGAACCAGCAAAACAGACCACTTCAAGCTTTACAGTGGAGGCTCAGCATTTTTCCCAAATTTAAGGAGAAGGAAAGAATTTGGAGAAATGCTGATCTTAGTTTTAACTTGTTGATAGAGCATAGAAAAGAGAAAAAGAAAATAAGTTGGGTTTACTACCACATTCAGAATTTTCTATATGCTTTCTAAGTACTTTTGTTTGAGATCTGTCATGGAAGGTCTTCCAAACACAAAGTCACGTTTTCTCCAGGTAAATCTGAAGTAGCACCACTCAAGTCTACAGAGTTATTTTAAGTCTGTATGAACAACTGTTAATCAGAAGACACACCATTGTTTCTTAAATTCCTCCAGTTTATTTGGAATCATGCTGATGGTGAGCATTAACACCGGACCCATTCCCTATTGGATTTCCTCAGAACAACTTACCAGGACTGATTTTAGCTTAGTAGAAAGCTGAGCCAGCTCGGACTCAATGCCAGATTATGACCTCAGTTACATGCAACTCAGTCCACAGTCGCCTGCTTTCTGCGTGACCAAGAGCAGAATTTGGCCTCCAGCTTTGGTTTTTAAGAGTTGCATACACACAACTGTCTCCAAGCATAATACCATTTAATAGTTTAAAACGGGAATAAATGTTCCTAGTAACTTTCCTTAATTTCTAGCAGTCCAAAAATATGTGCCTTATCTTTTCTAGATAACTCTAGCAAAGTATTTTGCTTGTAAATATGATTTCTGCACATGCACTTGAGTTCCATAGTCCAAATGGTCTGAATCCCCCAGGCTTGACCTGCCAGGTTCTATTCTGCTATCCATTCACCTATATCCTAATCAAAGCTATACTGAAAGTCTGAAATCACAAACTGTACCCGCCTTATGTGTGCTGACAAGAAAGAGGTCTTCATGACATGGTCAAGGAGGAAGCTTCTAAGGATTGAAGTGTTTCCAACCCAGAGATGCTGATTTAGGGTGAGATGATGGGAGCACAGGTCAGAAAAGAGGCATATGTGAGGGGTTTTGTTTTTTTCCTGGGAGGGCACAGGAGATATTTCCTGAATATGTGTAAGCTTCCCATCAGAGCTAGCCACAGGAAAAGTTGCCTACCCTTGAAAAAGCCCTTTACTCCTGCATGTAGCTCAGCAAAGCTCTTTGTGTTCCCACTGTCAGAAAGGCCTGAGAACTTTCTATCCCCTTTACATGCAGTTATCCCAAGATGTTGACTGACCTCTCACCTTGAGTAAAGAGTTTCCCCATATGTTTGCCTCCCCAAAGTTCCTAAGGATGTGATTGCTTTGTTTTGTTTGTGCAATGGGCTCCCTTCCATATTTTCTAGCAACAGACTGAGAGCAGGTTAGGAAGAGGTTGGTCTTTCACAGGTTTCAGGATACATGTTCCCTCGTTTTCCAGCCCTGGTAACATCCTGTCTCATTTTGACATGGGTCTTTACTTGGGAATCTATACTGAATGCACTTGCTGAGTTAAAGTCACCACAGGTTGCCAGTGCTGGCATTCAGACAGGAATATAAGAGAAAGGAAGGGAGGGAATGAGGAAGGAGTGTCCCTCCCTCTCCCCCAGCTTTGCTCCCAGGACTGTTAAAGTTAATACAACTCTGCCTGCAGCAAGAGGAGCAGGGACTGCTCACCCAATACTCCCTGCTGAGAGGAAGTGGGTGGAGAGGGGATGCTGAGATGACAGAAGTGCAGAGAGCCCAGGCTTCACCCCACTCCACTTCCTTGCTAGCCAAAGGAGCTGGCTGGGAGCATGGGAGAGAAAACTGCTCCATGAAAAAAAAAAAAAAAAATAAGGATGAAGTAATTGACTTTTGTAGCAGAGCAAAGGGAGTGCATGTGGTGGTGGAGGGAAGATAGGGAGGAACTGTGACTGACTCACAATATATTCTGTGCTCTGCTCCTGGGGAGATGCAGCTGTGCATCTCCCCTCGTATAGGCTACACTGTAAAGTTACACCATCGTCCAAAGTAAGCATCCCTAATTCTCCTACTTCCTGAAGCACAACAGTCTTTGGCTCCTTTTTAATCAGGGATTTCTACTGTGCAAATTGAAGTCTAGGACCGGGCTTTTCCTAAGTGCAGAATTAAAAATCCCTCCCTTGATTGTTTTGTTGGTTCCTGGGGAAAACTACTGAACTGTTACAGCCGATTTACATTGGCCTGATCCTTTTTTAAAGCTCATTCCAAGTTATTCTTAATTCCTCAAGGCACCTGAGATCTTCTGCATGAGCCAGCCATGGACACCTTTGGCAATGTTTTCCACATCCTTTTTCCTCCCTCTGCTTGCTTCCCAGTTACTTTTGACTTTGCTAGAGTAAGGACTGTTTCCTTTCCTTACCACTTCAATAGGAAGAAATATTGCATGGAATTACTTTTGGTTTTGGCTAGCTGACTTGGTGGACTTTGGTTGAGGCCAGCAGAGTTTGGGGAAGAACCTGAAGGAAGAGGTTAGTCCAGGGTGTAGAACTAACCACAGCCTACTCCTCAAGAGAGGAAGGTCTGAATGCCCACTCTCCAATTGTCTTCTCACGTGACCTTGGCCTCCCATGATCTAGGAAAAGTCACACAACCTACCTGGGCTTTAGTTTCTAAACTGTAAAACAACAGCAAAAGCACTTGGTCAACAAAGCCACTCTTAGTTATGAAGAAAAGCTGCCGTGCCTGCAGCAAGGCTGCCAGCAGCCTCTTCTTACCCTCTGTTAGCAAAGGGGTTGAACTAGGTGATCTTTAAGGCCCCTTCTTACCCAAATCATTCTATGACTCTGTGATTCTGTGAATTTTGTGGTGGTTAGATGTCAGTAGGATTCTTTCATGACGTGAACTAAGTGTGCATACAACAAGAGGTGAACAAAAGTCTATAAAAAAAAATTAGTTTCCATTCCTTGTTCCCATACCCTGAAAGTTACTTTAATCCTGACCTTCTATAATTTTTTTTCACAACCAGAATTTCTTCAGTAAGAAGAAATTTTCTAAAAAGACATACTAATTACTGACTGTATGAGGAGAGGCAAGGCCAGCTGCTGTGCGTCTCATTTGCCTCCCTCACATGCCCGGTTAAAACCTTGCTTTTCTATGAAATATCTGGAGATCATATGCTTGGTGAGAGAAAACATGTGTTAAAGCATTCCCAGTTCTAAAACTCCCCTTTCAAAGATTTTTGGCAAGGGGGAAGGCACTGTGTATCAACAGTAAAACAGTATCTAGATTAAAAGATAAGGATAAAGCAAAGCCCAAGGCAGTTTTCAGATGAGCTTTGGACCTGGCAGAGGGGCAGAACTTGCATTAGCACAACAGGAGAACACAGAGATCATTCTTTGACTTCAGAAATGCTTGCAGAGACCCTAATTTGTCTGCAAATTAGCAGATTTTGGATGCAATTTAGCAAAGCATTCAACCATGAGCCGAATGTGTGAGCAATCTACATTGCATCAGGGCAACACACAAATTTAAAAATCATACACTGCTAGCCTGAAACCAGAATAATCTCTCCACCCCTTGAGCATTAACCCCTAAATATAGTCAAACTCACAGCAAAGTGTTAACTGAGAGTTAAAATTGGAAAACTTCCATGTCTCGAGGAGAACTGCATACTGGAAATTTTATCCACATGCACATTGATGAACTAGGGGACTCACAAGCAAAGTTCCACTTCAGGCAGATTTTTACAAGCAAAAAAAATGCAGAGTAGCCCGATTTACCAGAACAGTCTTTACCCTCAGGACAGGCCTACATGTAAACAATTTGCTATAAAGTAATGCCAATTAGTAGAATGACTTTTTTCTCTAAATGGGCAATGGCTTTTTGAAAGATTTGGACACAACGTGAAAAAACACAAACCTTTCATGGGCACACACTGTATTCATGAGCTCTTCTCCACAGGAAGGTCTCACTGTGCAGCTGGGAGTAGTTCTGGGAGAGCCCTCATGACTTCACAGTATAAAAGTGAGAAGGGTTTTTGGTAGAGGTGATCTCTCCTCTTAGCCAGCTTACTTAGCTAGTCAGAATAGAAAAGCTTTTACTTATACAAGCTCTTTTTGAAGTCTTACATCTTTTGCAAGGAAGCACACTTTTCCCCTTTTCCAAAGCACTAACCTGTATTTTATCAGAAATACAAGACTCCCATTTCTCTGAGAATAACTTTAAAAACCTAATTTTAAGTTGGCTGTGAGCAAGCTACTGCACCTGTGCAAATGGCACGGAAAAGATACTAATTATACAAAGCTGTTCTAAATGCTCACGTGGTCCTGATGCAAACAACTCAGTTGCATGCTGCATGTGTGATAAAATGAGGATCAACCATCAACTGTGTATGTTCACATAGTCATTCCCTCACACCCCTCACTGTGCAAAAGCTTTGTCCAATTTGTGCTGAATTCAGTGAGTTCCTGTTGGTGGTTTTAAGGTATATGGATCAGGTCTAGGGTCCTTTGCTAGAGAACACTACATCAGATACTTTGCACCTGCAAGCCTAATGAGAATTTTTTTATTTGGAGGTTCGTGAACCTTTGAGGAACAGGGAACATTCAGAAAGCAGACTTTGATTCACGAAGTGGCCATGGATGTATTTGTGTGGCTTCAGAGAAACCCGGAGTCATGGGCTTTTGAAAAGCAAACACAGGTGCAGTTTTGGATGAAATGAAGCGTATCTTCCCCACCAAGCCTCTTGTGTCACGGCTTGTCTCAATCCCAGTCCCATGGAGCACGCATGGCATGAGGAGGCACAGCAAGGTTCACACAGAGTCAGTGACTGGGACAAACTCTGGAGGAGCAAAGCTGCTCCTTCTAAGCAAACGGTACCTAAAAAATCTGACTGGGCCTTGTAAGAGGTGGTGCTGCTCTCACACCGTCCCCTCTGTCCTGGGCGCTGGTGAGGCCACACCTCAAATCCTATGTCCAGTTCTGGGCCTTCACTGCAGGAAGGGTATTGAGAGGCTGGAGCGTGTCCAGAGAAGGGCAATGGAGCTGAGGAAGGGTCTGGAGCACAAGTCCTGTGAGGAACAGCTGAGGGGACTGGAGGGGGCTCAGCCTGGAGAAAAGGAGGCTCAGGGGAGATCTTATTGCTCTTTACAACTCCCTGACAGGAGGTTGTAGCCAGGTTTGGGTCAGGTTCTACTCCCAGGGAACAAGCAACAGGACAAGAGGAAATGGCCTCAAATTGGGCTAGGGGAGGTTCAGGTTGGACATGAGGAAGAATTTCTTCACTGAAAGGGTGGTCAGGCATTAGCAGGGGCTGCCCAGGGAGGTGGTGGAGTCCCCATCTCTGGAGGTGTTCAAGAAGCAACTGGATGAGGCACTCAGTGATCTGGTTTAGTTGACAAGGTGGTGATCAGCCAGGGTTGGACTCGATGATCTTGGCGATCTTTTCCAACCTTTATGATTCTCTGATTCCATACTCTCAATGCCAACATTTGTATTCAAGGATCACAGCAGAGCTGTCAGAAAACCAAATAAATCCTTTTTTTTCTTGGTCTTAGGTTAACTTAAGGATCTATTTTAATTCTAACTGAACAAAAGCTTATTTCATTTCTAGCTAGCATTCCCTATTACAGTATTTCTGTTTCCTCAAGGGTGGCAGTCCTGTCTGTACCTATAAACTGGGATTAGGTATGCAAGATTTTTCACAATGAGACTAACATTTTTGAAGTTGGACTCCTTGCTTTTTTCTCTTTGCTTGCTTGATTTCACTGTTTTCTCTACTTCATCAATGAAAACAGAAATGGAAGGTATTAAAAAAGATGGAAGAGGAAGTTTTCAGCTTCTGAACAAAAACAAAATAGAAAGTTTTTACTCTCCATACAAAATCTTGCAAAATAATGATATATTGAAATTGAAAGTTAAAGTTGTCCCTCTGAGATTCCTAATATCAGAAAAACTAACAAATAGCAGTTTAAAACTATCTCTTTTATTTTTTCTGTAACTTTTTTTTTTTCAAAAAAATAAATTGGCCAGTGGGAATATAAATGCAAAAACATTCCAGATCATCCTACATCACAGGGTCTCCAGGAGGCTGGCCTTTCATAGCCTAAGGAGAGGGACAAAATTCGAATCATCTGAGAGATGTTTCCCTTTCTCCTCATGCTACCTAAACAGACAAAACCCACCTCTGGCATTTATAAATAGAACAGTGAGAATAATCTATTATAAGGCCAGGTTTGAACCCCTCAGAATTGTGGGGAGGTGAAAGAAGTGAGTTTCGTCTGGGAGACTGCTCTCAACTTTAATTATGGAAAACTTAAGCCCTCAATGGTCTGATTTTAATACAAAACAATTAATCAGCTCTGGTTGAGCCAAAGTAGGTCCAGGTTGACTTGAAAGGTTAATGGATCTTCAAACTGTTTCAAAAAAAGACTTACACGGAGTTTCAGGGCTGCGACGAAACATGAAACCAGGCCTCTTTGGTGTGGCTTTGGGTTTGTTACAAACATCTTGCAGAGCTGGAAAACTGCTTTTGATGATCAGCCTAACTTCCCTTTCCTTAGCTTAATCCCAGTTTTCCTGATTGCACTCTTTTGCCCCACCCCAAAATGAATGTTCTCTTTCACTAATGCTCATGCTTTCCAGATCTTTACTCTGGGTTTTTTCTCATAGCCTTTCTATCAGCTCACAGTAAAGCCTTGCACCTTCAAGGCAATTTCCTCAGAGGTCAGTTTTCCAACCCTTTCAGTCATTTTTGCTGTTCTTTCCCGATTTTCTTTTCATATGACAATGAAAAGCACCTTTCAAGCAGATTTCCCAGTTTCACTCCTGTGCTACAAAAAGCTACAATTCCCTTTTAGCTCTGCAAAGAAATGCCACAGTATTTGCCTTTATTAAATACTGTGCCTTTCCAAAGTTTTAGTTCATTCCTGGGTCTGATCAGGTATTGTTCCTTTCTAAGTTTCTTTTCCCCTCTGTATATCACTGTTCAATACCAGCATTCCCACAGCACATTAGCTTTTAATTTCTACTTTGACTTTCATTTTGCGATTTTCTGCCAATATTTTATGTCTCCATCTCCCCAGCAGAGATTGTATTTCTCTTTGCTTACTGCTGTTTGCATCCCCTCAAAATTCAGCTGCAAATTTAATTTGTTTGCTGCTTGGCCCTGATGCTATTAACAAAGAGTAATGAAAATATTAACTAACACACAGTATATCAGCTTAAATTATCTGCTACCGTGATTTACTTTGGGCAGTTTTCAGAGCTACACAGTGAATAATATGTAGAAATACTTCAGCTTTTGTGGAAATTGTTTGCTCAATCATAGCTTTATTTCTTTGCCATGACTAAGAAAATGGCTTTGTTTTTCATTTCCTTACATTTCACTCTTGTCATTGATCAACCAAACCTCCATACAGTATTACAGGTTGACTTCCCTGACCAGTCAATGCAACATGAAAACCCCAGTCTGTATGACCTCACAAATATCATGTGAGTTCTGAGGATTCAGGTTTATGCTCTTTTAAAATGGGAGCAATGGCATCCCTCCTACTTTGTCAGTATTAATCAAGATAAACGTTTACAGACTGTTCAAATATCAGTGATGTGAGGCTCATAGAATGGTTTAGGTTGGAAGGGACCTGAAAGACCATCTTCTTCAACCCCCTGCCATGGGCAGGGACACCTTCCACTATCCCAGGCTGCTCAGAGCCCCATCCAACCTGGCCTTCAACACTTCCAGGGATGGAGCAGCCACAGCTTCTCTGGGCAACCTGTACCAGGGCCTCATCACCCTCACAGGAAAGAATTTCTTCCTAATATCCAATCTAAACCTACTGTCTGTCAGTTTGAAGCCATTGCCCCTTGTCCTGTCACTCCAGACCCTTGGAAATAGTCTCTTCCCATCTTCGTTCTAGGCTCCCTTCAGGTCCTGGAAGGTCACAATTAGGTCACCCCACAGGCTTCTCTTCTCCAGGCTGAACAATCCCAACTCTCTCACCTTTCCTCACAGCAGAGCTGCTCCAGTCCCCTTACCAACTACGCAGTCTCCTCTGGACTCGGTCCAACAGCTCCATGTCCTTGCTGTGCTGGGTCCCCAGAGCTGGAGGCAGCACTGCAGGGAGGTCTCCCCAGAGCAGAGGGGCAGAACCCCCCCCCCCCCTGCTGCCCGCACTGCTTTGGGTGCAGCCCAGGGCACGGGGGCTTTCTGGGTGCCAGTGAACACAGCCAGGTCCAGCCTCTCACTCACCAGCACCCCCAAGTCCTTCTCCCCACAGCTGCTCTCCAGCTGTTCATCCTCTAGAATGGTAAAAGTACCCAGAGGATGATTTACACTGTGTACGTTTATGGAAATATATTTGTTAAGATGTCGTTACTCTCAAAACAGACATGCAGCACACAGGGTATCCTACTGCACTGCTATTGTGCCTTGCGTGGAGAGAAGAAATCCTTACTTTTGCTCTCTCAGTAGGGGAAAAACAGGCAGTTCTTGGAGTGAAAAACTAAAGGATGCCAGGGTATATATCTGGGGTGATAAAACCCCAACATCATTGCACAGAATTTCTTACTTTGCAGATATAGAAAGTAATGAAAAGAGATTTAGACTTGGCCAAACTCTTCCAACAAATCAGAGAAACTGGGATCCCAGCTTCAAACTTTTTCTTCCGACCTTCTCAATACACAGAGCAATCAGTTGACTGGTTAATGCAAAATCACACTACAGCAGTCAGAGCAGAGACAGATAGGTGTAAATATGTAAACGCATCACATAAATGTCAGTGAGGAAAGGAATTAAACCAGAGAAGAACCTCATTGTGACTGAGGAAACTTCTGTGGCTGATTATACAGCTGGGGATGGAGCTTATATGGCTGACATTATACCGGACATTATTCATGGCTGAGCCCCTCAGTGGGATGGCGAGAGGATGCTGGGGAGTGTCAAATGCCTCCAGGGAGGTCTTAAGTGCCCTGAACACCACCCGATGTCGGTGGCGGGGGAGGGAAGTGCAGGGCCAAAACCTAACAGAATTAACTGTGCACAAGGTGTGAGAAGCAGCTGCTGTTCCAAACAGTGAGGTAAGCACTGAGGAACTGCTCTTGACCTTTCTCTTGGAAAAGGGCAGGTACGTGTAAGGCAACCACATCTTCATCCCCAAAAAGATATAGATATATTTGTAGTGGACACACACGCTGTTGCAATCACCTGTGTGAATGGATAGATGTTGCTGTGACTCTACACAGCTCATTTAACTGCTCCAAGAACAGATTGCTGCTTGCAGAAGATGTATTATTGCAAAAGTGTTCCTCGGGAAGATGTCACCAGTTGGGAAAGCTTTCCTTAATGACAAGTAGGGTTATGGTCACAATGATAATCATAAATAGCATTGTTCAAAGTGCAGATGAGTTTTTTGTGCTGGAGTGAACAGCTGTCCTCCTGTGTTTTGATCTGCCAGTCATTTAAAGAGGAAAAGGAAACGTCAGTAACTCAGTAGGCTGAACTCCATTTCCATGAGAGATTAGGTGTATACCAGTCACTGGAGGCTGTTTGGGCTTAGTGCTCAGATGTGTCTTTTTTGAAAATAGCCTTGAGTAAAGCATGATTAAAGGCAATTGACCTGCTGCAGAAATTAAGAAACTTTGGTGGTCTCCCCCAGTTGGAGTGTGCAGCCGCTCTCCCCTGCCCATCTGCAAGAAGAATGAATTAGTTTTAAATTCCTTCTCTCTAATTACAGTTTGGTTGGCACCCAGGATGGGAGGGTTAACACTCAGGGCTGCCATAACTCAGTCCCACTAGATTTTGCCTCTGAATTCTTTGGCTTCTTAGAGGGTCTGGCTCTTGTGAAAGCTTCAGCTTCAATCCATATGTGTTGAAATTTCCATGTCCTGAGAAGTAGAAACATTCAGGAGGGTCATAGTGCCTGTAGGGACATTCAGCACTCTGCAACAATCTACTTCAATAAATCCTTCTACAGGCACATGTTGTGCAAATGGTCGATTACTACTCTGAAATACAGTGCAAATTTTCATATGCAATTATTTCATATTCCCATCTTTTTGAACACTGAGAATGCAGTGATACTTTTCTTGTTCCGTACCTTCTGCATTTTCCCCTAAGCACAAAGGAGAAGGGCTGCATTTCTTCTCAACATAGTTATTAGGAAGAGAGAATCAACAGGGCTTTCCACTACTTGAGAGTATGGGAAAGCAGTGCTTAGCAAGCAACGAGTTTAATTACAGTTATGTAATTAAATTAATTACACTTTGGTAAAAGCCTGAAAAAGCTGTCAATCACCACAAATGATCATTAGTTGCTTGCTCTGAAGAACAGAAGCGGCTCCTAAATTTTTTAGAAAGTAGCAAACACCTCAAGCTGACTTACACAAATCATACTGGGTAGTAGATTTCAGGCTGCTCAGGGAATTAGTAAGAAAGGTCCCCTGGGAAAACACTTTTGCAGGTGCTGGGGTCCATCAGCGCTGGTCACTTTTCAAACATCACCTCCTAAGGGCACAGGAGCAGGCAATTCCCAAATGTTGAAAGTCAAGCAGGCGAGGCAGAAGGGTGGCTTGGCTGAACAGGGATCTTGTCTTGGAAATAAGACAGAAAAAGGAAGATGTATGCCCAATAGAAGCAAGGTCAAGTGACACGGGAAGAATTCAGAGATGCTGCTTGCTGCTGTAGGGAGAAAATCTGTATACCTGAAGCTCGACTGGAGTTGAAGCTGCCAGAAATGTGGGGGACAATAAAAAGAATTTTCTCAAATATTTGATGGCAATAGGCAGCATAGAAATATCCTCGGACTGTTACAGGATGGGGATGGTCACCTTACAAACAGGGACATACAAGGCAGTGGTGTTTAATACTTTCTTTGCTTCAGTCTTCAACATGGATGACAGACCAAGGGGGTCTCAGTGCCCTTGACTGCAAGAGTGATCAACTCCCAGTCGACCCTGAAATTGTGTGGGATCTGCTGCTCCAGCTGGATCCCTACAAATCTATGGAGCCTGAGGGATTTATCCAAGAATCCTGAAAGAGCTGCTGATGTCATTGCAAAACCTCTTTCGATGATTTTTGATCAGTCTTGGGAATCCAGAGAGGTCTCAGCTAACTGGAAGCTGGCAAACATTGCCCTGAAGGGTAAGAAGCAGGACCTTGGAAACTACAGTCCTGTCAGTCTCACTTCAATGCCTGGTAAAGTTATGGAGAGGATTACTCTGGGAATATTGAAAAACACCTGAAAGATAAGACAGTCATTGGTCACAGCCAGCATGGCTTCATGAGGGGAAAGTCCTGCTGATCAAACCTGATTTTCTTTTAGGACAAGGTGACCCACCTGGTTGATCAGAGGAAGCCAGTTTACGTAATCTTTTTGGATTTCAGTAAAGCTTTGGATACTGTCTCTCCCAGTATCCTTCTGGACAAAATGTCCATTCCACAGCTGAATAAACTCATCATGTGGTGGGGGAGCAATAGGCTCATGAGTCCTGTACAGAGGGTGACAGTGACTGGGGTGACATCAGACGAGGGACCTTCACTAATGCGGTTCCACAGGGCTCCATCTTAGGCCCAGTGCTCTTCAACATCCTCATAAATGACTTAGACCTAGGACTGGAAGGAACACTGAGCAAGTTTGCAGATGATGTAAAACTGGGAGGAGCTGTTGTGCCCCTCAAAAGCAGGGAGACCCTGCAGAGAGACCCTGATAAATTAGAGTGCTGGGCAGTCACCAACCATTTGAAGTTCAACAAGGGAAGTGCTGAATTCTGCCCCTGGGATGGAGCAGCCCTGGATGTACAGACAGACTGGGGAACGTGATGCTAGAAAGCAGTGTTGGGAAAGGGCCCTGGGAGTCCTGGTCAGTGGCCAGTTGGACACGAGTCAGCAGTGACCTGGTAGCCAGGAGGGTCAACCCTGTCCTGGGGGGAATCAGGGACAGCATCTCCAGCCGGGCCAGGGAGGGGATTGTCCCGCTCTGCTCTGACCTGGGGTGGCCTCACCTGCAACATTGGGGCAGTTTTGGGCACCACAATATCAGAAAGATATGAAACCATTAGAGAGTGTCCAAAAGAGGCTGCGAAGATGGTGAAGGGCCCTAGGGGGAGGTCGTGTGAGGGCACTGAGGGCACTTGGTGTGTTCAACTGGAGAAGAGGAGACTGAGAGGAGACCTCATTGCAGCTACAACTTCCTCAGGAGGGGAAGAGGAGGGGCAGGCACTGAGCTCTGCTCCGTGGGGACCAGGGACAGGACACAGGCAATGGTCTGGAGTTGTGTCAGGGGAGATTCAGGTTGAATATTAGAAAAAGGTTCTTCCCTCCAGAGGGTGGTTGGGCACTGAACAGGCTCCTCAGGGCAGTGGACACAGCACCAAGGCTGACAGAGCTCAAGAAGCATTTAGATGATATCCTCAGGCACATGGTCTGACTACTGGGGATGGTCATGTGCAGAGTTGAGTTGGACTCAATGATTCTTGTGGGTCTCTTCCAACTCAGCATATGCTGTGATTCTGTGATTCCAATGCTGAATGTAAAATTCACCAGTTACTTTTCCTTCTATTCCAGTTCCTCTTAGCAATGACTTACAAGTAAATACTTAGGGAATTTTCACAGTGCTAGGATTTCATTCTTTTCACAGAATATTTTAGATGATGCTTTGCTCCTCAGCTGTGTAGACTGTTCAGAGACTGATCAAAATAAAGTAATCCATTTATTTTTTTCAAAGTGAAGCCAAGCTTTCCTCTACTACATAAAGTGTTGAGTCTGAAAAGAGCAGAAAGTGATTTGCCAGAGGTTATTGAGGATTTAATTTATTGATGGAGGGAAGAGGTAACCTTATTTACTTCTCCTAAATTTAGACCTTCCTTGGACCACCAGGCAACATTAGTACTCCACTGACACTGCAGCGATAGGCAGGAATATAAACCATTAAAATAAAGTAAAACTAAGCCACAGCTAGAAGACCAAACAGCTTTGCAATGCATGAGCTTTCCTTTTCTGTGCTGTTTGCTTTTACCTGCTGTGCCACAATGTCAGCAATGTTTGACTCAAACTTGCTTAGTGCAAATTAGCAGTCTACTGCCAGGATATACTGGTTTTCCAACCATGCTGTGATATATTCTCCTACAAATCCTTTGGATGATTCATGATGCTTAATGTCACTTAGTTATAGTCCTTGTTCCCCTCAGGATCTTCTTTGTTTCTGTTGCCAAGTCTGTAATCACTTTCGAAAGCCAGTGTATTTCTGAAAGAAGAGCTCTGCAAAGGGACAAACTCTAAGAATCCTCCTACCTTGATGTCCAGTGCTTTTCCAAACTGCACGTAGCAGAGTGTTTTCCAAGCACACTCAAGGGCTGATATGAGAGCCATATGCTCCTCACCCTCTTTTTAATTACTTCTAGCCAGAGCTCAAAGCATCAAGGGTGTGACCCAGCATCTTGAAGGGCACAAAGAATAGAAGAGCACGACAGCAGAACTGGTGTACAGCTTCTCAGCAGCTCAGGAAAAACAGTTTTCTGGAATACTGGAGCTGTTCAGCATGGAGAAGAGAAGATTGGTGCATGGAGACCTCATAGCAGCCTTCCTGTGTCTGAAGGGACCTACAAGGAAGCCAGAGAGGGGCTCTTCATCAGGAATTTCAGCGACAGGACAAGTGGGAATGACTTCCCAGTGGAATGGTTTTGGGACCCAAACTCAGATCCTAAATGTAATCTAATCTGTACTACCTGTAGGAGTGTAAATAGGTATTCTGTCCATTTCTAGGGCCATTCAGCACATTTACTTGACTATCAACAGTCCACATGGACAGCCAAAATGAACTTTTGTTAGGAATTTACATGTGGAAAATTTCAAGAAGAACCTTGTAGAACAACGAAAATATGTCACTGATATCAGCTGACTAAGAAAACTTTGGCTTGAACAAAATCTGTCTTTCTACCTGAAATGAATCATTTGAATTTAAGAAAAAATTAACGAAAGAACAGAAGAAGTCACGTGAAGGGCTAAATACTTGGGAGATTTTTATACCATTCTTCAAAAGGCCAAAGAAAGAACTTATCCCGAGATCCATATAAGTCCACGCCCCAGGAGCCTGGAAGTTAAGTCAGTTTTCTCTTAGACAGGATACCTGTGTTGAAATCTTACCTTTAATCCAAGTCTCCTCCATAGATAACTTACTCACTGGGCTACTCTGAGTAAGCACTTGCTCTGCTTTGTGAATTCCACTGTATATCTGAAGCATGTTCAGAAACATCAGAATGATGTTTTGAAAATATGAAATATGTTTTGAAAATATGAAAACATAAACATATTGAAGTTTTAAATTTTTCTCTGCTTTTTATGGATTTAACAACACACATGCCAAAAAAAAATAATTTCAAATTATCTTCAGTTCGGACAGGCACAATGTTCCATTTTGGGCAAAGGGTCATTTATCAAAAGCAATTCTCCCCAGACCTACAAACTGATATACTTTTAAGGTGTCTTAGGACCATATTAGAGCCAAGGCCATAAAACAGCTGTGGTTTCCCAGTAATGTCCATTTCTCCCATCTAGAACAGTGTCTTATATCCGGAGGTGCTGGACTTTATGGACAGACTGACTGTTTCTAGTCCTGGAATTTCTGAACATCACTGATGAACCTTCTTGGTGAATTATCTCAGAAGAACTCCCTGAAAATTGTAATCTTACCAAATGTTTGTGTTTCCTGTCAAAATTTTGCACCCAGAAAAAGGATAAAGGTTTGTTCTGGCATATTTTTACTTTTGCAACAAATAATTTGCCAACTGTAAATCAAACTACACATCAAACTTCAGAGTAGGTTAACATCTTTCCCACCAAATCCACAAGACATATCACATGAAGTTCAGCAAAATACTTTTAGGCATTTTTCCCATTAATGGGGTTCCTCCATGGACAAGAAAAATAGCTTATTTGAACTGTTCCAACTCCGAGGTCCCCAGCCCTACTTTTTTGTGTGCAGTATGACGTTAAAGAGAGTCTGCAGGAACTCCAGTCTTACTTTTCCCACCTCATCACCTGCTCCAACTTGTGTATTTTGCTAGTGCCACTTAGTTTTGAGACTAAGCAGAGCAGTGATTGCATGCAGCTGCATGTTGGCATGAATAATGCTTTCAGCCTTTGAGCAGAGCGTTGTCAGAGCTTTGCTCACCATCCTATAGATTTGTGTGTCATGCTGCATGTGGGTTTGCTCTCCTGAGTGCTGCAAGAAATCTGCTGAATGACATCTGTTTAATAATATTTTTACTGTTTTTAAAAGCAAATAATTTTCTGAGAGAAGACTAAATTGCTCTGCAATTTTTCATACAGTACAGTCTGGGCTCTGAGATCCATCTACATTAAGTTAGTATTTATTTAGGTGTGACAGTAATTGTATGGTAACTGAACATCTTAGATTTTTTCCCCCCAAAGCAAAACATTGCTGCAAGCAACAGTCTAGATTTAGGTGAACTCATACTGTGACAAACTGAGAATGGAGAAAACACATTTCTTGTCCATAAAAGGGCAGCTCACACATCCACAGAGGGTAGCTCTGATTTTGCTGCAGTTCCAAACTATGAAGTGGGGACTCAATCTTGCAAAAAGGAATTTTACTTATTGTGGATAGAGGGTTGTGCGGTAAAATTTTTTTTCATCTTTTTTTTCTTTGCCTTCTTATACAGAAAATGGTTCACTCTTTTAAACAGAAAATTATGATTTTTTTTATTTTTTTTTTTTTTTAAAGTGGAAAATTTTCTGCTCAAGATGTCTGATATTTCCACAGTTTCTCCAGTGAAAAAAAACAGAGTACTCAGAGTGTTGCCAGCAGGTCAAGCGAGGGGATCTTTCCCCTCAACTCAGCACTGGGGAGGCCACATCTACAGTGCTGTGTCCAGTTCTGGCCAACCAGTACAGGAGAGACATGGATGTACAGGAGAGACCTGGATATACAGGAGCTAGTCCATGAAAATGATTAAGGGATTAGGGCAACTGCCATATGAGGAGAGGCTGAGAGACCTGGGGCTGTTCATGCTGGAGAAGAGAAGGCTCAGGGGGATCTTATGGAAGTGCAGAAATACCTGATGGGAGGCAGTAAAAAAGATGGGGCAAAACTCTTCTTAGAGGTGTCCCATGAAAGGACAATAGGCAATGGGAACAAATGAGATATAGGAAATACTGCTGAAACATGACAATTATTTTTTTAAGTGCAAGGGTGGTCAAACACTGGAACAGGTTGCCTAGAGGGCTTGTGGAGTCTCTATCCATGGAGATATTCAAAACCTGACTAGGCACATCATTGTACAAGCTGCCCTGGCTGATGCTACTCTGAGCAGTGGGATTGGACTAGATGATGTCCTGAGGATCCTTTCAGCTCCATCTGTTCCATGGTCTGTGACTCTGTGCCCTCATCCCAGAGTGTTGGTGGTATCAGACGTGTGGTGGATGTGTTTGCAGTGCAGGAGAATCATATTCAAGACTGTTCTGAGTCACTTGAATCAGTGCTACAGCCAGATGAAGGGATGAAGGTGCTCTCAGTTTGATATTTCGTTCTTCAATCCACTACTTATGCAACAAGTTTATAAAGGAGGTGTGCTCTGAAGTGAATGGTTTGCTTCCATCAGTATTTTTTACATTGAAAATTGATTTCCTCGAAGTATGGGTGCTAATACAAAATATACAGGTGTCCACAGGAAATAAAAACACCTCCTTAGATGGATGTGTATGGTTCTCAACTACACAAAGAAAACCACAAAGGCTTAAAAAGAAATTACAAAGGAGCTTCTAAAATATGGTCTGAAGCTATAATTGAAAGGACACCCACAGGAATCTACATACAGCAGTGGATGGCAAAGAAGTAACAAGATTTTATGCACAGTTTTCAAAATCTTCAACCTTTGAACTAAATTCTTTTTTTTTTGAGGGGGCTGGGGAGAGGGGTGTCCTCCACCTGCTCTTGAATATTTCTAATTACTGTCAGTTTTGTTCCATTTTATATAAATGTAATGAAGCAACTTCATTTAACAAAAAAACCCAAATTGAACAAAATAAAACAACAGGTTCCAACTCTGCGAAAAATCACTACCAAAAGATCTGTGGATCCGTCTGAATTCCCTACTTTTACTACAGGGGCCTAGCTAGTATTTTCTGAAGTTCAAAATACAAAAAACTCCATTTTGCTGCTTGTCTGCACGATTTTCCTTCAAGAATATTTTCCCTTATAGCACCATAGAGAGAAAGGGAATGAAAAAAAATCCTCAGAAATGAGTTACACTCCTTAAAAAGTGTAACAAATAATATCTTCAAAGAAACACATAGCCTGTGTTTCTGTATCTATATATATCTGCATCTATAAAGTGCAGATGTTATAATAAAAATTCCCAATTTTCATGTTTACAGCCTCTAAAAAACTTCCCCCTTTAATTATTTTTATGTTGACTTTCTGTTTCTTTGCAGATCTTACAGGTGAACAAGGTGATGTCCATCTTGTTTTATGTGATATTTCTCGCTTATCTTCGTGGCATCCAGTCTACCAACATGGATCAAAGGAGTTTGCCAGAAGATTCGATAAATTCCCTTATTATCAAACTCATCCAGGCAGACATTTTAAAAAACAAGCTTTCCAAGCAGATGGTAGATATTAAGGAAAACTATCAAAACACGGTGCAGAAAGCAGACACTCAGCGAGACGTGGACGGAGAGGAAAATGTGAAATCAGACTTCCAGCCAGTTATCTCAGTGGATACAGATCTCTTGAGGCAGCAGAGACGCTACAACTCTCCCCGAGTCCTCTTGAGTGACAACACGCCGCTGGAGCCGCCGCCGCTGTACCTCATGGAGGATTATATTGGGAATTCCGTGGTGAACAGAACCTCCCGGCGGAAGAGGTACGCGGAGCACAAGGGCCACCGAGGGGAATATTCCGTTTGTGACAGTGAAAGTTTGTGGGTCACGGACAAATCCTCTGCCATCGACATCAGAGGACACCAGGTAACTGTTCTGGGAGAAATTAAAACGGGCAACTCTCCAGTTAAGCAATACTTTTATGAAACGAGGTGTAAAGAAGCCAAGCCCGTGAAAAACGGCTGCCGTGGCATCGATGACAAGCACTGGAATTCCCAATGCAAGACATCCCAAACTTATGTTAGAGCACTGACTTCAGAAAACAACAAACTGGTAGGCTGGAGATGGATAAGGATAGACACCTCCTGCGTGTGCGCATTGTCGAGGAAAATAGGAAGAACATAAATCTGCATCTCTTTGCTATATAAATTATTACTTTAAATTATATGATATGCATGTAGCATATAAATGTTTATATTGTTTTATATATATTATAAGTTGACCTTATTTATTAAACTTCAGCAAATCTACAGTATATAAGCTTTCTCTCTCAATAAACAAGAGCAAAGGGTGTGTGCCTCTGCTGTGGGCAACTCCAGGTTTTTTTTAGACTATGTTTGTGACACTGCTTGTCGGCAGCATACCGTAACCTTCCTGTAAAATCTGTGTAAAATCAGTATTTTTCATTCAGTATTGTCAAACCAGTGACTGTCATTTAGTAAACTTGTTAAAAATCAGATCAATGCCAAGAGTTGTGTACATATTTATATTCCCTGCTCTATACATTCACATTTAATTGGATGCAATGTTGACTCCTCACTGCCAAAACAAACATGGACCAAAGTGCTGTAGCCTGCAGATGATGTCAAATTTACAGACATCAGGTAGCCCTAAAATAAAGTTTCTGTGTATTATGCCAGTTTTGCCAGTGAAATTACCATTTTTCCTCTGTTAGCATTTCAGGATGGCTGCTAATAATCCAGCAACTTCCGTTTATGTTTCTAAAGCACATTTGTTTTGCAACTGTTTCTAATGCTGCCAGGGCATCATTGAAAAAATATGAAAAAATATAAAATATTTGTAGCTGAAACTTACTGAAGCCAAGGACCAATCTAAACGGATCATTAATATAATACATGAAAGACGGTTTATTGTGATCAACCTCCTTCTCCTCACATGAATCATTATCTTCTGCTTGCATTACTGGATCATTTCTCTCTGTCAGAGTTTTTAAATTAGAAACAAAGCTGGTGGTGTCTCAACCTGAAAAGAGCCCTTGGCTTGGAAATTGTAGAAAAGAAAGATACGATATCCTGGCATGGATATCAAAGCCACACACCCATAAAAAGCCATTCTTCTCAACAATCCATTTCTCATTTTTCACAGGGCGAAAAATGTTTAGAACTGCTGGAGAAAGCTGGTACCTTTCACAGGAACTTGAAATGGATGGTGACTAAGATCCACAGAGTCTGTAGTGATAATGAAGTTCCTCAATTAAACAGATTTGTTGCTTAGGACAGACAAATGTACTTGCAAATATATACCTCAAACTCTTCTTTGGATTGTCATGTAGCTCCACTGGGGACAGGAATAATGACACTACTTGAAGAGAAGGTCTATTACACGTTAGCTGTGTAATGCCCTGGATGGGATCCCACTCCCATAAAATAAAGGAGAGTCCATGGCTATCAACAGAATTAAGACTGGACTGCATGTTTTCTGTGTCCAGATAGATCTAACACCCAGGCAGGGCTGGAGAACACCAGCCACTCAAACAGCTTTACAGCTGTAGTGTCTGAAGGTTTTCCACTCTGGCTTTCACTCCGTGTGAATCACAAGTGAAAACGAGATCAGAGCACTCAAACCCGAGGTTTCAGGATTCTTTTGTTCGTACAGCTTTCACTCCTGGAAAACCAGCTTCAAACCTGCAGCAGGCCGTGACAGGCAGCAAATTGTGTGGTCTCCCCTAATCCCTTACAGAGAGCGTTACACACCATAAAACCACCGGAGAAACAGACAGGTTGCCCATGAGGCCTAGCACTGGAATAGTTGTGTCTCTGGAAACCAGGCTGGAGTGTGTAGGTTGTGTTTCTGCAGGGGAGGCCATAAGCAAGGTTTCTGAGAACCATCTCAATTCTCAACGTGAGGCCAGGGTATTTACCTCCCAGGAAGTGTCATCACCTTGCAGTACTAAATCCTTACTTTGCTTCAAGCAATAAGAACTTCAGAGGTTCCATACCAAGGCAATCGTCAAAATGAGAGGATGCAATATAACAGAGAACTCAGTATCTGATAGATCTGACTAGAATATTTCCAGTTTTCTCATTCCCTGGCAAACATTAAAAAAAAAAAAAATCCCCCACAGAGCTTTTGCTAGTTTTACTAGTAGGAAAGCTTAAATTTCAACTAAAATTTTTTAGCTTGGGGGTAAAAGCATATTTTTCAGAGTCTTGCCCCGCTGGATTTTTTTTGCAAGTTAAAAGCTTAATTTTGCACCCTGAATTCCCAAATAAAGATCATTTGCAGATGCTGGGAGTAATTGAGAGCTGATATTGTCATAGATCATTAAGTTTAGAAATCTTGTTTCACCATGCCAGACAGGTCTATCTCCATGTGAGAAGAGGAGGTAAGAAGACTAACTTAGTTTGGTTAAATCCTATTAATCACAAACTACCTTGTTGCTGCAGGGAGGATGCCACTTTTATTTACATCACTGTAAATCCAGAGAAACTCTCTTGAAGACAGTGGAGAAAATGTAGCTTTATAGCGATGTAAACAACATCAGAGTTGATCCTAATACCGTAGTTTCTTCTCAGTGAAAATCAAGGGAGGTTCGTTCTTTAAAGGTTCAGAGAAAACCAGTTGTCGTTTTCCACTGTAGATCCAGTAAGAGGAACTGGTCTTTGACTCTTAACTCTAACACAAGCAGTCATCAAAAATGTCTCAGAGTAAATACTCCTGTCATCTGAAACACATGAAATGAGAAAGAAGCGTGGTGTGTAAGGTTGTTAGGTCAGCCGCCTCTTTCCCACCCCAGGAAAACAATGAACGGAAGTGTTACCCTCTGGATCTGATCCAGCTTCCACTAAAGTCCATGGAAAAAAAAATCTCACCTTCTCCAGTGGAAGCTGGATCAGGCCTCAGGTGAAGAAAAACCTGCAGATCTTGACCAGAGAGTGGAGCAATCACACACATCAGTAACGTGTTCCTGTAAATCCTGTGTAGGCATAAGATGCTGTATAATTTTGTAACGAGTTTGTAAACAAAGCCTGTAATAAATTTGTTAAGGTCTAATTCTGCTTTCACTGTAGCTGGGGATGGTTTTATTGTCAACTTTGGTCGTGGCACACTGAATTCAAAATTCCTATCCAACTATTTGTTTGGATGTGTTAAGTAAATAAGCAAAATATTCAGCTCGCAACGCTTGTTTAATTTAACCATTCTAAAAATCACTTCCAATAGGCAGCTCAGATGCTCTGTCAATATTGTTTTGCCAATGGATCTTATAAACACACATTTTATTTAGATTTTCTCCCAGATGACCAAATGCTATTCTGAAATTGCCTGTCTGTGTCAAATAGTATTTTCTCTGGTTTTTTTCCCCCTAGTTTTTTTACAGTCCATTTAGTAACAGCAAAAAATGCTCCACTGAGGTTTTGGGAAACCATCTGCATTTATTTTATCACCTTTGAACATGTGTTCAGGAATGAAGTCTGTGCAGCGAGTTTACTGCTACCAAGAGATTTGTGCGGCTGCACCAGGAAGAAACTTTGACTGGACTTTACAGAGTGTGTGCTCAAAACCACTCTCCTCATACTCTGTTATTTCCATCCTTTAGCAACCCGAGTCCTTCTCTCCGCTGTACATTGTGTATCTGCAGACAATACCAAACAGGAAATGAGCCTGATTGGGAGTTTCAAAATTAAAAATTTGATGATAATGACCTGCTATTTCTGACCTTTCAGCAAAGCAAAAGCGCAGAAACATTCATTTCCTTTAATAGAAACATTGTGGCAAAAATCAATGGGATTCTGTGTTCTCCACGCTTGGTAAGCGTGTGTAATTCATCATGCATGTGGGGCAGGGGGAGGAGGAAGAGGAGGAGGAGGAGGATAGGATGATAAGCACTACAGCTTGTGAGAAATAAAAAGCTGTTCTCTGGCTTGGAGCATTTTAAAGTGTGGAGAGGTTGTTCTCTGAAATGCTTTGTCTGTATTTTGTTACAGCAGATGGTAGAATGACGAAGCAAGCACAGATGTGGTGTAAAAAAACCAAGCAATACAAGGATAACAAAAAACTTTCCCGGGAAAGTTGTCCATTTGCTACCACTGCAGGTCCATGCAGCTCTGTGCAGTTTATTGTAGAACTCAGTAATGACATTCCTAGTTTAATTATGTAACTAACCTCTGTTTCTTACTTCCATGAGCTGGATAACTTTTTTTCCCTTTTTTGTTTTATTGTTGTTGTTGTTGTTGTTGTTGTTGTTTTGGGTTTTGTTTGGTTGGGTTTGTTTGTTAGGGTTGGATTGGGGGTTTTTTGTTTGTTTTGGGGGGGTTTTGTTGTGGTTTTTTTTTGTAATCTCTAATTGCCTTGGTACCTCTGGCGAACAGCATTCGTGCTTTGCATGAATGTTCCCAAATATAGATTTCTCCTTTGTTTTAGTGCTGACCTTTGAAGGCAGCAGCACCTGAAAGCCATACTTTCGCTATGGAACTGGCCTTTTGATGTCATGACCTCATGTTTCCGGACATTTTGATCACAGGGTCCTATTTTGGAGCTCTTACCCACACAATTGGATGAAACCATGACCAGGCTGCTCTAAATCATGGTTGAGAAGTGTCTGTGTAGACAACAGCAAGGAGCAAAGAGAGAGTGGGGCAGCCCTGGGCCATCTTCACATCTGCCTTCACACACCTTTCATTTCTGAGCTGCAAGTTGCACAATCAAGGACTGGTGATCAAAGCTTTCTTTCTGCATGTCCCAGAGTTCAGATGCCCAGTAGATCATAGAATCGTAGAATGCTTTGAGTTGGAAGGGACCCAAAGATCACCTCGTTCCAACTCCCCTGCCACGGGTAGGGACACCTTCCACTTGACCAGGTTGCTCAGAGCCCCATCCAACCTGGCCTTGGACACTGCCAGGGGTGGTCTTGGACAAAGGACAGTTTCTCAGTTCACATTTTTTGCCTGCCCAGGAACATGCCTTATGTGAATCTGGATAGATCTTCTGTAAAAGGATGCTGTGGTTGCAGCAGATCAATTGACCCTCTCTAAAACACAGCATGTTGTGACTCTAGCTGTGTTACAGGGAGGAGAGAGAATCACTGACAGAGCAGCTCCATTATTTGTACATTATGTTGAGACCATTTAACAGAAAACATCAGTGCGTCCAGAAGACGCTCCTAAGGAAGAAGGTAGGACGTTCCTTTCCTCTAAGCAAAAATATTTCACACTCATGGAGGGTGTGAAAAAAGGAAAGTAAGTGCAGAAAAAAATAGGGAGTCAAAACTGTTGGGTGGCAAACCTCTTGCAGAGATTTAGGAAAGCAAAGGAGAATTCAGCTGCTCAACAGTAACATCAGATGAAAGGCTCTTTCCTGCTATGATAAGGGTTAAATAAATACCATTAGATCATCTGAAACAGTAATTCAGAAGGAAAATGAACCTCTATTAATTGGGGTTAATCTCGCTGTGTTGATGAGGAATTAACCACGCTCACTGAGCACAAATGATGAAGCCTTGCTCTCACTTATCCTCTGCAGTCCCCATTGTCAGCACTTGGGATGATGAGGCTCTTAAGTGAGGGCAGAATTTGACTCAGAAGGTATTAAATCCAAATTGAATGCATAAGGGTGAGCCTAAATTGAAAGCATTATCTACCACACAACACAAGCCAAGGTTTTTTAACATCAGTGTCATAAAAATTGTTCATTACTTTGTCCAGTTCCAGAGATTTAGCTTTTAAAAAAAGTTTTGAACTGTCTGGTATGACCAATACACACATATTTAGCAGCAATTTACAAAAGAAAAAAATCCTGTAAATGGAAGTATGCAGTAAAACATTGTCTAGCACTGTAAATAACCTCTGTTGATTCTTATTTATGTTCTCAGTGTCTGAGAAAGGAATTTTAATACGAATCCTGGTTTTGTTTTACACACCATATTTTGTACAATAACCACCTCAACTTACTGCTCATAGATGTTTGTGGTGTGCAGTCTTTGTGGATAATGAAGCAGAAACGTGGCTCTAAAGCTGCTGGGCAATGTAGAAGTTTCAAGTCCCACATTTGTACAGTAGACAGTGAAACCAAATGTGTGAAAGTGACAGAATTGGTTTCTCAGGCTCTGAGATTAAATATGTTTTAAAATATCGAATGACAGCTTTTGTCAAGTTATTACAAATAGCCCTAGTCAGATTTGTGTGTGACACAGCCCACTGGTCATATGGAGGATCGTTTTTTAATCTTCATTATTGCACAAATCTACTAAATGTGATTCTCATTAAGTTCAGAAAACAGATATTTGCTCATTTCCACACTGCTGGCAGAGCATGCAGAATAACCCCAATAGATGAGCCAAAGAACAGGGCAGAGCAGGATCTCTGGACTTATATCCTAAGGTAAAAGCTACCAGGAAGGAAATATTTCTGTTTGGCAGAGAGTGAGAGCTCAGCTGCCGCAGTCCCAGTGTCTGTGCCATATCACAAGGATAGTCAAGTCTTGAGGGAGTAGGATCTGATCAGCTGGAGAGCTGAAGGGTAGAAAGAGTGGGATGGGGGGCAATAACTATTACCCTGCTTCCTTGAAAATTAGATCCTTCAAACACATAAAACACAGCTGTCAGGATCCTCCTGACCTCAGGATCTGACTCAGAGGCACAAATTCCCTGGGTCAATAATCTTGGCCGTCTTGGATTCCTGAGACTTGGCATCGGGACATGGTACTTGTCCTAGGCGGGGGTAAAGGTGAAAAAAAAACCCCTTCTCCCACAATAATCAGATAACAGCAATTATGGAAAAGGGAGTTCTCATGGGAACAGTTTTGTCTCAAACTCTCATGGTTTTTTCTTGTTTTGTTTTGGTTTCTTTTTTCCACAGAAATGGAAGATATGGCTTTCTGAGAAAGGCCTGCTGCATGTAGTTTTCTCAGAGTGATACGAGGGAGCTGGAGAGCAGAACTTTGACAGAAAGAGGAAAATTCTCATTAGTAGAGTTATTTAATGATCTATTTTCTCTTTAGGCTTCCTCTTACAGTGGTGGTGGTTCACTACAAGATTGTGTGGTGAAGTCTTCTGATGCAGATCTTGCTGAGGGGAGGATTTGCATGGAGTGGAAACCAAAAGCACAGCAGCACCATGATGGATTGACGAGAGGGGCTTTTTCTAAATTCCAGGGAGACTTGAGGGTGTCAATTCCATTCTCTCAGAGGCTGATCCCAGACAGGTCCTTCACCTCCTTCCATGGGATCTCTAAGAGAAGGATCCATACTGCCATTTCACACATCAAGTTTAGGAAATATCAAGGCAGTGCTGCAGCCTAGACCTGGCTCACACAAAGTGAAAGACTAAAGAGGAAGGCAAAAGTGGGTGGGATTTTTTTAGCAATATTTACTCTTGAACAGTTTAACTTGCATCTAAGATGTACAGAAAAAAAACAATGTGAATAGTGGGAAGTGTTTAAGTCACACATACAACTAATAATACCTTTATTCCGATCTCACGCAGGTTTAATGTCTGACTTCAGTGGGATTTGTCCCAGTTTTTACTGATGCAATAAAGCTTGGGATTACATCTGTGACATTTTAGAGCAGGTGGTCAGCTCTGTACTAGTTCAGACTCTCAATTTCTATATACCACATGACTGCTGCCTGTATAGCTACGTGATGAATGCCAATGGAATTATTTAATCTGACAGATTATAGGGGCCTACACTTCTATCCTTTCAACTACATCTGCCCTGCAAGGAGGGATAGTGTTGTCAGATCTGAGACTGATTCAGTGCAGCTCCCCAGGCAAACCCCAGGGGCTTTCCATGTCACCCCCTGAATAGTCTCCCCTGAGAACCACGACGCAGAGCATTCAAAATTAACTCTGACTCTTGCTTCAGACGGAACTTCAATGGCCTTGTTTTGCTTGCAGAAATGGTAAGAACTCAAAATTAGATTTGCAGGTCCTGACATTCAGAATTAAATTCTGAAATTCCTAGCTATTGTCAACAAAGGAAACGCTGGGAAATTAAGATAGCATATACACACTACAAGCTCAGTGAAGATGCTCTTGTTCGGAAACACAACTGCTCTAGACAACAGCGGACAAAGATCCCAGTCCTACTGAACAGAGCTGCCTACCTCAGCTTCTTTTTCATTCACCACAGACTTCATGTTTTGTCTTTTTCAAGCATTTTTCTGTAGGTAAATATGTAGTATAATTAGCATGATAACTTTTACAACATGAGAAACATCCCAGAACTAAAATCTGAAATAAACTTAAATGATTAATTATGGGTAAGCATCACATCCTGAATTTTGTAGCCTTTACCAGCCTTTAGCACTTACTTGGTCTGCAAACTAGAGTGTACAGCTTGAATTTGTGGGCTTGGAAAAATTTCATTGAGATTTTTCTCTTCATCTGCTTCTCCATAATATCTTCATAAATACCAAAAATTTTACGATCCCCAAACATAATCTAAAGTGTCTGCTTCTGTCAGGCCTGAGGTTGTCCATTATTGCATGAAGTGTTTACTAAATATTCCATTGCCCCAAGCAATGCCTTGCTCAGTGGGAACAGTGCAGGTTCCATAAGTGAAAAACTACAGCTCAGGAGGTGTGAATACAGTAAATAACACAAAAGCTGATACCAGAAAATTCACTGCAAAGCCAAAACTAGAGTTTAATAAAGACAACTCTAGAAGAGAAAAGTAGGAGCTGAGAAAAAAAAAAAAAAATCCAAAATTTATAATCTTAGGACTAAAGATCAGCTGACCTTTGATTTTTTTTTTTTTTCCTCATAGAGTTCATTCTTCTCTGATTACTGCCTTGTAAAATCCATCCTTTCCAATGTAAAATCCTTTCCAATGAAAGTAAAACATAACAGCTTGAGCTGAAATTCTGCTGTCAGGAAGGTTTTCATCCTTAAAGCATTTAGTGGGTCTCTGCTGAGAGTCTCTGTAGGAGTGGTTTATAAATCCATTTCCCCGCCCCAAAAAAACAAACCACAATCAGGATCAGGATTTACTGAGAGTCAGTTAAATGGATTTAGTTCACTCAGCCTGCTTGCACAGGTCTTGATCCAAAATAGCCCTTAAGATTATGTTCAGTTTTAAAGAGAAGAAGAGCTGTCTAGAAGCTGGTAAAATTAACCCTGTGCTTAAAGCTGAGCACATGGACAAATATTTTAAGGCCTGGGGTAATAATAACGTTCCTTAGGGATTTTATTCCTGGAAATGATAGCTGTTCACTAAAAAAAAAAACCCACATGCAACAATAATATGAGCAAGATTAATAGTTCCCATCCTATAAATTTTGCTTAAAAATCCTAGAATACAATCTGCAATCATTTAAGATATGATTCAAGGTCTATGGAATTTTGCAAAAAGCTTAAAAAAATTTCTAGTGAGTCCTGAATTATGTACTTAGTAATTGAACCATGGTCAATAGCACGCCATGGATTTATAGGACAAAGAAAAGAAAACACCTAAAAACCCCTGATCATTCATTGTATTTAGAAATCAGACCACAAAATTAGCAGTAAAGCACTTGGTAGTACTTCACAAATTCTCACTTGAAAAAGTCATTCAAATAGACTTGGGTATGAATGTGATTGCCTGGACAGGGTGTTTGGGAAAGGGATATGAGGTACATGCAAAGGTAACTGGAAATTCCAAGGGAAGAAGTCATTCAGTGGGTAACTGTGGAAAAAGCCTTAGACCTGGGCTGAAATCATCAAGACCACCCTAGTGACTTAGGTGCCCACATCAGTATTTGAAGGCAAATTGGACACTTCCCTTAAAATAAGGGGTTTGACACCAGCACTTTCTAAAAGGTGCTGAGGAAACAGAAAATGTTTCAGGTAATGGTCTGAGATTACTTTCTCCTTGCCTCATGACTCTTGTTCATAGAGCTGCTTAGGAGGTTCTACAACTACAGGTGAATATTTTAGTTACATGTCCAAGAAACTTCCCTGCTGTTTCTCTGAATTTTTTCCCTCCTACCCTTAATACACCCCATTCAACACTTGAGTTGTTACAAGGAGGTCCTAAGCCCTTCCAGGTCCTTAATGAACGGCTCTAGAAATCTATGGAAGATTTAAAGCAAACACACAGAAAGCTGAGAGATTCTTCCAGCATAAGACTGCTTCTCTAGACTAAAAGGGTCCTTGTCACAGAAGTAACTTTTCTTCTCCCTACATAGCAAGAGACCTGGGAGTGGGGTCACCCCAAGCAATGTTGAGCACTTTTGCCTTCTCATACTGTTTTGGTGAGTGTTCGTTGTGTAGATAAGGGAGGAAATCACCATCCACTTGCAAATGGAGTGTCTTATAGGCAAAACAGGTCCCATTTTCTTGCCTTTCCCCTTCTGTTGATAGCTGGGCTCAGTATTGCCTTAACTCAGAGCCAAAAAAAGCTGTTGCTCCCCTTATTAGAAGTGATTGTCACTATAAGTTGAGTGGCAGAGGTTGGGACACAGATCTGCAGCTTGGCCTCCCCAGCTCACAATCATGAGCACTTTGCATCAAGGTGTCAGATTAGGTGCAGTGGGGCCAAAACACAGCATCCATCTCTTCCAGAGGGAAGTGGATCAAGCCCAAAGTGGCCTGAAAAAGTAAGATATCAGTTGTACAACACGATTGCTCCTCCCTCTCCCAGTTTTCCCAGTTTAACATATATGGAACAAACACAAGCAAAAAGAAGCAGTGTTTAGTGGCACTATTTGCATTAAAAATATCTGATTCCAGCCTCCTGTCTTGCTGGCAGTGAGTGCCATGCAGATGATCCTTGCAGACTTACATCAGTGCCCAGCTCTTGCCCAGCCACAGCTCTTGATGGCTGCTGGAAAAGGAACATATGATCTGCCCTTTAGGAGTAGAAAGGCAAGTACTTGTTAATGGGGCACTTTGGAGATCTCCTCCCCAACCAGTGCAAACTATTCCAGCACAGACACTACTTCTTTGGCAGCAGAAGGATAAAATCGTCAAGGAGACTTTTCAAATGTTTGACCATGGAATTTGGATAGGGCCATGACAAGAGAGCTTGGGAGATTTGGGGTTCTTACCAGCAGAGGAGACTGTGTAATAGGAGAAATGGATGAACAAACACTCACACTCTTTTTGTCTCTTGTGGTCTGACTAGTACTCCAGATCCTTAAACTTTATGTGGGACAATGAAAGTACTTTGAATCACAGAATCACAGAATGGCTTGAGTTGGAAGGGATCTCAAAGATCACCTCCTTCCAACCCCCTGCCATGGGCAAGGACATCTTCCACTAGACCAGGCTGCTCAAAGCCCTGTCCAACCTGGCCTTCAGCACTTCCAGGGATGGGGGAGCCACAAATTCTCTGGGCAATCTGTGTCAGGCTATTTCCTTTCTGCATCCTCCTGTATGGTTCCTTCCTGTGATTTTTGACTTAAATGCTGTTTGATGTCATCCTGGATATCAGGATAGGTGAACATCCTTCACTGTGGAGATCCAGAGGTGTTCGAAACAAAGGACTAATAGTTGTCACAGCAGCTGACAAACTGCTGTTGGACAGTGCTCACACTTGCCTTAAAATCTCTCTTTCCTAACAGTTAATTTCATGTTCTGGATGGATGTTCTGGACTTTCATGTTTCCTGGCTGTTTCCTTTTCTGTTCTTTTCTGTCCTAATTAATTCTCCAGATTAATTCATCAGCTTGTCACTCATATGTGAGGGACTCTAATGAAAGATGGCCAAACCAAACTGTGAGATTAATTATTTGGCCAGCTGGAAGCAGCTTGTGTGCTACAGGCTGAGCATCCCTATATTAGGGAGTGATGAATTCCATCAAATACTTAAAAGAAAGACAAAAAGAGGATCTATCAGGATCACAACCCAATTTTCAGACTACTTTCCTCCCAGCTTGATGTGCACCTACATATTAAAAGTAAGAGCTTCTTACTTT
The DNA here is from genome assembly GCF_009829145.1 of Chiroxiphia lanceolata. Classification (NCBI taxonomy): domain Eukaryota; kingdom Metazoa; phylum Chordata; class Aves; order Passeriformes; family Pipridae; genus Chiroxiphia; species Chiroxiphia lanceolata. The sequence goes on from NC_045641.1 coordinate 69,001,771, forward strand.
TGGGGTGTTTGGGCTAATTGAGAGAGATTTTTGGTACTGGCAGTCAAAGGCTGAGACAACATGAATTTATCCCATAAAGGTATTAGTTTTCTCTTAAAATAATTAAAAATATAATAGTTCATCACAGGTAAATATACTTTTATATAGTTATTGGTTACCTTTTGCCCCATGAGATGGCTGTGATTTTTGATTTCTTTTTTTACAGACCTACTGTGCTCTGCAATTCCAAAAGCCTTCCACAGGCTGGAAGACTTGTCCCTGCTATGGTTTATCTACAAATCCCTGTTAGGAAAAGGAAAGTGGCATGGAGTGAGAAGCACAAGGTCAGCATTTCAAATTAAGGTGTTCTGTCAAGAGGAAGACTCAGGTGTTTGCAGCACAAGTGTGAGCTCTGAAAATGAAGTTAAAGGTGTTAACACTGATTGAAAATTAAAGGGATCATGCAGAAGGGTGCATAGGAGATGGAAATCCAAAGGGCAAACAGCTTCAAAGAGTGAAAAAAGAGAGGTGTGGAGAGAGAGAGGGAGGGTAGGAGAGAGCAGAGGGGAAGAGACATCTTTGGACATTGGACAGTGGGGACAAAATGCCAGTCCTCAAATGAGCAGTTTACAATAGAAATGACGAATTGGGTGCAAGACAATCAACCATTTCTGGGCTGGGCAGGGGACAGGATAAATCAGTAAAAAGACCAAGCAAGGTTAAGCATTGATTGAGGCCAAGGAGCTGAAGGCCACCCACTCAGATCAAATGGGAAAGCACTAATGGGAAAGACATTTTGGAAGTTAAAAATATAACCAATTCCTGAATCTGGAAACACAGAGCTGTAAAATAACAGCTGTACTGCAAGGCAGAACAAAGTTTTCTTTGGTGGTTGAATGAAAGGTGGTTGAATGGAAAGACACCGTCTGCTTTATCAGAAATAGGCTCTGCCAGGCCCTCAGCCAGGACGCTTTCGTGGGGAGAAAGGCAGGATCACATTCCTCCAGGGTGGCAGCATAGCTCTGTCCCACAGGCCAGGGCAGCAGTCTTCAAAGTAACAGTGAAATATTAGACATTTTAAAAGGATTTCCCACTATATTGATGTTGTTCCCACAACACCAGCCAAGGAGTAGGAAGGCAACACATCAAAACACATTTGCATGCACTTGGGAGCAGGCGTCTCTTCTGTACCAGATAATGCTTTCTAGTGCCTGTAAAGGCAACATTTGGGCTGCAAGTCCACAGAAAAATCTTCCTGTGGCACCTGCACAAAAGGCAGGATGCTGGGAAAGCAGCCTTCATTGCTACTGGTGTTTGAAGTAATTAGTGAAACCCAGGGGCATGTTGAACCCCAGAGGGATGAACACTCATTCTGCTCCAGTGCCACTCTGACCATTTCCACTGCTCCGAGGACAACACCTGGCCCCGTGATTTAGGATTGCTGTGACTGTCCCTGAGCCAGCAGTGTGTCCTGAAGGCCAAGAAGGTCAGTGGGATCCCAGGGTGCATTGGGAAGAGCATTGCCAGCAGGTCAAAGGGGCTGATCCTGCCCCTTTACTCAGCCCTGGTGAGGCCACATCTGGAATGTTGTGTCCAGTTCTGGCTCCTCAAGAGAAATATGGAGCTCCTGGAGAGGGTCCAGCAGAGGCTGCAAAGATGATTCAGAGACTGGAGCATCTCCCTGAGGAGGAAAGGCTGAGGGAGCTGGGGCTGTTCAGCCTCCAGAGGAGACACTGAGAGGGGACCTCATCCATGTGTGTCAGTGTCTGCAGGGAGGGGACAGAGGATGGACCAGGCTCTGCTCGGGGGTGCCCAGCAATGGCACAAGAGGCCATGGGCAGGAACTGATGCCCAGGAAGTTCCAGCTGGACATGAGGAAGAACTTCTTTGCTGTGCAGTGACCGAGCACTGAACAGATTGCCCAGAGAGGGTGTGGAGTCTCCCTCCCTGGAGATGTTCCAGAGCTGTCTGGACACCATCCTGTGCCATGTGCTCTGGGATGACCCTGCTGGAGCAGGGAGGTGAGACTAAATGCCCCACTGTGGTCCCTTCCAATGTGACCCATGCTGTGATTCTGTGACTGCAGTGACTGACCCCAGGCAGAGCACAGACGTGAACTGTACCCCAGCTCAGGCTGATTGTAGAGCATTTGTGCACTCCAGAAGTGCAACAGGTGCAATGCAGCAAGGAGTTAAATATTCATCTGTCGGTGGCTCCTCTGTTTGACAGTGAGGATTGGCAACACTCAAAGAACCACAGAAGAATCACAGGTCACAAGATCCAAGAGACTGCAGGCTCAGGAGCTGAAAACACTCTTAGCACTTCCCAAGCATCATATTTTGTAGCAGCAGAGGACACAGCTGCAGCCACTGATACTGTCTGCATCTCTGCACTCTGCTTTCTGCCAGCTCAGTGTTCCCCACTGAGTTTAAGTCAAAAAGTTTCAGATTTTTCCTTCAAGCTGTGGTACACAACAGAACAGTGACAGCTTCTGCGTTTTTTTATCTTAAACTCTCAGTAGCTCTTCCTAAATCTCCTGCAAAGCTTGAAAAAGGAACAAGGCAGAAAAAGATAATCATCTTACAGCATAACCAGTGGCTGCTTTATGACATAGTAGCTGCTACTTACATTTTCCCTGGATAAGCTGCTGGCATGCTGGAAGGAAAGGGCAGATTGCTGAGCTTACTTATGAATTTCCTGCAGACTAACCACATTCATACAAGAAGACTGTGTAGATCCCCTAGTGCTTCATCAAACATTAATTTGTAGACAAGCCTGTCAGCTCTTTCGATTAAAACTTCTGTTTTTTCATGGAAATCAGGCTTCCAAATTTGTTTCCTTTTTTTTTTGCAAATACTATTCTTTATTATTCTGAAATTATTATTACAATACCCTTATTATTCCAGTATCCTTATTATCCCAGTGTTATAAGCTATTACTCTTCAGGAACTAGTTTTAAACCATTCAGTGGCATCAATATTTTTAGCTGACATAATATGGTTTGTATCAAAGGTGGCAACATTTGCTGCTGCTGTTTAGTGAATCACAAAGATCTGAGAATGACATCCATTGACATCTGTTTGACACATCACATCCCTTTTAGCTACCGTGCCTCTTATTACCTTCAGCTGCTACCTCTGCCTTGGATTTTCAAATCCAAGAATACTGAACTTTGCTTATGCAATAAACAGGACACCTGCCTTGCACCTGTTTTAAGCATTTACTAATGACAGTGAAGCACTGAGCTGCCTGAGCTAGAGGGAAAAACAAAAATATTGCTTCAAATTGCAAGAGAAGTAGCCTACAGAGGGCTGCTTTATCAGTGTAATCTGGCAAAATGCTGCATCCTGGAACAAACCCTGCTCTTCAGTACTGGCTAAAGAATAGAGACAATTTTTCAAGGCTATGGATATTCATACCAGCAAATGGTGTGCTACAGCATTTTCACCGTGATCAAACACATAAGAAAAGTCAGACTTACCTCTAGATGAACCTTTTTTGATCCCACATGTGAGATGCAGAAATCAGGAGAGGGCTGTGGAAAAGCACGACAGGTACCAGTTGGGAGGCAGAACAGGCTCCCAGCAGTCAGCACTTGCAAAATGGCTACAGAAAGACTGGAGCAGTTCTGCTCTGCAGAACTTAAAGGGCCAGATTTCCACAAGCACACTGGGGCAAAAACCTGTGTAAGAGCATAATTCTCCACTGGGAGAAGGCAGGCCCCAGTCCAGGAAATATTTAAGCATGTCCTTAACTCTAAGCATATGAGTTCTCCTTTTGACTTCAGTCTGTGCAGTCCTGTACAAGCACATGGATAAAAGTCAGCAGGACTGTATTTACTGACATGCACAAAGTTACCCAGGAGTGGGATGCTCTGTTACAGCTTCATCACAAAAGCAGTGAGGTAGCATCACAGTTAATTCCCCCTCTGGTGAGTTACTCTGATCAATGATTAGTGTTAAGATACATTCTACAAGTCCAGAAAGAAAAATAAAAAAATAATCAAAATGTGCCCTAAAAGATCTCAAATAATTGCAACAAACATTGCTCGTCTGATATTTCTAATTTTTTTTCAGCATAATGCCCACAATAGATCCCCATCTAATCTAAACAATTTCAAAGCATTTTGGACTGGTCAAAGTAAGTGAAAATACCCTCAGTTATGGATTTACAGCTTCCCTCTCCTCTATAACTGAATCACAGAGTGTCAAATATTTTGAAGGGAGAGTAGAAACACCCCAATGACAGGGCACAGATATGATTTGTAGGCTCACCATTGGCAAAGTGATCTTATGCATCCATTTTCTGCTTCCGTTTTCTGCTGCTTATCAAAGGAATTGCAACATTTTTCTCACCTGCAGCATTTACTGACTCTCATGGTTAATAAACATTTCAACTTTTAGCACTTACTCTTACAGTCACATGGATGGGAAGGAGACTTTCAAGGCACAAGACACCAGAATTATATCAGAGGGTTTTAAAGGAGAGTTTCTTCTTAGTCTTGCTGCCCAAGGCTGTCCCAGCATTGCTGCAGAGGACAGGTGGAGCCTATACAGTGTGCCCAGACCTTTGTCCACCACAAAGCCCCCAAAATGCCATATACAAGGATTCCTGTCAGTCATGAAAGATGGCATCATGGCTTTGGGACAGGTAGGAGGGTATTTCTGCAGTTACGGGTTATGAATAGGCCACAAATCTGGTCAAAGGCTTGCTTTGAAATAGCTGTTCTGTATCATAGAACCATAGAATGGTTTGGGCTGGAAGGGACCTTAAAATTCCCACCCCTCTGAAAAAGAGGTATGGGTTTGTTTATGGGATTTATTTGTTTATATTGAATAATATAACCATTTAAATGCAGAAATAAAAGCTTAGTTTTTTGCATATTTTTCCTTATGGTTAGAAGCTAATCTTAGTTGTTTTCCCAATGCCATCATTTTCCTCCTGACACTGAGTTTAATCTATATTCTGCTCATGTTTCCACAAATATGAAATCAACATTAGGGTCAATATTGAAAATATTTTACTTCGTAAAACTTCATTAAATTCGTATCACCAAATAAAACCCTATATTTGCAATAACTCTGACTTGCACACAAGCCATAAACCACTCATCTTTGATTGCCTCCAGACACAGGAGGCTATGACCTCCTCAGACATCTTAGCACCAGAGGAATTGCTGTGCAAGTTTCATTTGCTGCAGCCTGTTTCAGGAAACGTGGGGGGTTTTTCCCCACTAATTGGAATGTCCCGAAATGTCGTGAGGCTCATTCTGGTCCTACTTTCCCCACTAATATGTTTTATACCAGTCATTTCAGTGAGGGTGATACCAGACCTCTCTGCTTAGTGGAAGTAGTTCCCACTTCATGTTTTGTGTAGCTGTGTGGGTTGTAGCATTTTTGCAGTGTGTCATTAGCATGACTGATTACATGCTATTGGCACGTCATGAAAACCCGCCAGATGCAACCGAAAATTGGATTCTTAATGAATATCTTTGCCTGGTTGTTTTTTTTTCTTATACTGTGTTCATGCTGGAGTAGCAGCTCTGAAGGCAGTGTTGGAGTGAGATTGGCTGGATCCTACATCCAAGAGCATCCCTGAAGATATTGGGGTGGGGTGATGGACGTTGAACATATGGCAACTGGAACATGAATTTTGCATTTAATATTACACAATGCAAACATTACTAATAGGTTAAGCATTCATGCATCCTGTAGTCAATTAATGGGGTTTAGTTTATCATCTCAAGACCTCTTTATAATAGAAATTCACTTAAGGGGACTGCTTTATACCCTGCCATTATAACAAATGTTCCTTGTAAGGTATTAAGAGGTGGGAAAAATTTAACGTACAGGGATAAGAAAATCAAACAGGAAATGTTCCAATGATTATATTAAATATCTTTGGGTGAGGTAGCAGATAAACAGGGCTAAGGAACTTCAGAGAGTTTGAAGCCTTTTACTTTCTGAGCCAGACTGGCCTTTGCACAGACATACTCCTAAAAAATTAGGTACCAAAAGATTTATTAGCTGGAGAGGCAAAAAGTTTTTAAATACTTTTCTTCATTGCTTTAACATGAAGCAGCTCACAGCATGTGTGTCCCTAGACATGAAGGCAGAATAAGATTATTTTGTGATGCAACTATGCTTTGATGGAATAGGTCACTTTATATAGCTTGCTGTAAAGTTTGGTTTAATTGTTTAAAAGCTGGATTTGTACTCCCTTGAATATGTGTAGACATAAGAATTTGGTTAAGTCAGCATATACTTTTTTTAATGTATTGGAGCTTAAAATTTCATCTTTTGATGTATCAAATGCCATCATATGCCACATTAGATGCTTATACCACACACACATACTGATGGCTGGTGTGAAAGTTCCTGCAGCCAGGGATGTGTCCAACAAGGCCCTATACAAAATGAAAGTGCTGTTTAGCATACAATGGTCTGGTGGCTATTTTAGATTATGTGAAATTGCCTCTTCGCTCCTTATTTCCAAAGCTAAAAAAAGGTTTCCATAAAGACTGTTGGCCGAAAAGCAACATGATAAGGAAGGAGATAAAGTAGTCAGCAGCAGAAACCTGTAAGATTTGCAAAAGGAAAAATGAGGAATCAAAAGAAGCAGCCCTGATGGAGGGAAAAAGAGAGTCTAAGGAAGATGTTTCCTTTCTAGTGAAGACAATAGGCACTTGCTTGAGAAAGCAAAGTGGAGCAGACAACAGCAGGAGAAATGTTTCCAGTGGTTCTCACAGAATTGGAACACAGAGTTTTCTTTGGCAAAAGAATTCACTGTGAGAGCCAAATGTCTTCAGAAACAGCTTATCCTCTGGTAGCTGTCTTTTGCTTAAACACTCCAAAAAAGCATCTGTAAAGCACTGTGAAGCATGAAGCCATTCCAAATGCAATCAGTTAGATAAGGCAGCATCCACTCTGACTTAGCCACTTGTTCTGACGAACTCAGTGATTCAAAGCTCTGTGGAGAAGCAGCTCCAGGCTGCCTGTTGCGCGGCAGGACGTCATGGATTAGGTGCCTACAGACAGGCCAAGTGGTTTAGCAAGAACTCAGCCAAGATGCAAAGACCAAAGGGAAAATCCCACTCTTAGATCTGCAGGGCTGACCTCAGACCCCCACATCTATGAAAGCAGAGCAGAGATCTGCTGCTGTACATTTTTTTCTTGTGCCTGCATTCCTGGGAGAAAGCACCTAGTGGAGAAACAGCAGTTGCCTACAAGGATTTTGCCCACTTGTTTTCTGATGTTTGATGGGAGGAGGGAAGAGGCCAAGGGACAAGAAATATCAATCTCTAGCATTCCACAAGAAAGGGTTTTTCTTCAAGAGCATACATCAAAGTTCCCAGATAGCTGCATTTTAAATCCATTCCTTACAGGGCAATGATCTGATAGAAGAGAAAAGTCTCTAGGGACACATTGGCTCATGAGAGGAAATTAATGAATGGCATGCAGCTTATACACTGCTGCTTATGTCCTTGTTTGTCAGCTAGCAGCAATACAGGCAACTAGGAAAATTCAAGTCCAGCTGAAGCGTGGACACTGGTTGCCAATTTGGCACTGGCTTCCCTGCTGTCAGGTCTTAGTTGACAAAATATCCCTGTTTCAGAGTGACTTAAACATTTTATCTCTGTTTTAAATAAATGATGAAAAGCACCTGCAATACCAACAACAAATGTTAGAATATCTTTATTATTACCTAAATGCACTTGGGGTCAGGGTCATGTATTCTATTTAAGTCACATCTGAGGTATAATTTCAAGAAAATAAGTGGATAAAAGAAGAGTCATTTGAACAAAGATCCTATGACTCCACTTATAAAAAGGCTTATACACATGCTTGACTTCACACAGTGCAAAATCAGTGTGTGGCAACACTGTTCACAGGTTTGAAATCATACCTAGAGGTTTGGTAGGGTTGGACCCCTCATTTGCTAATTGAAATGGAACTTCTGTAAAAGTGCTACTCATGTTGATCCATAAAACTCATAGAATCATCAGAGAATCATAGAACTGGACAATGATTTGGGTTGGAAGGGACCTTAAAAATCCTCTCATTCCAACCCCCTGTCATGGGCAGGGACACCTTCCACTATCCCACATTGCTCAGAGCCCCTTCCAACCTGGCCTGGAACACCTCCAGGGATGGGGCAGCCACAGCTTCTCTGGGCAACCTGTGCCAGGGCCTCCCCACCCTCACAGGGAAGAATTTCTTCCTAAGATATTACCCAAACATTCTCTCTGTCAGTTTGAAGCCAGTACCCCTTGTCCTGTCACTCCAGGCCCTTGGAAGTAGTCTGTCTCCAAAAACAAATACATAATTTAATCTTACAGTCCCATAATGAGTAGAAGGAGTCTTTTCATAAAAATTGGACAATAATTATTAATTTCCTTATTTTCAGTTGTATTATTCTTTGAAATGGAGATGTGTAAAATTAGTTCTATTTTTAAAGTTAACATTTTACCTCTATTTTATTACCCTCTTTTGTCTTAGCATTGTCCATCTCTGTGGTTATGGAATTTTTTTCAAATATGAGACATAATGATTTATGCTCTTATTAAAGATGGAAATCCATGGAAAATTGCTGTTTATTGTAAGAGGGCTAGGAATTAATCTTAAATTTATTTATTCATTTAAATTTAGATATGCCTGGCACTTCATGGGGAAGGGACAGTGGTTTTCTTGTCAAGGCAGGGAGCTAACTCAGGATATAAGGAGTATCCCCCCTCGCCACACCTCAGAAGACCAGGTTTCTGCCTTCTCAGCATGTGCACAGTTAACAGAACAGAAGATGTGTTCCCACTTTGCATATTCCAACTTTCAGCACTTCAGTTTGATTCCTTTTCCCCATTCCCCAGGGGACTTATAAAACAATCATGACAATAATCATACTTAACAATTGCTTTTGGATACCTCTGTTTCCAAGCCCTGACACTGCTTTGGTAGATATTACAGTGTAATTGGAATGGCTCCCCTGTAACATCATTGTGGTCAGATTTATTTGCTCAGCACAGAGAGTGAATGTTCGGCTCCTTCTTATCATGCACAGAACTGCCAAAACCATTCCAAAAATAACAGAGGTCCTAAGCATCTATATATGCTCCACTCTTTAGGTGGAGGTACTCTGTAAAGGCTTTTAATCAGAGTTCTGCCTAACAGCCTGGATTTTGGAGACAGACTACTTCCAACTGTCTTTTGGAAGTTAAAACAAATATTTTGGCCTGAAAAGAAAAAACTGAGTGCACGCAGTTGGATGATCAGGCCAGTTCCAGGTAACTTGGAAGCCAATGCAAAGACTCTCCTTGGCTTTGGTGAGGTGTGAGTGAAGATGCAAACCAAGGGAGAGTACAAAGGATTGCTGTGACAGTTCCTGTCCTCTGATGGTCAAGCTTCAGAGATGATAAAGGGAGTTCTGCAGGGCTTTTGGCTCTCCTGCTTCATTAAAGAGCCTATATTTGGCAATGGAAAATTGCCCTATTTAGAGAATTTTGTAAACAATGTTAGTTGTAGGCAATGAATTTTTTCCACCGCCTATATATAGTTATCTGAAGCACTGATATGTTCAGGTCAAGAGACGAGGAGTTATTTAATCTGACTTAGGTTTAATGCCACGTTGAGCTGCTTTAGCTCAGCACTGAGAAGCACTTGTATTCCATGAGTGCATCCCTACAGAACTGTACAAGAACACAGCTAATTTACCAAGGTCAAATTATCCGTCGGTAGGCAGCAAACCTGAAAGTATAACCCCAGACACAATAAGAGACAACCTTAGCAATTCCACATCCCAGATGAGCTGGATACAGCTTCATGGGTTATTGATTCTCAGCTAGGAAAGGCATATTACAGGAACATCCAGACAGGTTGTAAACATATAGGGCATCCAAATGGCCACATCCATCTTAGAGTGTGTGGTACTTCTCTCTGCTTCATGGACCTTGTGAATACACAGGCAGTGAGGACATTGATACTTCTTGCAAGATGAGATACACCTTGATCTGAGTGGTCTGTGTAAGGATGCCAGATTTAGTTTGTGTAAAAATGAAAAATGTTACTCCTAAAGCATATTTCAAAGGAATTTTCTGTATTCCATTGGCATGAGTACCACCGGTTGGGTTTTTGTTTTTTCATCTCTCTAAGTATCCACTGAGCCAACAACAGTATGTGCTAGTCCAGTCTAGACAGGATTGGTGGGTTTTTGGTTTAGAGAACTCAGAGTTATGGTTGGAGGGATGCAGCACCTCTCCTACAAGGAAAGGCAAATTGTTCAACCTGGAAAAGAGAAGGCTCCAGGGTGATTTAATTCCAGCCTTCCAGATGGAAATTTCCAGGGCAAAGAGCTTCCAAGAGTGAAAAAAGAGAGGAGAGGGGATGGGAAATGAGGGGGTGGGAGGGGAGGGGGAGAGAGTAGGGAGGGAAGAGGCAACTTCTTTGCACATTTGGCAACGGGGACAAAATGCCAGCCCTCAAATGTGTCTGGATATCTCTGCAGTGACTCTCTGACTTCGAGGGAATCAATAGCTCCTCCCAATTTAGTATCATTGGCAAACTTCCACAGTGTCCCTTTGAGTCTCATGTCCAAGTAATTTTGAAGATTTTTGCCTGATAACCTAAAGTAGTAGGGTGTTTTGGGTGCAATCCTGAGGGATACAGGTGGGGAACATCTCCTGAAGCAGAGAGTCTAATAATTTTTTTTTAATAACTTTATTGTGGTAGAATGCCCCAGGTGCTAAACACACTACAGCAGCTTCCCAGTAGCAAAATGTAGTTGAATTCCTGTTCTTCTCCTGCACCTATTCTGCTTTTCAAGACAAGTTTTTTGAGAGTTTCTGATGTAGAGTTTCTTTGGTGATCTGCACCTGAATTTGCTGAATAGTTCAAGGATTATGGAATTGCATCATGAGACTTCTATTAAAAAGGTAATTGCATTAACAAAAGAGTATTTGCTAAGGTTAAAGACTCCTAGATTAGCCCACAAAGTAATAGTTTCATCTACAGTGGCCTATGATGCTGACAACCTCCCCTTCTCACATGCCAACGTCCAGTTGTGGCAAACACTTCTAAGGATAAGTTCAAGATGTTTTCATTTCTTTCTAATCCATCTCCGTGTGTTGCTCCAGGCATTGCGTGTGTAGGAGATGTCAGGATTTGCTATTTCCTCTCTTGCCTAACTCTGCAGTGGTTTTAAGGTTTACTTAAGGACATGTTGACCAGTTAGAAAAGATTGTTTGAGTTAAATTTTGTCAAGGTGCCCAGAGTCTTTCAGAGCAGTGGGTGCTGGGAGAGGGGGAAAGAAAAAGATGCTTATTATTTACTCATGCACTCACAGCTCATTTCAGCTGTGCATCCCTTCAGTCTTCCATGTCTGAAATGGGCACATGATTTCCTGGAATTAACTCAGATACTGGATATGTGAGGTTTCAAGATGGGCAAATAACTTGAATTAAAACAGCATTGAACTGTGAACCTTTTCTGAACGTGAAGAATCTGTAATTTATCCTAGTTGTCAATGCACACCCAATTTCTCTGCATTTTGAAAGTGCAGGTTGTCCTTAGCAATTATCCAGTGCTTCCATACATGAACTACTCAGGCTGGGCCTGCCAGATGAGGTGGGCAGGGGAGCCCAGTTATGTTTAAAAGGCATTTTTGAACAGCCTTGCTCAGTGCTGCAGTCCAGGGAGCCATGAAACTGCTCAACCAGCACCTGAGAGGACTTGTGCAGTCAGCAGTGCTGCCATAAAAAAACATCAGTGGAGTCACAGCCAGGAAGAAAAGTGCCTTGGAGACCATATTTCTAACTAACCCTCTTCTGGGAATGGTTAAAAGGATTTCTGCCTCAGTGTCTTACAAAGTATGTGCTCAGCCCTGTTTACATGCAATCAGTTCTTAGGTCCATTTGTTCAGTGTCTCTCTCACCCTTTCATCCTAGGAAAGAAACTTAAGCTGCACAGACTCTGTCATTTTTATCTGAAGAGCTCTGCAGTCACAGAAAAGTCCTATCTCATTTTTTTTATCTCCTATATCCCACCCACATTCCAGGGATCATCACACATGAACCAATGGCACTTTGTAACAACTATGGAAATAAACCAGCACAGGTTGTTTTCTTTTTCCCCACTAGAAATTGTAGCGGAAACACCCCAGATTACTAGTTCTAGCTCATGCCTTCGACAGGTGAAAGCAGCACTAATGAGAGCATCAAATGGGTAAACGGGGGACTAAATTTCTAACACAGCAGTGACAACATGGATGAACTTTACCCAGTCACAGTTCACCCCATGCCTCAGTTCCCCACCTGTGAAGTGGGAATACGATTATGTACGGTTGAGAAGCACCATGTTAGACCTGGACAGGGCTAAATGACTGCTGAGAACAGAGTCCTGGTGTCAGCATCAGCTGATCCTCTGGAAGCCAATTTACCCCTCCCCAAAAGAAGACATCAAGAGAAGACATCCTGCTTCCCTGTATCAAGCAATTCAGTGACACTAAAAATCCTTAAACACCAAGAAGCTTTGGACAGGTTTTAAAAAAAGATAAAAGCAGACACAGCCACATGGAAACACAAATGACATCCGTTCAGAATTAGCTCTCCCCCTTTTATCTTCATAAGCAGCCAAGCTGAACTCCAACCTTTGGATTCTCCCGAGGCATTAGCTTTTCATTAGGAATGAATGGCTGATCACATTATGACAGACAAATGATCAGCAGCAGGAGGGTTTACCAACATGCCATGCACTCCCACAGCCACTGAGGGGGAAGTCTAATGAGCAAATAACCTGCTGCAACTTTCTACATATTTCCTGTAATTGAGAACTCTTCTGTACTTTGTCTGGAATGCAGATGCCTGTCAATCACAGGGTCATAAATAGGATTAGGGGCTGTTTCTGAAAAAGCAGGCGACTGGCTTTAGATGCTCACTTGAAAATACAGATGTTTTCTGGCTGCATGCCTGTTAGGCAGTGGTATCTCCAACTCTATTTAAGCATATTTGGCTACCAGTTCTTCCCTGAGGCCCTAGACTTGCAAGTGGTGCAGATCCTTTTAAGAGTGCAGATCCCTACTAATTTTTGCAAGATCCAAGCTCTTTTTGGAGATGTACAACATAGAACTAACTCTCCAAAGAGAAGTTAGTCCAAAGAACTGACTTCTATCAAAATTATATCCACATCTGATGGGCACTGAGAATTTTTTTTATGTTAAGACATTTGTTTCAGACCATTGCACAAAAAGGATGAAAAGTATAATCTCCCCATAATGAGAATCCCTAAGTAACTTCCCTAAGTTATCCTGAGAAATCTGATAAAATAACATAGTCTTCTGAGAATTTTAACCTCCTCTATCCCAATTATAGCTTCTGTGAGAGACATATATAATAAATAATATTTACCAGTATATGTATAGATTTTTTAGTGGCACTGGCCAGTACATTTATTTCACCAGAACAGAATAAAAAGAAAATATTTCAAGAAAAGAAAGCAGTTTACCAAAAAATGCAGGTGTTTTGGTTTGGGATTTTGTGTGTGTGTATTTGTTGCTAAGGGGGTTTTTTTTGGTGCAATGTCTAATTATCAGCTGAATTGATTGTGCAGCGACTGTGAAACTTGTGTAAGTTTTATCAAAGTAACCAACAGGCCTCACAGCTTTACTGTTCTTCTGCTTGTCCCTTCACTTCCACATCTATATTAGAACTTATTTCTCTTGCCAGTAGAAACCACTTCTCCTGTCAGTAAATCTTCTTATTTTAGGAATGTTACAAAAGAGCCTTAAGATCTCAACCAGGATGAAGGCTGGTGAGCCACTTCATAAGCATGCAGAAACAATCCTTCCCCCGAAAAGCACTTCCAGTCTCAACAGCCAGGGTACAAAAGCATAGGATGTGAGAGTTACGGCAGTGAGGCAACTTCCTCAAGGTCACCCAGGAGATCAGACCAGGAATAAAACCTCCACCTCCCACATCTCTCTGCTGTGCTCTATTTTTCTTTAGCAGAAAGAAGCCAGTGTTGAAGTTTATTGGTTTCATCCACAGCAAATTCCACTGGCTCCCACCATAATGAAGGCAGGGAGAGGGGACAGATCCACTTTAATCAGTCTACCAAAGTTTGCAAAACCCTTGCATGGAATGCAGCTGAGTATAAAACCATTCCATTTCAGCAGCTTATTCAGGATATGCAAACCAGATGGAAATCTATGTATTACATGATTAAATGTACTCTGGATGAGAAAGGGGCTACGGTCAAAATCATCCAAAGCAATGATATGAGAGGGGTCATTGTCTTCCATTCATCTATGTTAAGGTCACAAAAGCCTCCACAGAGATAAGGGAGTGTGGTCAGTGCCCTGCAAGGCTGACATGCTAATTACAGACAGAACAAAGGGCCAGGGGATGAAGCACAAGCCAGGGTAAAGGAATGACACGGGGTGATGAGGATAAGGCCACAAGGTTATTCAGCAGAGTCATGATTAACAAGGCTGCCCGTGTCTCCTGCAAACATTGGGCTGCTCCTGGTGCAGACAAGGTTCTGCCTCTTTGGGAACATCATTGTGAAGTGACCATGCCCAAATACACTCCTTTGTCACAGGACACAGAAGAAGGTTTCAGAGGAATGGTTCCTTCTGTTGAACAGTGTCCCTGTATTCCAAGATTGTTGCTCTCTCTCTCACACACACACAAACACACAGATACACGTTGTATTTACAGAAAAAAACATATTCTACCAAACTTCCAGCCCTGCTTGTGGATTTTACTTCCAGACAGCATATCACCCTCAGCACGAATTCATATTTTTCAGGTAAGATACAGTTAACAAACACGTTGAGTTGGCAGCTAAGAGAGGACATGGAGTGTTACCATATCACCCTTGTATTTTCACTTGTTAGGTTTCATATTATGAAACATAAAACTATTCAAATTTTGGCATCTGAGATGTTTGGATGAGTTTTATCTGGAAACAAAAAAAAAGACACTGACATGTTTGCAGGCTTGTTTCCTCACACTGGCCTCTTGCAATTTTTGATGTAGCATCATTCAAACTTCCATGAAGAATGGCTGTATTTTGTCCTGTGGCTAAGTTAAAAATTCTATCGAGGATGGCCAGAGCAAACCTATTTCGGTTCCATGTGATGTTTCTCTGTCTTCCCCTAACATTCCATCTGCCTCAGCAACATCCTGAATGAATTCCACTGGTCATACACACTCGAGCAGACAAAAGGGGATCTTAAATAAGTACAGGACATAAAGTACTTCATACAAAGGGACTTTACTCACCACTAGTCTCTTCGGTGTTTTCAACACACAGCTAACAGCAGAGAGGCTTAAGACATGCCCTTGAATAATCTTCATGTTGCCAGCAGCAGGACGGGATTGACACTTAAACACCTCAGCTTTGAGAAAGGTCCCAAGAGGGGCAGAAAATCAGGACCAGCCCCAGCTTCAGAAGTCCCAGTTCTCACTGACAGATTCACAAATTTCCCCAAATCTCAGCATTTTTTCCCTTTGTCCAGCTGGACTCCCACAGCCATGAAGACACTGAGGTCTGTTAATTGTATCTGCCAAAGTCCAACCTTTGTCCCTCGGGTTAAGAGATCTGTGGAGTAAATAGATGCCATATTTCTCTGGTCACTTTGTGACCACAGTAGCACCTTGAGATAATGATCAACAGGCCTATAAAAATATTTTGATGCTTATAAAAATATTTTGGTGTCTAAAGAAACATGTGGAATTAGCCAAAACTACTAAGCTACCCAAAGTCCAGTGCCACAAAAGCCATATTCCTCTGTCTCTGGGGAAGTACATAACTTGAGAAGTTTGTCTTAGAAAAAAAAAGGCAAAGAAAATAAAGCTTGACCTTCCCTGATTTTCAGTCTTGAGCAGTGTTAAAGTCTATTAACAAGAACACTCATAGAGTCTTTAATCTTGTTGTTTTTCGCCTCTTATGGAGTATTTGTTTCCAAGCTTTTCTTCCCTTTATCTGTCACTCAGGTTTCTGTATCAGATGTCACAGATTTTTCAGCATTCCTGCCTGTGCACCACCTGGCTCACATCCAAACTGAACTACACTGATATTCTTTCTTTCCGTCTTTTCCTGTGGCAGGAGCAGCCATTCCATAACTTCTCACCTGTAAGGCAGTAAAATTCAGTTTGGGGTAACATTGCCAAGAACCTCCCACCTGACTCAAAATGCAAAATGTGTTATTTACAGCACTGTGCAGGTACAATATTGGGCAAAGAGGAGAGACCAACAACTCAATTCTGTTGCTTTATGTACTTGTCTCTATCCATTTGAGCTTGCCAAGGATAGTCGAGCTCACTCCCAACTGTCCTAATGGAAAGGTCTCCCACAGGATTTGTGACAAATCAGACAGACCCATGAGGATGTTTCCCATAGCCCAGAACACCTTCAGGAGGCAGAACTCGGTTGTATGGGGGTAAGTGAAATGATCCTGAGGTGATTCTCCTCACTTACCATAACAGCCAGGTGTGAACTTGGGCTTCCCATGCCAATGTCTCAGTCATAAACCATTGAGCACAGCAGGAGCCCTGCAGGAAAACCTCTTTTGAAGAGATGTTTTATTTATTTGTGTCAGGTAGACAATGGAAATTTAATGACATCAAGAGGGATGGGCCAAGATAGAAAAGTTGGTGGTAATCACCTAAGTTGTGTCATGGAAGTAAATGAAAGAATACATAAGGACAAAGGGGAAGTTAATAATTTATGTCTTAGAATAGGAGCAGGACCCAGGGGCAATGCAGCTCTTTCAGCAGTCCTGAGTGTGTGTTCATGAACTGCCTGTGCCGAGAGTCTGGCAAATATTTAATACATAAAAATCTCCAAAGGGCTGAAGGTAGCACAGACCTCACAGTGTTTCCTGCCCTTCAGGCAACACATTTTCAAAATCAGAAGTGTTGTCTGATGTCAGACCTGTTCAGCTGTGGACACAGTTAGAATCTCTTCTCAAGGTTTTCCTGAGATGGACCTGCACCCTGACAGGGGATGGCTCCCATGTTTTCAGCTTTCCCACCTGTGAACACCAAAAACACCTACTACCAGTCTAGAAGCAAGTGGAATATCAGTGACATTATCAGTGATGCTAAAGAGCAGCAGGAGTGTCTTCAGGGTGAGGTGTTTGGAGGGTTATCACATGAAGCCTGCTCTCTGTCATGTTGGGGTCATGAGGAAAATGTGTCCACCAATAGACTCATCAATGGGCAGGGATCAGTTTGGGGCTGTATAATTATTTTGGAGAATAATTCTCCTTTCCAGATGAAGAATCCATGCAAAAAACACAGAGCAACCCAAACACTATATGCCATTTTTCACATTGAAAAAACAGGGAAGCAAGACCACAAACTGATCCTGTTATGCCACAACTTCTTTCTAGTCACCATAGCAAGGAAAAATATATTTTTATTTTATTATAGAAGCCCACTGCTTGTGCTCCAGTGCAAAATGGAACTAACATTAGAGGAGTGCTTTCTTGAGATAGTTTGGGCCTCTGCCTTAGCCTCTTACCCTCTGGTGTTCCTTAATAAACACAATTCCAGCTCCAAGCTGACATTGCCTGTTATTCCCAATACATGTTTCCATTCAGAGCTGGCTCAGTTTCTTCTGCCCAGCACTGCACCATACACTTGTACCTATAGTTTCCTATAGGGAAAAGGAAAAGCAACCTTACTTTCTTTCTTAGCAATTCCAATAACCAAATACCAAATAACCAAACAACAAAAAAAAAAAAAAAAACACACAAAAAACCCAACAACAACAAAAAACTCCACTTGGTTGTAAATTCATGGCAAGGACTTTGTTTTCTTGTGAGCTCAACTTAACTCACAACTCAACTTAGCTCAACTTAGCTTAGCTCCTGGGCTAAGATCACTGCTGCCAGAGAACAAGTGAAAAATTGTCCCAAAAATGGATATGTGGAGTATCACTCAGGGATCTCCACTTCACTGACACCAAGATATAAACACTAAAGGCTTTTAAAACAAGTAGTTTTGGAAAAGGCTGAATGAGCTTATGAGAGGTAAAGTGAGTTGATTAAAAACATGATATTCTACAGAGATGAGCTTTATAGAAGGGTGTAGAGGCTAAAGGTTGTGTGAAATCCAAAACCCAAGGTCATTCTAACTGTCTACCTGGCTGAGTAGTCTTTTAATGATTAAAAAAAATAAATATAAGTTAACAGAGAAAGATACTAAGTTGTCCATGTCTTACACCTGAGGTAGAACATTTTGCACAGCACTCACACAATTCTCGCTCCTAGAACTGCAGTGGATGTGCAGTTAAGCACTCTCAAGTGGATTAAAATTGGATGAAGTACCACAAGTTATGGGCAAAAAATATATCTGGCACTGTTTCAAGCTGAGAAGCAGCATGTAATTATCTACCAGAAAGGAATCACTGTTCAACTAGGGCTTGCTAATTTTCTGATTAATTAAATGTAACACACATTAATAGTATCTGTACACAGTTAGATTTTGATCTTGTCTGCAGGGTTTCCCACATCTGTACAGCTGCCTTTTCTTTCCTTCCTCTGACTGCACTGAGAGCTGGCAAATTTAGAGGTGAGGAACGGTTCCAAAGATCCAAGCAGTTCTGTACCAGTCTGTTCTGGCCACCTGGCACCTGTTTTCCTCCTTAGTTTCAACTTGGGTCACTTTACAGAGCCATAATCTCCGTGACTCCGGGGGAGGCTGGTGTTTGTGGGTGGCTGGGAGGAGAAGACTGTAACTCAGAAGAAGAAAATCTTGCAGTTGTTTGAAGGATGGAAGGACAGGCCTTTATCCTGCATCAAAGAGGGTGGCTTTGAATGGAAACTCAACTTCTCATTTTAAGTATTCCTTTGAACTGAGGAATGAAACGCATAGTCTGTTCCTAAAAATAGCATCCTTTTATATTTATTCCTTTTTTAGTTCTGAAGAAATCTATCTCTGCCCAAGCGTGGTATCTCCTTCATATTTAGCATTGAAAATTATTTATATCAGAAATTCAGGTTCAGGAAAGAAAAGATGGACTTGATCTCACTGAAATGGATTCCTAGATTAATACCTCTACTGACTTATTTTACCTTCTTCGTTTCTGCTCTGAATTGAAGGTAATGTCCTCATTGTCTCTTCTTACTGCCCTTTGCTTCATATGGTCTCACAGTAGACATAACAGGGTTATTTTTGGAGGAAGCTAACCTGGAACAACAATTCAAAACTGTACCTGAAGGGGTCCAGACATGAATAGACTTCAGTCCAGAGACCCAGGCTGGAAATAGCCTGAAGGAACTACTAATCTACTTCCAAGCTCTGTACCTTGCTCCTGTAGGTGTCAGCAGTGTGACCCCCCATTCTTATAACATTTTAGCACAGTCCTAACATCACCAATTTAATATAACATCTAAGGGTTTTGAATGGCAGCAGGGGAGGGGGAATTCTGCCCCTCTGCCCCACCCTGGGGAGACCCCCCTGCAGAGCTGCCTCCAGATCTGGGGGCCCAGCACAGCAAGGACATGGAGCTGGGGGAGCAAGGAGGGACACCAAGATGATCAGAGGGATGGAGCACCTCTGCTGTGAGGAAAGGTGAGAGAGTTGGGATTGTTCAACCTGGAGAAGAGAAGGCTTTGAGGTGACCTAATTGTGGCCTTCCAGGACCTGAAGGGAGCCTACAGAAAAGAAGGGGAGAGACTATTTCCAAGGGCCTGGAGTGACAGGACAAGAGGCAATGGCTTCAAACTGACAGAGAGTATGTTTAGATTGGATATTAGGAAGAAATTCTTTCCTGTGAGGGTGGTGAGGCCCTGGCACAGGTTGCCCAGAGAAGCTGTGGCTGCCCCATCCCTGGAAGTGTCCAAGACCAGGTTGGATGGGGCTCTGAGCAACCTGGGCTAGTGGAAGGTGTCCCTGCCCATGGCAGGGTGGTTGAAACTTTAAAGTTCCTTCCAACCCAAACCATTCTATGATTTTATGGGCCTGTAGTATTTCCTACTACAGAAGGAAAATACTAGAAAAGTTTCCAATGGAAACAAGTAGATCAATATGCTAGTACCAATGAAATATATATATATGATAACAGCATTGACATGTTTGAAGTGTGTTTGTGTTATTGCAAAATTGGCCAGCTTTTGTGGTATCTGAGTGCACTGAATGACCACATGGTCAAAATCCTGAAGCTACAGTGCGTAATAAGTTGTCATCTCCTTCACGAACAGCTCTGCGTAAGCAATGCCTATTTTTTTCTCATCACTCTGGTATATTTTAAGAAAATATGATGATTAATTGAAAATAGATATTTTTTCCATATGGCCTGGAACAAAGTTTTGGATAAACAGAAGACTGAACCGTCTGGAAACAACAGATGGCAGTGTTTTAAAGATGAAGAGATGAAAGCTTGGATAACCAGTGCTGAATGTCAGCAGTAACATGATGGAGGCAGTACATTTACAGCTGGGAATTTAGCTCTACCAGAATTCTACAGGATGGACATGTGGCCCAAGGACAGACTTTTTTTTAAAATAAAAAAGAGGAAAGTGAGCTACCTGTCATACTCCAGTGACGAGACACAAGTTCTCCTTGCATTTAAATTCAAAAGTATCACTTTCGGCTGCAAATAATGTCCCCAGAGCAACTGGCAGATGCAGAGGGGTTTATACTACCAGTGCAAAAGCTTAACCTTTTTCTATTATCTATTTACTTAAAATCCTGGGATAAACATTCAAAACAAAACATGTGAATAGCACATTCAAAATAGAATGGGAGTGGGAAATGTAAAAGGAGCATAAAAATCTTCAAATACTTCTGATAACTACGGTATTTAATAAACAAAGAAATAAACCTACCTCATCCCTTTACAGGTCCCACATTTGTCTGTCACTAGTTACCAGGTAATATAACACATCTCCCTTGCATTTAACCATGATTAAAAGGCCTTTTTCCTTGACACTGGAAGGAATGGAGACTCATTTGAGTAATGCCATGCACGGCAAAGGGAGAGTTCGTTCCAGTTTTTGCAGCAAGTTGTGCTAAGATTGAAAGGAGATCGATCCCGTGCCAGCTCAAAGAGTGGCTGGAATAACACTGTCTTCCCTCACTGTAACCCTCAGCACCACTCCTGAATCATTTCGTGTGGGATATGCAACATTTTACAGAGAAATTTTTACGGCAGAGAAGGAAACGATCCACTTTTCACCTTTTTCTCTTATAACCTGTACTTATTTTTGGAGATGGGAGAAATGGAGAGAAGGGGAAACCCAAAATCAAGTCAAACAAAAGGATTTCAGATAAAGACAAGAAAGTAAGGTGGTTTAGATCTTCTTGTATTTACAACAGTAAACTTCTTTCAGTTGTCCCAAGCTAAGGATCTGAGCTATAATACACTTTCTTTCCAGTATATCTCATGTATATATTTTTTAAAAAAGATAAAATTTGCTACCTTATTTTTATTTATTTATTTTATTTATTATTTTATTATTTGGGCTTCAAGTCCAGTTTGGAGACCCATTTCCTTCCTCTGTCTGTATACACACAGACTATTAAAACATAGTATAACACTGTCACAGCTGGATGTTTGACTTAAGACACAGAAGGAGATCAGTTCTTATTCTTATTTTGAGTTGAGTGACTTCTTTGAGGATGTGCAAGTTCATGCAGATATAGTCTTATGTAAGAGACGCATAATTATCATTAATACATTTCAGTGTTCACATTAAAGAAATTGATTTAAAATGCAATATGTTTTATATATACTTTTCCTCCAGTAAAGAATTTAAAGATGTTTTAACTGTTGGTGTATTTTTCTGTTAGCATTCTTGGATTTCTGTTATATTTAACTAAATATATGTAAGTATAAATTAATTTTTTTAATTTCCTGAGTTTGAAAAACATGGCTTTTTTTTAATGATTACAGTGATTTTATGACACCTATGGTTCATGTGTTGCTGGTATAGGTTCCCAAAGCTCTTCCCAGCTTCATGTGACTTTGAGTCTAGGAATCACTGACACACACAAGCATATAAAAAAAACATCCTTCTTGAACAGCAGTGTCAGGAAATTCAGCAACAGTACAGGTTTACTGTTAGTAGCAAACTGTAGTGTGGACAGAGACAAATTTTATATTTTAATAAAAGGTTGTGCATTTAACATTCACCGAGTGCCACAACGGGCATTTTGCGCCCTTAAATCTCATGTTCACTTTGTGTTTTGTTTTATCTCATTTACAGAGCTGGAGTTGCACTTCAAAGTTCACTGAAGTTACAGAGTTAGAAAGCAGGAACAGCTGGGGAGTGTGCCCCAGCAGTGATGGCACAGGATCTGGATTTTCTTATCAGATTTTTGATCGAGTCTCCTCTCACCTCGGCTTTGTTTGTGCGGCTGATTTATGTCTGAGAGAGGAGAGCAGGTGGTCACTGAAAAGGGGTGTCTGGTCTCCATATCCACGATGCTGAGATGAGAAATCATGAGTTGCCTTCAGCATCTGCATGTTTTAAGCCACTTAGTGGCTGTTGGAATGAAACCCACCAGGCTTTAGGCAAACCTTGTTAGTAAGGGCAGAGATCTGCTGGGCTGCCTGGATGGCTCAAAGGGCGAGGCTGTGACTAATAGATTTTCCTGGGATCAGATTAGAGATATTAATTGTATCTCTGTTTAAAATGAAAAATCCCCCAGCAAGTGCAGTCTTCTTGCCAGTAGAGCTGAGTTTTCTAAAATTTTTGCAAGGAATCAAAGAGTCGTTTCCACTTTCAAACAGGTGAAATCAGGTGTGAGCCCCTTGGAGTCAAAGTAAGTTAATTCTTTAAAAGAATGTAACATAACAGGACAGGATTTACAAGGTAATACTGTTCCAATGACACACAGGCTTTACTTTAGCATCAACTGTATCTCCTTTTATCCACTAATTGTGTAATTCATTCAAAAGAGCAACCAGATTGGTTTAATCTGTTACATATTGTATGGGCCAAACCCCAGGAAAATATTTCCCTTGGCTCATCCCAAGGAAAACACTCACACACGCTGTTTATTTAGATATTTTCAAATACTAATTTTATCTTGTGTTTTAGCTAGATATTCCTTTAAACTTGCTCTTCTGATTCCTTGTCCCTTTGGTATCTCTTAATTAGACCTGGTGACTAATTCAAAAGGAATTATTTATTTAACAAATCCCACCCTTTCCCATCACAAAGCATCTACAAGCAAAATACCCTTTTTTTTTTTCCCAAGGTGGTGTTAATTAAAAATTATTTATAGACATTCTGAGCAGAATTCTTGTTCAGTAGCTTTGCCCTTGTGCTTCTTTGAGATGTGCCATCTCTGCAAGGATGTGCTGTGCAAGGAAGTGATGCCTGAGTGACTGACATGGGCAACTATGCGACAGCTTGGAATGGAAAATGTTTATGTCCAGACACACATTCTTGTACAAATATAGACTAATTAATAGTGTCAGACATCTCTCTGTTCTTCATTCACTCACTGTTTTGCCTTCCCAGTCCCAGACAGAAGTTATGGTCCTGTACAACTTGGAAAGGTCTCCATGCAATTGTTTGTCTGTGCAATGGCAGCCAACAGCTGTAAAATGCTGTGTGAGCACAGTCTCCTGCCTCCCTGGCTCTGTTCTTTCCCTGATATGCTGGCCCTCATCACTCATGTCTTCCACTTTTACTGAAAGGAAAAGGGAAGGGAAGGAGAGAGGAGAAGGAGAACTGTGTTTACTTCTTCGCATCAGGTGTCCACACTCCTCATCTTGGCCCTGCAATATATGAGTGGGTACATAGCTGGATACACACCTGGAGTGTGGTCTGGTGTGTGGGAAGTACCTTTCCATTGTCTTTCTTGCACACCATGTCCCAGACACAGACCGTACAGATCTCTCTGTGCCCATGGCAGGCACATGCTGCTGGACAACGAGAACATATCTGAGTAAAGGGTTGTAGGAGACAAGTGAGTCATTGCTTTTTACCAGAGCTTTGAACCTGATAAAGGAGAAAATATGAGTAGAAAAACTGGCTTTTTTGGTCAAGAGAAAGATAAAATATGAAACCATGCAAACCTGCACACCTAAATGTGTGTCCCACCTGAATCAGCAGTTGTAGCCTGGTCAGCCGCTGCTTCGAGGCAGCCTTGCAGTCAGGTACCAGCACACCATCTCTTCCAATTCAGACCTTTTATCTGCCAAACAAAAACACAAAACAAGTCTCTGTCAAAGATGCATTTTACAAAGCAGGCAGATTTAAAGAAGTTTAGCACCTTTGCAATATTTTTCTTGGGACTTTTTAAAATTCTTTTCCAAACGATTTTAAAAAGAAATGGACCGCAATTTTTTATGTTGTTTTCAGAATAGCTTGTTCAGTTCAACTTTGGCAAAAAAACCTCAGGAAATTGCACAGAGATGAAGCTGGAAAGTGAGGTCAAGCTGTGCATTGCTGTCACAAAATTCTGTGGAAATGTCATGGAAAACACCTTCCAGTGGGGGTGATCACACAGGGCTTAGAAGTGATTGCACGGGGCTGAGTCTCAGGTTTAGGAGTAAGGGAAGAAGCAAGAAAGAGAATGTCTGACTTCCCTTGAGCCTGGAGGAGGAAGGAGACCCTCCTCCTCACTGTCAGCAGAGGAAGAAGCCATGCTTGCAGATGTTCCCTTTTCCCTTAAGCTGGGTGTCACAGACTTCCTGGGCCAGTGATGGGACACAGACCTCGCGGATGTTGCTGCTCGTCCGCCAGAGGCTTCCGTGATAAATAGGTTCAGTTCAAAAAAATAATCACTGGTGTGAGGATGACCTCTTCCCAGTTTTTTTCACCAATACAAGTGGGATTTGTTTTGTTGGGTTTTACTGTCTTCTAGAAGATATTAACTTGGGGGGGAAAGGAAAATCAGAACCAACCAAACAAAAAAATAACAGTGGTTTTATCGCAAATGAAGAGTTTGGCCTTATTTTGGCTGCTGAGGTGCTGAGGTGTCTCCCAGGAGCCTGTGCCTGTGCAGGGCCTCTGGCCACATTTCCTGCAGCACATGATGCTCAACCCATTAGTAAACAAGGCATCATCCAGCACATAGAGTCGGGGGAGAGAGGCAGTGAAAAATAAGAGGCCGAAGATCATATGGGATATGTAAAGCTTGTCTCTTTTAATACTTCTTCACAGCATTAGCTTTTGTTGAAGGATTAAGCCTCCCTAATCTCCACTAAATCCAAGAGAATAACAAGCCAGTTATAATTAATCTATTTTCTTGGCTCTGGAGAAAATCCCAAGTGGTTATTTTTCTTCAGCTACTAAGCCAATTCGAAGGAAAAACTCCTGTCAGGGTCAGTTATGTGAAGGGTGGTTCTGACTGAACTTGAAGCCGTGGAGTAGCTTTCGAAGTACTTTCTCCTCCCATGGTTTGAAACATCTTTTGTGAACGTGTATGCAGTTCATGTCCTGACTCATGAACATGTTGAATGTGATGACCTTCAAGGTCTTTCCAACCTAAATGGTTCTATAATTCAATGCCCACCTCCTCTGATTGAGTACTCTGGGTACGTGGCATTGTTTTCCTTCTGCTTTCTTGCTCCATCTACTGGAACCGGTTCTACATGTTATTTGAATGAATAAAACATGTTATGAGTATATTTATTTATTCTTGTTGGAGGAAGGAAAAAAAAAAGAAACTTCTTAATCCAGTCTTTACCGATTATTTATTTTAGTTTCATAGCTAAATCCACATTTTGTAAACTAAATCTTCCCCTTTTTCAAGCTCTTAATCAGAGCCCTGGCAGTAAGAATACTATTTTAGATCTAAATGTCCTCATAGGTTCTTGTCCTTACTGACCTTCTGTGTTTCCAAACTCTTATGAAAATATGTTGCTTTTTCTCAAAAGATTAGATGGAGCAAAACAACAACTAGAAGTAAAAACCCTCACCCAGCATCAATAGAAGGATGTTTGTCAAATTTAGCTGAGATTTGAATTGTACCAGCCATATGTAACTGGTTTTTTAAAAATAATAATAATTAAAAAAAAAAAAAGAAAAACAACAAGAAAAGAAGCTTCATAAGAGATGAGAAAGAAACTAAAAATCTAGATCCCAGAGGAAAGCTTAAACTACACCTGTAAGTCTGAATATAACATTATTGTCATATTTGTTTGTCCCTTGTTTAAAGAAGTGGCCACTGGAAAAGCTTTTGGAAAATAATCCTGTTAAGAATTAGCTCATTGGGATGGGGGTCTCTGTTTAACCACTAGGTAAAAAATGTTGGAAGTTCTTTCTGCATTTGTGCAGTCAAAAATTCCACAGATTTTTGCTTGAGTTTCTCCTGCCTTTTGTGCATAAAATTCATCAGAGGAGTCAGGAATCACTCAAGAAACAGACTTCACCTCATGGAGCAGATTCAGGTAGGGCTGTGATTTCTTCCTGTAATTTTTCTTTCAGCAGAGAACAGTTTACTCCAGCAAAGAATGAGACTGTGGACTAGAATATTATGTTGGTAAGCTCTGAAATGCATGTGTCTTCCAGCAAAAAGTGTGCAGAGACCTTTATTCTCACACCTTCATGGACCTGTTTTCCTGCTCCCCTGTTCCACCTTCCAAATCAGCTTCTTTCTAATTTTAAAGGCACAGCTTTCACTGCTTTTCCCAAAAATACCTGGTTCAGTTAGAGGGCTGCAGTAGCCTTTCCAAGTTGCTGGATCATGTTGCTTCCCTGTTTATTCTCTCCCTAAACTTGCTGAAATCAGACACTACAGCATTTGATAACAGGCACCCTGTTAGGAGAATTTGTCTGTGTTACAGAAAATGCATAGATTTAACTAGGTGTTGGATCAATATTCCTTATATATTTTAATTCAAGGATCACAGCTTTCCAAACTGACTCATAGTTGTGTCAGCCTTAAGTCCATGCCACGTGGGAGCACAGAGTGGTAACAGTTCTGAAAGTCAAATTTACTAAAGCCAAGTCTGACAAGACATCAGTCAGTCACCAGTTGGCTTTGAAGAGAGATCCTATCTCAGGAAAATGCAGGGTCAAATCCCAAACTGCTGGATCCACACATTTTCCATAGTGGGACTCATTCAGGACCACAGCAATGGAAGTTTGCTGTGTATGCACATTTTTTCACTACAGACACATTTCTCTACCTAACCCGTGGAAAGCTGCACACAGAGTTGCATAGAGGAAATGTTCTCTGATCAAGGGGATACTGAAACCAAAAGAAAGGCTTCCACTGAGGTTTGAATCTGGGGGTCTTGTCTCAGGTGGCCACATTAATGATATGTATATAATCCTTTGATAGTAATCATTTTGCTCATTAAAAGTGTATCTGTGGAACTGGAAATAGCTTGGAAACACTGTAGGTGAGAGTAGGAGTCATTGTTAGTGACTCTCTTAAGAACCAGGAAAAGCTGCAGAATTTTGTCAACAAGCAACTGAAAATACATATAAATAAAAAGATTTCATCAGATTATTATGTATAAATAAAGCAT
Organism: Chiroxiphia lanceolata; assembly: GCF_009829145.1. Taxonomy (NCBI): domain Eukaryota; kingdom Metazoa; phylum Chordata; class Aves; order Passeriformes; family Pipridae; genus Chiroxiphia; species Chiroxiphia lanceolata. The sequence goes on from NC_045641.1 coordinate 69,029,181, forward strand.
GTTATCAATCTATCTCAGGAGTTGTTACGGAATCTGGTTGATTTTAAGAATTCTGCTGGGGGTGTGAAAGAAGCAGTAAGGCACCCTGTTAATTATTGCAGCTATTAATAATTTAGTAATCAATTAATAATTGAGTACATTTGCAGATGATGGGTAAAGGATGGGAATATTCAGAGTTTTGGTAGTACTGAGGGATTTAGTACAGATTAAAACACATTTAGAAAATAACTAATGCAGAGAAACTTCCCTGAAAAAGATGCACATAGGGCAAAATGAGCACAGATTCTGTACTCATTTTTTTTTTTTTTAAATATTCTTCATCCTCCATTGTCTGTGGGCCTTTCAGAAGAACCATGGGCTGATGGCCTTTACAAGGTAAGAACTTGGAATTCAGGTGTACATCCTCCTTCTCTCTCCCTATCTCTAAGTGTAATAAAGGCACTGTTGTGTCTGAAAAACTTGTGTTACTGGACACATAAGTTACCCAGTATTAGGTGTGGAGGAATTTACCTACAAAGAATAGGTCACAAACAAAACTGGTTTATATTTTCTCTTCAAAAGCAAAATAATCAGACCAGACGGGGAACAGAAAGACCATCTGTGCCTAATTAAAGGGTGAGACTGCATAACAGCAACAGATGTTATATTATTGTAGTCAGAAGAGTTTATTGCTAACAGTGGTAAATATTGTGCATGGTGAAGCAGTAATTTAACAGACATACTTCCACATAAGCTACCCTTTTCTTCCTGGAAAAAGGAAGACTTTGAGTGTCACAAAAGCTGGTTTTTTCCTTTCTTTGGCAGAGATTTTAGCTGGTTTTCATTGCTAAAGCAAGGAGTGGCGATAGCTCACAGGTTTTGTTACCTCTGTGTTTCTACTTGCATCTCTATTCTCCTGGTCCCTACAGAGAGCTTTCCATGCACATCTCTCGGAACAGCCACTCTCTGCTTCCGAGACACAACTCATGGTAAGGGGGAGCTTTGTGGGTAGACTTACAAGTATCACGCTGATAAAAAGGGAGCAGATAAAGTCTGCCTTTGTCCAAAAGAGATAAGTTAGAAACTGAGAATGAATGAACACCTGATCAGTGATCTACAATTACAGCAGCTGATGGGAAGCGGTGTCAGGAGAATCCAGAGGTTGCCATAGAAATGTAACAAAGGATGCAACCCTCAGGGACTGCACCTGAGTCAGGTACCAAACATGCAGGAATTCTCAGTGAATGAAACTCTCAAGTTTAAGAGAAAAACAGAAGCCACATCACAGATAAAGATAACTGAGCTGTCTGTCCTGTCTGTGATATCATGGGAGATCCCATCTGGACGTCAGCCGTGATTGCTGCTCTGCCTCTTTCCCAGCCTTGTTTGGGTGAAATATATAAACCTCAGGAGAACTCTCAGAGCATCAGTGTACATCTGCTGGCTTCTCTAGTTCCTTCTGCTAGGAAATCTAGAAACACATTATCATTTTTGGACCATAACAAGCATTTCAGTTGCTTGTTATGGAAATTCTGTGTAACAACATCCTAATGCACTCGACTTTGGGATAGCATTTTCTGACTGTTTTCCAGTGACTCATAGTTTTTAAAAAGGTATTTCCTGGGTGGAGGGAGGGTGTACAAAATGGTTCTATTTTAAGAAGACCCTTAACTCTGAATATCTTTCATCAAACAAGTCACTGGAGATGAGGGTACCATGTAACCTGCCCGCATTCTCTTTCTAAACTCATTTCTGCACGCCCTCCCACATTCCTGGAAAAAGAGAGGGACCACTATGATAATCTAAAGGTCTGGCAGCACTGATATTTCTACTAGTTGGAAACATAGTTTCTCCCCATCAGAGGCTTTTTGAAGAGAATGGATTGAATTTCAATCAACTAGAGTTGTAAACAGCAAACATCAACAGTTCCAAAGCCCCAAAAGTTTCAAACTTCCAAATCCACCACCAGAGTATCCTCTTCTAAATGAGGGAATAGATGTTATTAATACTGACTGCCTTAATGTATTAGACCATGGAATCCCCAACAGAGCCTCCTGGTCTTTTGAAAGTAAAATGAGACAATTTGTTTTCAAGGAGATAGAGTTCCCCCACTTAAATGTTAATCTTAGAGGAGGGAAACCAAAGGTTATGTCTCAGCCCCATCACAGATTTTGAGGAGGGAGACAAATTTTTAAAGAAAAATAAAATTAATTCAAGCACCTAGAAAAATTTAAACAAACAAAACCAAATGGTGACTTGGGAATACTGGATCACTGCTAGAAGCAGTTGTTTTTTTTTTCTGTGATCTTAACATCTTAAGCACCCTGACTTGGGAGGTTTGGTGATGATCTTCTGTAGACTAAAGTCAAAACACACAATCTAATAGGAAGACATTGGGATTCCTGCCCAGGGCAGGGAAGGAGATGGACAGAGAATCAGAATAGTTTGAGTTGGAAGGGACCTTAAAGACCATCTTGTTCCAGGTCCCTGCCATGGGCAGGGACACCTTCCACTAGCCCAGGTTGCTCAGAGCCCCATCCAACCTGGCCTTGGACACTTCCAGGGAGGGGCATCCACAGTTTCTCTGGGCAACCTGTGCCACGGCCTCCCCACTCTCACAGGGAAGAATCTTTTCCTAATATCCAATCTAAACCTACTGTCTGTCAGACTGAAGCCATTGCCCCTTGTCCTGTCACTCCAGGCCCTTGTCCAAAGTCTCTCTCCATTGTCCTTGTGGGCTCCCTTCAGGTCCTGGAAGGCCACAATTAGGTCACTCCAAAGTTTCTCTTCTCCAGGCTGAACAATCCCAACTCTCTCAGCCTTTCCTCACAGCAGAGCTGCTCCATCCCTCTGATCATCTTGGTGCCTCCTCTGCACTCGCTCCAGCAGCTCCACGTCCTTGCTGTGCTGGGCCCCCAGAGCTGGAGGCAGCTCTGCAGGGGGGTCTCCCCAGGGTGGGGCAGAGGGGCAGAATTCCCCTGCCCTGCTGCCCACACTGCTTTGGATGCCTAAAATTTTAACAGTTATGTTTTGGCCATGCAAATCCGATCCTCTGACCCTCCTCCAGAAGATTTTCTGCATGACAAGAATGCAGTTACATGACCACAGGTGACTCTGAGGTGTGTATAGTAAGAAAAAGCTAAAATTGTATTAAAGAGGACTTTTCCCTATGAATTTCCTATCTCAGTCAATCAGAAAAAACAGATGTATAAATTGTCGATAGTTTGCACACAGATCATTATGGCAGAAGCTCCTCAAATATCTTCTTTTAGACAATGTATGCATCAAAAAGGGAGACATATTGTAATACTACACATTTTTGCACATTTACAAGCTGTATTTGTAATCTTAGGCATATATAGCCAAACTGAGATCTGGGCAATACCCCTAGCAAGTCATTATCAATTAAAAAAAACAAACCAAAACCAAAAACCAGTTTATGAGAGGGGAATAACTGTCTCTGAATTCGTTTAAAATTCAGCAAATGAGTTTTGACAAGGAAAAGAAGAAAACATTTGGAAAGGTCAGACTTTTTTTCAACAAAGTTCAACACTTGCAATTTTATTCAAGATGATGTTATCATTTCAAATTTGATTACTATATAGGAGGGATAAATTACCTGAAAGTAAATTTAAAAAGTGAAACTCCAAAATTTTTTTTTATTATTTCAGCCCACCCTGAAACAGTTCTCCCATTTTGATTGCTTTAGTTTAGACACTGAATGAAAAAAAGAAAAAAAAACAAACCAAAAAAAACCCCCACACTATTATTTTGACATCTTTCATAACACAAAAGATATCATAAAAGAAAAATCTTTCCATCTACAAGAACAATGAAATCTTAGGCTTCAGAAATATATAAAATATGATCATAATGTTCAAGAGCAATCTTATGGAAGGCTTGAAACTGAAGCACTTCTTTGGTTTGTATTTTTGAAAGTATTGTTGAGAAGACAGGATGGAAAGAAAATCTTTACCCTGAGTCTGAATTTCAAGATCAGTAAGAGACAGAGCCCACAATAAAAGAAACAGATTTTTAAGAAAGTTTAATTTTCATTCATGACAGAACAAAGTTATTCATTAAATGTTTGTAGGTGAAAGCTTGGTTAGTGAACATGTGTATCTTCCAATGAAATGCAGTTCTGCAAAATATTTTACTTTACAGTAAATCACAACAGCAGCAATTTTGTTACTTTACGTGCGATGTACACGAAATGCCACATGATTTACAGGGCTTAATTCCAGTCTCACTCCTCAGCTTCACCCTGGTGGTTCAGTGGCCTGATTCCTCTGATACTGGCTGAATTCCCAGTTTAAGTGAGAGAAGAATCAAACATGTAGGGGTTTGTTTGGGTTTTTTTGTGTTCAGGACAATGAACAACAAGGAGCTTCCCTGGCTGTAGCAGCTTCAGTCATTCAGATGCACATGTTGTGGCCTCCCTGCTCATCAGAACACGCATTCAAGCTCCTGCTAAGCAAAAAGCAATATATCTGTGGATGCAAGTGCACAGGGATTTTAATTCCTTGTGTTTCCACATCTCTGTGCCCTTACCAACAGCCCTGCCTGCCCTGCAAGGGTAGCACCTCGTGGCAGTGTATGTTAGGAAGGCACAATGACTCCTCGAGGCTCCAAATGCTTGTCAGCCGCCCACTGGCAGCTACAAGCAATAAGACCATGAGTTGTGTGCACTTCTCCATGGTCAGTCAGACCTGCCCAAAGGTAGATATGAGAGCAGGAATGTCCCCATCCCCACGGGATGTCTGCAGGCAGAGGGATGGTTGCAGTCCTACCGCAGAGACTGCACGAGCCGGGAGAATTCCCGCATGCCTACCCAAGTCACATCACCACAAAAACCAGCTACAGCCACAATATAGCCCTTATCTTGCACTGATAAAAGTCTGGAAATGCTGCAGCCCAGATAGCATATAAAATATAACAGAGTCCCTTGCATATGGAGTTTCTAAGGAAGCAAAAGAAGCCTCCCTTTTGCTCCCTGACACTTGCATGACTGTCTCTCCCTCCCTTGCTCTGGACTCAGAATCACATCACACAGTAAGCAGGTGTTGCAGAGGTAAGCACAGCATGTTCCCCTTCCCTAGGGAGTCACACCACCGTGTGCTGTGAGCTAAAGGAGGTGAAGCTGCCTTTGGGACTCCGGGTAAACTGGGAGAAGCTGGCGGCCCGGCTCCTTCTGCTCTTGGTCCCACTTTTGCGCTTCCGCTTGTCGCGTGCCATAAAGCTCTCTATCAGCTTCAGCTTCTCATGCTCCTCCTTCAGGAAGAAGTCAACAAGCACACTCTTCTCCTTCTTGATCTGTTGACTGATGTCCTTGGGGATGTCAGGGATCATCCAGTCAACCAGAACACTGAGGAACATCACCAGGTTCTGCAAACACAGCAACAGATGTGAAGCAAGTGTGAAAAATCCAAATACTCACACTGGAGTGAAAGCAAAACCTTTTCTACTGCTATGAGACAGGTATCAAATAAATTTGCTGATGGTGTGGGTAGTAGCACTTGAGTAAGGCTTTTTTTTCAAGAAACAGCTCAGGTTTGTGTGAAGCTACCCCTCAGTGGAGTGGCTGTATTGAACGTGTGGTTCAGTTAGGTTTGAAATGGAAAGGACATGGATTCATCAAATGATTCATGAACAAAAACAGCCTTATTCCTTACAGGCATCCACAGCTGCTCAGTTCTCAGCATCCAGTTCCTTGAGACTGAGTTCAGAATCCATTAATATAAGGGCATCCTCCAACACAGACCATACCCATGTGCTGCCAATGTGGCCTGAGCAGACTGTATACAACTTTCATGGTCATTCTATCCTCAAATCTTTCTCTCTGCAGACAAGTAGGATTGTTTTTACACTACCACAACATGCAAGCCACAACCCCAAACCTCACCTGTCAAGGTCACTACAGATGATGCTCATAACACCAAGCAGGAAGCAGACTAGGCAAAAAGTTGTGCTGTTTATGAAATTTATAGATAAATGATGCTATCATGGTAATTCTTTGAAAACTGTCATGTTGTGTAATGCCTCAAAATGTGTGAGAATGTTTGCTGACAAGGCTGCTAGAATGAACTCTCTGTCCCCAGCCCAGACAATGGAGCTAATTAACCAGGGAATGTACTCTGGCAGAACAGGTAGAAGGCCTTTCTTCCATTTGAAGCACAGTAGAACCAGTTGGTTTCAACTGTTTTGCAGCCAGTGTGGAAAATTACTGAAGGCACAGCAAAGAAGCAGAAGAGGGCAATACAAACCAGGCAAGATTCACAGTAACACTGGAAGTACTTGGCAGATGAGGTGGAAAAACAGGCAGATTTTTACAAGAGTGATGGACCCTGTGGAAGGATCCCAGCTCACGGTGGAGAGGAGAAGGAAGCCATCCAGAAGGCAAATCATAATAGCAAAATCCCTTACTAATGAAATCTTCACACTGAGAAGAATTTGCTGCGCTTACTTCAAGAAAGTAGCAAAAGACCTTGGAGGCTTTAGCACCCCCTGAGAGTATAAAAGTTGACAGAGTCCACTTGAATGTTCAAGAGCCTGGGTTTTTTGGGATCCCTGCTAGTGCCACAGGCTAATGCAGGTTGTGGTACTGTCTTCCATGAAGGGAAAAGAAAGCTCTGCTGAGGAAGTTCCGCAGGGCTCCAAAGGGAGAACCTGTGCTGCAGCCCACTAACCCCTCAGCAGGCTGGGTATGCGCAAAGAGAGAAGCTCTAATGGACATGGGCTGCTTTGGCATGTGCATTCCAATCTGGTTTTTACTATATTTCTGAAATAAATTGAAGCAACTCACCAGACTTACCTGAAATAGAATAACAAAAGCCAAGCGAGCAGATAAGACTGCCCAGTACTGCTTAGAAAACTCATACTGGTTTGGGGACCAAGGTGGTTCTCTGTAGTCTTTGAACCTGTCAGTGGAGACAGCTCAGTTATCACACAGTTCCAGCAATTTCCTCCAGCACCAATTGCTTTGATTAACATGATTTCAGAGTCACAAAAACTAAAGAATCAAACCCTCCAGATGTTCCCACTTCAACCCTTATTATGAAATACAACTCCAGAATTAAAGCTGGACTACCTCCACTGAATTTAACAAGCTTAGCCTGGTTTTCACAGTTGTAACCAAAATCAGAACGTTGTTCTAATGTTGGAAATGTCCAGATTTACAGGATTGACAAATGTCCCCTTTTTATTCCTGGTGTTAAATTGACCTCAGTGTACAGGGAATAAGTGCTGAAGTGAAAGCAGAGAGTTAGTACAAGGCATTTTCAGAAGGAGATAAGTCTGCATTCATCTCACCTAAACCTTGATTCATTTAGGGAATAATTCAGCCCACATAAAATGTGACTTTCACGTTGGTGGTTCCTGTCCTTGCATTAATGAAAGGGGGAGCCATGGGAAAGGCACTTCCTAAATTAACTGTCTAGCCTTAGACAGGATAAAACAGAGCCTTAGTGGTTTAGTGTAAAGACTGTTGCTTTTAGTATTATCATCAATCATTTGGAAGTAAACAACAGGCTAATAAAAATCACAGATGCTCCTAAATTGGAAAGTTTTGCATATAGCAGGAAACACAGAAAGCAATAAGAAATGAATACAGGAAACACAATGAGAGTAATACGGGGAAATGGAAAATATTAAAAATAAAACAAGTGAAGGATCTTCAAAAGGATAGAGTTTGAAAGAAATGCAATGAAAAATGGCCTGGAGCTTGCAGTGTCCAGCAGGTTAGCACAAGTTTGAAATATGGCAGCAGGACAGTATGACTTGTGGTGTATAAACACAAGTCACGATGGTGCTGGGGGGGTATTAGCCTTTCTCTGAACAGCTCAGGTAAACCCACACCTGGGATGCTGCATTCAGCCATTCAGCTGTGCAGATTTCAGAGGGAAAAAAGATTAAAAAAAAAGGGGGGGGGGGACAGGGAAGGAAACCAAAGAAAAAATAGCAACAAATTTAAGTTAGTTCAGCAAAACAATACAAGGGCTGAGGAGACTGACTCACCAGAAAAGATTAAAGAGCAGCACATGTATTGCTCCGCTTTGGTAAGTAACAGCCACAGTTGGACATGATAACCATGCACAAATTGTGCCCTTAGGACTGAAAGGGATAATTTAGTGCTGTTCCCAGTGTTTGACTACGAGTAATGGGATGAAATTAAGAAAGGGAAAATCTGTTTTGAATACCACAAAACCCGTTCTGACAGTAAGATTCATTAAACTCTGGAAAAGCCTCCATTGGGGGATAATGGAGAAAGTTCATATATAACATCTGTCAGCTTCAGTTTGCAGGTGTGCTTACCAAAATTACCTTCAGGTTCTATCCACATGGCTTTGCATGTTAAATTATACATTTACAATCCATGCATCCTCTACATCCTGCCACTCCTCACCCCCAAGAAATTGAGTCTGAAATGCTGGATGTAATTCTGTGCTGCAGCTTCTGGAGACACAAGGTGCAACTCACAATGGGGAGAGGGAGGTGGGAGAGGAGGGAAAAATGACTTTAAACTGGGGGCTGTACTAATTTATGGAAGCACTACCTGGGCTGTGTTAGGCCCTGGTTTGTTTGTTTTGTGCAGTGGTTTAAGCACAGAAGCTGAGCTCTCCGTTGCATCTTACCCAGGATTTCTGTGCTGTGCCTGCAACTGTGAGATCGCCCCTCTGGTACCTTTCTGGACATTGTGGATTCCCACATGTTGCTCAAATCTGTGTCCAAGCCCTGCAGCGAGGGCCAGAGTCAGATCCCTTGAATTTAATCTGCTTGAACATCAAAGCCAAGGAAAACCACTGAGTTTGTTGTGGATTTGCCTAGCACTATAAATCAATCCCAGTCTTGAAACGCAGCCCAGGTTCACCTGGAAGGGTCACCAACTGTGGTGGGTTTTCCATTTGATGTATTCAGAGCTTCACAAACTATGTAAGTGTTGCAGGACATCAGACCCCTTGGAAATTTCACCTGGCTCAGCTGGAAATCACAGGGCTTGTGATGCCTGATCTACATTCACAGAACACTAGCAAATGATTTACAGGAAGGGATATTTTGCCAGAGCTACAGATGAGGTAGCTGGGCCTCCTCCCCACCTCCCTTTTTAATTATTCTGTGTCACATGGGACTCCAGAGTGCAATAACCTGGCCCTTTTCTAACCACAATATTCCACAGGTAGTTTCTTTTTTACAAAGACCATCTTTTCAGTTCAAAAAGTGTTTGGACGATGCTCTCAGGCACTGAGAGTCAGGTGTGATTCTTGGGGTGGTCCCGTGCAGGGCCAGGAGTTGGACTTCATGATCCTTGTGGGTCCTCTCAATTTAGGATATTCTCTGACTTTATTATTCTGTGATTCCCTCATCTCTTCAATTCTTCATTTCTAAAATACTTGTTTCAGCAGGTATGACAGGAACAGCAGACAATCAATGCTGCAAAGACTATTGTGTTTCAAAAACAGTAAGCAACTCTAATGCCACTGAAAAAGGACAAGATTATGAAGTAGTCAATACGGTTGAAGAATGAAGTACAGAAAAGTTCTGAGGGAAAATAGAAAAGTACACACTGAAAGTAGAGAAAAGTTGGGGAAGTGACGATGGATGGAGAAAACCACACAATACTTGGACAAGAGTGAACTGAAGCCAGAGCTAAGAGAAGGATGCTATTGTATTTCAGAAGTATATTGTGTGGGAAAAAAAGAAAGACTGGTAAAAAACATATCGAATTGTACATGGAGGTGGAACTGCAAATCAGTCCAAATATGCTCATCTGTTTATTTCCTTTTCAGGCTGCTCTTCGAGGAAAACATCCTGAATCACAAGAAAGTACTTCTTCAGCAATGAGGGAGTATATAAAAAGTAGTCAGGGAAAAATGTTAGAATTCAGCACTGATCATTAGGAGTTGATGAGATGAATCCCAGGATACTAAGAAAATTAATTAATTCAAAGACACTTTATAAATTCCCTGAATATCAGAGCAGATCCATGTTAAAGTCCCTTTAATGAGCCCATATCTGCTGCTTCTTCTTTTCAGTGTGACCGGCATACTTTATGTACCCCATTATCACAACAGATTATAAGGATTAAAAGGGCCAAACCAATAAAAATGTCACATATCTTAGCAAGCTTTGCTTTTAAATTTGCCTTCAGCTACACAAATGTCATTTCTCTGTGGAAAAAAAAAATCATTAAAACTAATGCTGTGCGTCAGAGCGTCGCTGCAGCAATGTTTATCTGGCAGCAGTGTCAAGGAGTTCACAGCATTGGAGAAAATGCTGCCTAAACATTCAAAGAATGTATTCTGTATGTTTGGTGGCAGAGCTGTTTCTGCTTGTTAAGGTTTTTTAAAGACACCTTAATCTCTGGCAATGCCCGTATGGAGCAAAACTCAGGCTTATTGTAACCACATTTATCTCCAGAGGTCACAGAAATCTAAGAATAAGAGAGGTCAGCTTGTTCCCAACATATTTGCCAGAAAAAGAAATACAGATTTTATTTCCAGCATAAGGGGCAGTGTTTGTTGCCTGTCCCTTGGGACATAAGCCAGATACCCGTATTTTATAACAGTGATAGCTGTGTCCAAAGCTGAGATTTTGATAAGATTGAAAAGAGGGAGGATGATAATGAGAAAGGTGTATCTGGCTGTTGATGTCTTCTCCTAATTGTTTCCTGATAACAGAACAGAAACACTCTCACAGTACTTTCCCATTCAGATTAGCACATGATCAAACACTTACTAATTTTCCTTCTTCTCAGCGGCATGGACTTGATATTATCAGCAGGAACCACTATTATGCTTAGTGTAGATTAGTCCTTTCTTCCCTGTATTTGGGCTCTGTTAAGTAATATGGCTGTATTTGGCCGTGCTAATGTGAGGAGAGCATTTTATCACTGTTGTTCACACACACACACTTCCAAATACAGTGGCACTCAGGAACAGAGGCTGACACCAGGTGAATAGTAGCACAGTGAAAGTAGCAAAGCCACAGAGAGTGAATCAAGATGTTTGCTGAAGGAAAACACAGGCTAATTTGGGGAAACAAATTAAAATGCCAGGAACTGAGGGTGGAAAAGCATTCACAGTCTTACAAGCCTATCAGAAAGTAGAGGTCTTAGCTGTGCGCTCTCCTATCTTCTGTTGTAGTCAAGGTGAGAAGGCAGGTACACCCCAAAGGCAACCCCAAGAGCAGTGCTGGAGTCACAGGGCCAGATTTCTCTCCCTGTTTCTTCTGCCTCCAGTGAAGGCGCCGAGATGTGTAATTGTGTGGGTTGTAGTTGGGTAGTTGGGTGAGATAAATGCCCTGCTTAAAACCAGTGGGATTCTAAGTGTGAGATATATTAGGCAACAAAACAAGGGAGGTCAATTAAAGACCCGTGTGTAGTAAAACTCATATAAATTAAGGCTCTCCTTAAAGAAATGGAAAGGAACTTTTGTACTGATTTTGTGCCATTGCAGAGACCAAGCACAGTGGGTTTCAAGGGAGTCCACAAGGAAGGTGAGGCAGGCTGTTGAACATAGCACTGACCCAATTTTGAGCAGCCTTGGGTTGCACTGCCTTAAACCAGCTCTTTGAATTTCTGCAAATTTTTATAAAAAAACAGGTTACTTTGAAAGCCCTGGAACCACCTTAGTGATTTCTCCTGCAAACTAGAACTACTCCATAGGCATCTGACATTTTGGACATCTTTTAAAGGAAATTGAGCCTTGTTTCCCCAGTCTGAAAGATGAATTTGAAATATAAGGCATGTAGATAGCAAATGTGCAGGTTTTAAAGAAGGCATAATATATTGAAAACTCAGATCTCAGCAAAAAAGAAAGCGTGGTTCTAATTACTGGGTGTCCATTTAAAAATTAATTCTTTTTAATGAAAGCTTTGTCTTTCAATAAATAAAATATTTTTTCATTTGAGTAAGTCTGCCTAAATTGCCTATTTTGCCTTTGTACTGAAAAACCCTTTTAAGAACCTTCTAACAAAGTGGGAATACTCCAAAAGCTGTACTTTTAAAACCGTCTGCACAAAGGCTCATGGATATTACTGAATATGTGGCTGTATAATTGAATATTATCAGTTCCCACTTTGAAAAGAGGTACTTTACCTGCAGAATAAAACATCCTGTGCAAACAGGGAGTTTGCTGGCTGTGTCCCAGCCTTGAGGTGACTGACATTGAAGTAGGAGAGCGTGTGATTGATGAAGCCATGCATGGTTCCATTCTGACTGTATGCGTATTGGTACATAAGGCGTGGAATGAAATCGGACGTGACAGCAATTACAAAAGCCTGGGAGACAAAAAAACACCCAACCAAACAACAGCATCATGCATCTATGAATGACGTGTTCCAGGTTCATTATTTTCATGTGCAAGTAAATTTGGAGTGGTGATGAAGTGAGAATCGAATGGTATGGAATATTTGCATATATAACAGCACAGTAACCTGCTCTGTCTCTCCAGGGAAGGCTAAGTTAGGAAAGTGCAGTATTTCTTACAGCATAGAGCGCAAAAGCAATTAATGTACTCTCCATTTCTCCAATTCTTTCCATCCCTAAAGCCATTAGGAGGCTTATTACTAGTTTAAAAAACCCAAACCTGCAACAAGACATATAGTTGGTTAGTATAATTTGGAGCTTATTTTGGTGTAGTTACACAGTGTTATCTGAGACAAACCTGTTCAGTGTATTCATCCTCCATTTTCCCCTCTCCATCAGGATTTACACATCTGACAGGGGTGGATCTCATGCTGGTATAAAACTCTCATAAAACTGGTATCCCAGTAATTGAGAAGTCACCCAGACACAGAAGTATCTAGATCATATCAATAAGAATTCCTTGATTTGTCCTCTGGACTTACTCCTGTGGGAGCAGGTCCAGAGGAGGCCATGAAGATGATCAGAGGGATGGAGCACCTCTCCTATGAGGAAAGGCTGAGAGAAGTGGAGTTGTTCAGCCTGGAGAAGGCTCCAGGGAGACCTTAGAGTCCCTTCCAGTGCCTGAAAGGCTCCAAGAGAGCTGGAGAGGGACTTGTTACAAGGGCATGGAGTGACAGGACAAGGGGAAATGGCTTCAACTACAGAGAGTAGATTTAGATCAATATTAGAAAAAATCCTTCCCTGTGAGGGTGGGGAGGGCCCTGGCACAGGTTGCCCAGAGAAGCTGTGGCTGCCCCATCCCTGGAAGAGTTAAAGGCCAGGTTGGTCATGGGCTGGGAGCAACCTGGTCTGGTGAAAGGTGTCCCTGCCCATGGCAGAGGGGTTGAAATGAGATAATCTTTAAGGTCCCTTCCAACCCAAACCATTCTGTGATTCTGTGATTATTTAAAATTACATTTTCTAAATAATAATTTCTGTATCAATATTATTCAGATGCAGAGACATAACTGGGCATTCAATATTTTTTTCGAATGGGTATGAACATGTAAACTTTTCTGTCAAGAAAAAAATCTTACTGATATTTTAATGGAATCCCCAGTAAATAAATATTTTCAGAGTTTTTTTGATAAAGAAAATAACCAAGGATAATAAATCTGCAAAGTGTATTCAGATAAAAACAAGAGGCTGTAGAGTTTTGCTCATCCAGCACAGAGCAGTGCTAGACAACTGCAATTTGTGCCTGACATCATAATATCCTTCAGTAGTGAAAATCCTCTGATTTTCTAAGGGCTTTGATGTCTTTGATATTTTATGGTTGGACTTCATGATCTTAAAGGTCTTTTGCAGCCTAAATAATTCTGTAAGTTTATGATCTGTGGGTTAAAACCCACTAGTTAGTACTACAATTAACTCCTAGGGCATGAGTCTTTTTTATCATAAACATGTCAGGAAAATTTTACTTAAAGAATACATATAGAACAATAACATAATAAATCTGTATACCAGACACACATTATATTGAAGTAATTGTTTTTGTTCTGTAAAAGAATGTATTTTCCCACTAAGATTTTTTTTTCCTGGTCCTAGAATCCAAGATGTAATATTTACATTTTTTTCTTCATACCAATAGTTACAATGGCAGAGTAACCAAAAATCTGTGGGTATGAATGGGAAGTAGATCTTTATTTATTATGTGGAGTGTTGCCTGCTTTACCTCCCCTTCACTGGTTGTTCTTATACGGATTAGTCTTCCTGATCTACATAACGTGAGAATAGAGAAAATGGGATGAGAGAATGGTAATTTGTAATTAAATCATGTTTTGCAATTCAACAAGAATGAACTGGATAATTTAGATGTCACAGAATCACAGAATCAACTAGGTTGGAAAAGACCTCTGAGATCATCAAGTCCAACTTATTTTCTTGGCAAATAGAGAAAACTAGACTTCACTTTTAAATTATGTTGAAGGGACAATATAAGCTCCAAGATCATGGTTAGAAACTAGTATAACCAAATACTTACATTAATGATAACTGAAAGCTTTCCAATGCCACTCAAAATGTCATACAAATTCCTGCAAAGGAAAAACAGAACTTGTTAATGGATTTACCATAATTTTTCTTCTTCTTTTTTTTTTTTTTTTTTAATTGCACTTTTTGCATTATCTTCACCACAAAGCTTTTTCATTGCTTACCTATATCTTTTGCTCTCACTGTGTCTGGCCTCCTCAGTTCAGTAACAACTTCTTTGCATCAAGACGGACTTCTATGACGTTGTTCAGGAGAGCAAAGAGAGGTGCCAGAGGGAAGGAGGCAACAAAGAGCGTGACAAAGCCAAACTGGATACTGGAAAAGGAAATATTTTGATAGCTTCTGAAGGGAGCAGCTGACAGCAAACTGTTGATGAGCCTTGTGCCTCACGAGGCCCATGAATTCCACTTCCCAGTTTGGTCCCAGTGATAAATATCACAAAGCAAGCTTACAAAAGAGAGAAAGGTTTGTCACTATGCCTTCATGAATTTTCTATAATGCTTCAAGTCACTAGCACAAGCACGAGCCAAAGGAAATACTAAATTTAATAAAGGACAAAGGGTTCAGCGTGCATTCTTCTGCATTTATACACAATTAACTGATTCAGACTGTGCCGTTCTTCCCTGCCTTTTGCCTGTAAGAAAAATTATGCACAATCAAACAAGAGGAAAAACCTGCAAGGTGCCACTGTTTCTTTCCAGCTTTCTTTGAAAAACTTAGTGGCAATCTGTCAAAGCATGAACAGAATAAGTATTCTGTGGATGCAATGAGCCTGTGATGTTGAATAGCACTTCCATCCCTCCTTATGTCACTGATATCCTCCCAATTTACAAATCTTCCTCATTCAATCTTAACAAATGAATATTACACATTATATTCCTTGTGAGAAAGGAAGTGATAGTTCACTGGTCCTAAAGAACAAACAAGGAAGTACATTCCTCCTGAGTTCTTTATGCTTGCTAGAACAGCTACACAACTAATTAACCCTGTCTTCTTCCACAGGGGGGAAAAAAACCAACCCACCCACCCAAAGGAAACCCTCTCACTTTGCAGTGGATGGCACATTTTTGTGTCCTCCTGTTCCCAGCATTGCATTAGGAGTTTTCATGCAGACAAATTCTCCAGTAAGCAGGTAAGGAACCAACGTCACCCTGCAAAAGCACAGTGCTGACACACTATGTTTTTCTGGCAAGTCTCAGTGATCTTGAGATGCTTGCAATAGTCTGCTAGAAAATCCTGTTCCACCAACCCAACCTTCTCAGATTTTGGGTGGGCAGAGTATTCTTAATTCCTGCCTCTTTCAGTGTCCTTCAGGAGCAGTCTCATCTGGATGAATCTCTGTTGGGTACAACGAGAATCTGAAAGTTGACTACTTATTTCTCTGAGGGGGTGGAGAATTAACAAATTACCTAAAAGTTTGTGTCTTCCATGGAAGACAGGAGGCATCAAGCAGTGAAAGCTACTCATGAGGCTGGATCCTTCCTTGTTTAAAGTAATATTTCAGAGAAGTGAGAAAGTTTATTACTCCAGCAAACTAATGAGAAGTAGAAGAAAAAGAAAAGGACCAAAATCTGTGCTGCTTGAATGCAGAGGCAGTAATCCCACTAAGATTGAACTAATAAAGCTGACTGTGATCTACATTTCAGAATTATAAAATAGTATATAGAAAAAAGGTTGGTGTGTAGGAGGCCATATTTACTGTGGCTTCTTTTTTGGCAAGTACAGTTTTGTATAAGTCCTCTCCTCTCCGCTGTGGGACGAGTCTGTTGCAGGGTTTTTGTGAAAATAGAGGTATAAATAGCACAACATTTTAGTTTAAAATAATTTCCTTCAGCACTCTTGTCACAACCTACTATTGAAACGCTTTCTCCAGGATCTTCTCTCAATGCATCTTTTTGTGTGCAGGTCTTCTGATATTCCTCCTTTCTCTTCTCAGAGACAACATATTTGCACAATAAACTATTATGTCTGTATATTTGTTATTGTTTTGTGCGTTTTATATTGTATATTTATATATATATGCTATTTATATATAGTATATTATTCTTGTTTTGTTGTGCAATAAATTGTATATCCCAACATATGCTAAGATGGAGCTTTTAAAAGCATACAAACATCCTATCCTTGAAATCATACTTTCCTGAATATTTTATGTTCAGAGTCAGGAAAAGGGAATTAACAAGGAAATAAAACCAGATGTTAAGGTCTCCAAAAACTGTGAAATGCCTGAGAAAAATACATATCACCAAAATATGCTTTATTTGGTTTTAAGTGAATTGAGTAGGATAGAGCTGGGAGGATTCTATTAAAAAAAAAAAATAAATCAATGTATTTGTAATGTCTTTAAGAATAAACCACACACACATTTGCTTGGATGTTGCTCACAGGCCCTTTATTCACTGTCTGGGGAAAATGCAGTTTAATTTTTTATTCAAGTTCATGAAAAAATGTTGAAGGTATGCAAAGGACTTCTGGATAATTGTGCAACTAAGTCTTCATAGAAAATGCTACGCCAGATGTGTTTGGTGGCCACCTTGAAATCTCTTCAACCTTCTAGACTCCCTTTTATGAAAGTGTAAATGATGCAAAAAACAGGCAAAACCAAAAAAAAAAAAAAAAAAGCTGAAGCCCAAAAAGCAAACTCAAACTCCCAAACCAAACAAAGCACACCATCATTCAGATGGTCTTGTTTAGTAAGCTAACAAACAAGCATTTAAAACGAGCAGTCTTTGAACACCTTGGCAAGTTATAGGTACACGTTGAGTGTGATCAGTGTTTCTAGAAGCAAATCTGAATGGATTAAAAAGAAGAAGAATCCCTGGAGTTCTGTGGATGCCTGTCCAATCACAGCTGAACATACACAATACATTTAGGGCACTCACAAACACTGTTCCACCACCAGGACAGTTGACACAAAACCATCCTTTTTTTTTGGCTGGAGAACCTGATGGCAACCTGGAAATACCCTTTTACATTCTCTTTTGTGCCACAAGGTCTCCATACAAAGCTCTTTTAGTGTTTCTGTTCAGGGAAAAGGCTAAAGAGACCCAGGAGCTGGACCTCTGGATATCCAGCCTGTTCCATAGGTTTTCTATTTCCCTACCAGTCCAGCCTGGAGAAAACAGAGGTGGACATCACCCAACCCCATGGCACAAGCTGGTGAACAAAATGTTGAAGGCGTGTATAGGGGGAAGGCAAGGACATAGGAAAATAATGCCAAAGCAGGACACTAAATGTGTTGTCAGTGACACAGAGTCTATCTCTGATGAGACTAAAAAGCCCAACCACGTATTATCGGTGCCTTTGCTCTCTGACTTGAGCAGAAAAGAGGCCAAGGGCTCAGAGCCAGTCCATGAGGTTCTCACACCTAATGCCACATCTGCAACATCTCATCCAGGCTTGGGCCCTGGACAAAAGCTATAAAACACAAACAGCATCAAAAGAAGTCTCTCAGACCACCAGCCCTTCCCAGAAGTCCACTCTGCCCAGAAGCTCTTCTTCTGTGAAGGGCCGAACAGAACCCAAGCCCAACAACGACAGCACACTGTCCCTCTAACTCTGGCATACAAAGTCCTGATTAAGAGCAAACTCAAGTTTTGTAAATTATGGATCTGGAGAGTGCTAGTTGTGTAAGGGATGTAGAATCAGTCCCCAGCACAAAACCTTCCGTGTTGAATATCAGCCAGGTTCTACAAGATTTACACACTGAGGAGTGTGAGCAACCCTAGGATCTAGTGTGAGCAATCCCAGTACCTTTAACATCAAAACCTAACTTAAAAAAAGGTAATTTTTTGTGATTGTGTTGCTTTGTTACTTCTGTATCAATAATATCTGTCATAGGATCATCTGTTGCTGGAAGTAAACAACGGAAGGATCACTCCTATGCTAAGGAACTTTCCAAGTTCTAAGAAGAAACTTCTTATATAGAGATGAAACTTCAATATAGCCAAGCTTGGCTGAAAAATTTAAGGAAAAGGTGTAGTAAATGTATGCAACAAGCCTACACATAACAGCCTGAGTCGGTAATTTTCATAACCATTCTCATTATGGAGATTATAGAAAAATGCAGGTTTCTCTTCAGTGATTTTTTTTTTCTTTTGCTGCCTCACACATTGCCTTTTTGATGGCTTTTCCTGCTTTAGGGGAAATTCTTCCAAATCTCTCAGATTAATCCTTATGATAGTCAGTAGCTACAGACATTGGATCTGATCATTTTCATCTTAGAATTCAAAAGGGAGTTTTGCCATTGTTTTTTTTACAGAAGTTGGATGACAAACCCTTTATTACGATTTCTCTTCGAGGAAAAATGTTTTTAATTAATTGCCACATGAAGCCTGGAATCCTAAAGGGGTTTGACTAGAGAAGGAAAGATCTAATGAAATAATCTAAAAATCATTGCTGATATCAGTTTCTTCTCAAGAAACTATGAGTGGTATAAATTTCAGACGTCCATGTGCATCATTTAGCTGCTTTTGGAGCCAATTTCATAAAATTTGTTTCATT
Organism: Chiroxiphia lanceolata; assembly: GCF_009829145.1. NCBI lineage: Eukaryota > Metazoa > Chordata > Aves > Passeriformes > Pipridae > Chiroxiphia > Chiroxiphia lanceolata. The sequence goes on from NC_045641.1 coordinate 69,048,055, forward strand.
AGCGATATTTATTGCTACTCTAAACATCAATTTCTTGCCAACTCCCATCACTGCAGGCTAGTTACACATGGCAAACTTGCTACCCTGTGGATCAGGAAATTGCTGTACATGCTGCCTGCTTTGGGAACTCACAGGGTGTTGGGTTGGGTCAAAAGTCATTGCACAGTTTTAGAAATAGGAATTGTTAATGACAAATTTGACACATACTGACACTGGCTATTTATGTTTCAGGATTACTTGAGCAAAATTTTCTGATCAATCAGGAATTTTAAGAGTGCCTCTGCTGAAGAGTGACTGCTAAAAAATACAGCTATGTATCAGTTAATAATATCAAAACAAACAGTCATCAGGCATTTCACTGTGCAAATCAAAACTTTGTGCAGACTTGCTACTGACAGCCAAGACCTGTTCTTCAGCAAAATCTGCTGACTGAAATCAGATTCAAAGTTCAGCTCACTGAAGAAATGATCCACAAAAGCTTTCCCTGAAGGAAATGGTAAGATGTTGGCCTCTTCCTCTCACACTACCGAGATCTGAAAAACACCCCTGAAGTCAACAGAAGTCTGCCTGACTCGTAGGCTTTGGGTTTTACCTTCTTAAGTTTTCTCTTTTCTTAGATTTATATATGACTTTTACTCTAAAAATAACTCACAGAATCATGGAGCAGTTTGGGGCTGGAAGGGACCTTTAAAGGTCTCTGGTGCAAATCCTCTGCGATGAAGGGGACATTCAGCAGGTCATGTTGCTCAGAGCCAGGTCAGCCTGACCTCGAATGTTTCAGGGATGGAGCATCAACCACCTCTTTGGCAACGTGGCCAGTGTTTTACCACCCTCATTGTAAAAACCTTCTGTCGAATATGTAATCTCAATCTACCCTCTTTTAGTTTAAACCATTTCCTCTTTTTCACTCTCAACAGTCCTGCTAAAAAGTCTGTTTCCCCATCTTTCTTTCGGCACCCCCTCTAATTACTGGAAGGCTGTTGGTAAAATCCCCCCAGAGTTTTCTCCAGAATAAACCACCCCATTCTCTCAGTCCAATTTGTGGCAGTGACATCAACCAGGTGGGTCCATCTGGTTCTTCAAATGTGGTTGCCCACAACTGGAAGGAGAAAATATTTGTAGTGTCAGAAGTTGTAGGCCATGGGCTCAACATGTCACTTTCCTGTCCTAAAAGAAACAAAATTACAAGTAGCTGTACTTCTCTGGGATTATTTTCCTGGGGCAAAGAGTTCTCTGCAGCTCATGGGTTTTGTGGATAGGAGGATGGATCTGAAGCCAACAAGCCAGTAGAAACTATCATTTCTCCTTCCAATGACTCCAGTGTAAATAATGAGAAAGTTTCCCACAGACAGACAGTGTTTGCTTTGGGCTCTGGTGTTAGAGGAGTTGGCTTGGGGACAGCTTGGAAGTGGGAATCCTGAGGAACAAGTTCACCAAGCAACCTGACCATCAATTTTAACTGATGTTGAAAATCCTAGTCTGACAGAAGATAATATTAACATTGACAGAGCTGAGCAACTCCAGAAAGCCTTGTAGAACACGTGATCTGAAAAACTTACCAGGACACTCGACACAGGGTAGCTCTAAGGCAGAGATGGCTGTACCCGAGTGAAAGAAACCTGGATTGTTCTTCTCTTTCCAACTTCTCTATCTTTATGTTTGTGATTCCTCATGCTTATTATTAACGATCAGTCATGATCAGAGGCATCAGCTCTACATTGCCGTAGCCTTCATACTGTCCCTTGTTTCACTGGTGCTCATGGTCTTGCTGGGATGGACTAGAGGGACTAACATTTTGCAGAACCAAACTCCATAAACAAAGGCAGAACAATATTTCCCAATATGAAAATAAAGGAGATTAAAACATAACCAGTAAATCTCACTATTTCTACTAACCTACCTAGACATAACAAGGGCAGCATGGTGGAAGAGGAGAAGCCTCTCCAAGGCTTCAGGTTTCTTGAATAGAAAACAGAAAAAAAAAGAAAGCAATGGAAAGAAATGGCCATTCCAAAATTTAAGTGGGATAGTTATCAATCAATAACTCCTTTACCTGTGGCTTATCACGCTGCAAAACACATCCCGAGATTGCTCCAGGCCCTATCCCTCAGAGAGGTGTGCCTTAACGGGTTAATCTGCTTCTAACAACTGCAAAGAGAATATGGTTTGCCATGTGAGGGACTGGGCCAGAGTCCAGGGTTCCATCAGAAAGGGGGCATGTCCACCCTTTTGATAGAAATCAGTAGGAGAGACTGGATATGGTGGACACAAAAGGGCAGGGACTGCCTGTGATTAGGATCCCGCCTAGTGGACACAGACTGGAGGTCAAAAGTCTTAGCTTTGTTAGAGCTTTACTGTGTAATCTTAAAAATGTCACCCACTCTTAAAAGTAGAGTATCCTAAACGCTGAATGTAGGGAATACTCACACATGGATACATAATCTGGCTGTGCCTGTTTCTTCACGAAACCCCATCATCATCTGTATGGGAAAACCCAAAGGCAGCCCAGTCTGCAGTTCCTTATCAGCCTGCTTCATTGTTGGTTGAGCAGATAACCACTAATGCCAGTGGAGCTTGCCTGAGTAAGTCAGTGGTGAAAATTAGGAAAGAAGTTCTGAAACAGCAGTCAGATTCCTCTCTTCTTAATATCATACTTCTTACATTCAGTCATTCTGCCTTTTTAAGCAATTCAGTGCGGGGAGAAAAAATGCTTCCTCTGCACTCGGTGCATTGCTTCCCTTCCCCATTGCCCCCAAATCAGAATTACAAAAATAGGTAAATAAGCTGTTTAACTGCCTCCTGCAGCTGATGCCTTCAGAACAACCCCAGCTGACAGGTTCAGTGCTGAGCTGCACAAAGTGCTTCCTGCCAGCGTGGGTGGTCTGAGTCCCAGCACAGTGGAGCCTGACAGCTGAGAGCAGGGATGTGGACCCGGGGCAGCATCGGGGCCTGGGGAGGTGCAGCTTAGGGTTTCATCCGCTGCACATTTGTCTGGAATGCCACAGAGTTGGCCAGGGCACTTCTCCACTTGGGGAGCTCATCCCCCTGCTGTAAACAGATGTTTAGATTAGTAATGAATCCATTTATTTTCAAGGCATCTGTCTAATTATCCCTGATGACTGCAGGATGAGGTCCTCAGCCTTGTTTATGATCTGGGCACAAGGGACTAGTCTAAATTACGGCTTAGTGTCCGTGATTTATAACATCAGTAGCTTAGGTCCTGTACTAGAAGTTAAAATCTTAGAATCAGAGAATATTCTGAGTTGGAAGGGACCACGAGGACTGAGTCCAGCTCCTGGCCCTGCAGAGAGCACCCCAACAATTCCACAATGTGCCTGAGAGTGTTGTCCAAACACTCCTTGAACTCTGTCAGGGTGGGGCTGTGATCACTTCCCTGGAGCAGGCACCCTAAAACCTTCACAGCTCATGGTGATATTTCTACATTTCTTTTCTAAAACACATTACCCTACTCAGTTCAGTGGCCATGATTTGAATTATTTTCGCAATTTCTAGAACTTGCTTCTAAAACTTAAAAAAGGCCAGTTCCCTAAGGGACAGGATAACAAATGCCTAAACATGGGAGCTCCAAGAGGTAGTCTGGAGTCAAACACACTGTCAAACCCCCACTGTAAGCATGTCTTCTTTGCAGGACTGACTACTGACCTGCTTCTTTCTGAGTAGTTGGCCTTAATGAGCTCATAAAACAATCTGACTTAGTGAAATTATGTTCAAACTCGAAGCAGCTGAGCATCACTTTTCCCACAGCAGAATCAAGACTGCTGATAGCAAATCAAAGCACTGTTGACAAACATCATACCAGTGTTACTGTTTATTCCAGCAAGGCAGAACTTTGCATCCAAGTAGTGTCCTTATGAATAAATCAAGGGTGATGTCATACACAGACACCTGAATCAGGGTAATGGCATCATCTCAAATGCAATGGGAGCAAAAATATTAAAATTCGTACGAGGGGAAGATGTATTTTTTCACCATTGTTTAATTTCAAAAATTGCAAAGAAGTTTGCCTAAAGTTTACAGCAGGAAAAATCACCTCTGGCAGAATTAATGCATGCAAAAAAAAAAATCAATCCTAAAGGACAATTTTAAAAAAAATTATCATCATGTGCAGAGGGGGATGAGGTAGTAGAAGCTGCAGCACAGAGCCAGATTCTAAGCTGAGTTGAAACAATTCAGAGGGAGATGATGGGAGGTGAGGGCTTCTTTACGACACTACAGATCCACAGGTTCGATCTGTAAACATATCCATTAGATATTTGAATATCCATAAGAGATATTCAATCTGCCATCATATAAAATACCTTGTATACCCTTTCTTATTTATAGATTTACATCATCTACCATTCTATAAATTTCATATATTCATTTATAATTAGATTACAAGTTATACCTGTAAACTTATATAACTATTTCTATACAGAGAGATAAACTATATAGGTATTTAACTTTTTTGCACAAAATGATTCTCTTTCAGATGTTTTGAGAATAGTGGCTTATTAAAACAGGAATTGTCACAAGCAATATTTCACAGATGTCTGGTTTTAGATACCATGCCCATTGACAAGCTCTGGTTCTTCCTGAATTCTTTTGTGCCCTAAAGCCTGGGTTTGCCTGGATTATTCCTCTCTTTCCACTTCCCCCCACCTAGACTATTCCCCCTTTCTCCTTCCCTGCCTCTGCAGGTTCTACTCATGAGGCAGCTACAGGGCTGAGGGGTACACTGCAATTTAGTTTGCATCTGGTGTGAAGAAGCAAGCCTTTTAATACTCTAGAGCATCCCTATGTGCTGCTTCCTCTCAGGTTTGTTTTCCTGAAGTTGGATTGTGTCCCAAGGCTGTAAGTCTGAGTTATTTGGCGATTATTTGCAACCCTGTCCTCCTGGGTTCTGTTGAGTCATAGAGGTATTCCTTGGAGTTTATAACAAGCACAAGTCAGAATGAGGAAAAAAGGCATGTATGTATTTCAGTTTGGAATTCTCTATCAGATGCTTGATATTTTTCCTTGGATAATTTATCTGTAGTGGAACCTTTATCTCACTTGCTGGAGCAGTGGAAGAGTGTAAGTGGATGCAAGAAGATGAATGTGATCAAACAAACTCAGTGAAAGATGAGAGGAGGCAACAGAGGATTCCTTACAGAGCAGAATTATTGTATAATTCACTGGTTACTTAGAACTGCTACCTAATTAGTTGTTGGGTTTTCTCTCCGTATCCCTTTATACAGCCAGCTACTGTACTCAGAATTTCAAACACAGTTTCATAGGTATCAGCAACACATTTTTACTTGAAAAAAGAGTAATCAAGATGCCAAAGGAACCAGACTTCCAAATTAGAACTACTGAGGACAGTGGCACAATGCCAAACATGCTGGAAAGAAAATGAATTATTGATGATATTTTATTTGAACAAACTCAGTGCTTTCAAGTTTCTTTCTTGACTCTTGTCTTCCAGAATGCAGAAAACACTGTAATGCTGCATCTCAAATGACTTAGTAGCTGTTTGATCAATTGTGAAAAAGAGAAGTATATATGAACATATAGATGATATGCACAGGAGAGGCACCAGCTTTACAAAATTAGAATACTATTTAATAGAGTTGCTCCTAGTTTGCACAGGTTTGACACGTGACTGAATGTCTGGCAGTGCACTCCACCAGTGACATCAGCCACTCCAGCAGGGTGATGCATGCAGAGGAATAACATATATCATTTAAGAAACTAGAGGGTGTACTGCTATGAAAGGTGGCAGACTGAGAAATAATTCCCAAGTGCATCCTAGATTTCCTTAAAAAATGTGGCAAACTCAATATCCAGTGGAAAAGGCCCTGGGGGTGCTGGTGACAGCGGCTGGACATGAGCCCAGGTGTGCCCAGGGGGGGCAAGAGGCCAATGGCACCTGGCTTGGATCAGCAATAGTGTGGCAGCAGGACCAGGGCAGGGATTGTCCCCCTGTGCTGGGCACTGGTGAGGCCACACCTCAAATCCTGTGTCCAGTTCTGGGCCCCTCACTGCTGGAATGACATTGAGGGGCTGGAATTGTCCAGAGAAGGGAACGGAGATGAGGAAGGGTCGACAGAGTAAGTCCTGTGAAGACTGCCTGAAGGAGCTGGGGGTCTTTATCCTGGAGAAAAGGAAGCTCAGTGGGGACCTTATTGCTCTCTGCCACTCCCTGAATGGAGGCTGTAGCCAGGTGGGGGTTGGCCTCCTCCAGGCAACTGGACAAGAGGAAATGGCCTCAAACTGTTCCAGGGGAGGTTCAGGTTGGACATCAGGAAGAATTTCTTCACCAACAGGGTGGTCAGGCATTGGAAGGGGCTACCCGGGAGGTGGTGGAGTCCCCCATCTCTGGAGGTGTTTGAGAAAGGTCAAGAGAAGGATCTTCCCCTCTACTCAGCACTACTGTGAGCACACCTGAAGTATTCTTTCCAGCTCTGTGCTCCCCAGCAGAAGGACATGGACACGCTGCAGAGTATCCAGTGGAGACCCATTAATGTGATTAAGGGACTGGAGGACCTGAGGTACAAGGAGAACCTGAGAGCACTGGGGTTGTACCACAAGAAAAAAGACTCAGGAAATCTTACCAATGAAGTGGGTGAAGAAGACAGAGCTACATCTTCTCAGGGTGCCTAAGAGAGGGAAAGCAGGCACTGGGCACAAATGGAAACTTAGGGAATGCATTTAAACATTTAAAAAACCTCTTTTTTTCTTTTCTTTTTCTTTTTTGTGTGAAGGTGATCAAATGGTACAACAGAGAGATTGTAGAGTCTCCATCCCTGGAAATATTGAAAACCAACTGGACGTCTGGACAAATCCCTGAGCAACCTGCTCTAGCTGACCCTGCGTGAAGGATGGGGTTGGACCTAAATGATCTCCAGGGATCCCTTCCAGCCATATCTATTGATTCTGTGGTTTTCTGTGCACTTTTCTCAGCTGGGAACACTGGACTCTGACAGCATAAGTGGTAACAGATACTAGGATTCATGATTATTGCTGTGCTGGTACTGTGGTACCTCACTGTGGTACCTGCATGTAATTTCTGCAAACTACAAGTGTTTGGGGTTTTTTTCCCTTTTTTATCATAACAACTTATGATATAGAGTCATGTGATCTATGGTGATTGGTCCTATGTAAAGCTATGGTTATTGCAGGCAGGAAAAGGGAATTCAGAAACTTACTCATTTCCATGTATTCTGAGTCAGTCCGGTGAAAGGTTCTAAGATATAGTCGAGGTCCCATTGCTGAGGGGTCCTTTGATTGGTTGGTGTCCACTTCTTTTGGCCTCGGTTCTTTCATCCTTCAGCTTCCTGAAGAGCTTCTTAGCTTCTGAGGAACAAAAGTTCAGATTGAATCAAATCTTTTTTTTACCTTTTTTTCCCCCTCAAGATTTGGCTCAAGTCTCTGTGCAGTAACACAAAATTCATCTCATGTTACTTTGGTGCACAACAGGATGAGTTTACACCACCCTGTGAAGTTTGGATGCTGGCTTATTGACAGATTGACAGGCTGCTGGACTTGGACCCAGTGCTTTTTTAATATTTTTTTTCTCTCTAGATGATATTCAATGGGGATCTTCCTGAAGCTCAAGCACCTTGGACCTAAATAATGTTAGTAATAAGTAATACTCTCAAGAACACACACTGAGAACCTCTCCTTAACAAAATGTAAAAAGATTATGTGATAGCTTCATGCTACATATCAACCATAGGTGCACTTTTCTCTTGCCATGAAATTGGGAACTGCCACTATAATATACTAATAAGGTAAAAAATTACCAGACATGCATAGTTTGTCCAGAGAAGTTGTGGATGCCCTCTCCCTGGAAGTGTCAAGGCCAGGTTGGATGGAGCTCTGAGCAACCTGGTCTAGTGGAAGGTGTCCCTGCCCATGGTAAGGTGATCTTTAAAGTCCTTCCCAAGCCAGACATATTCTGTGATTCCATGATAATTCCAAATAAGAGGGTACAAGAACATACTGATAGCACAAATAGTGGTAATCAATCACTGTCCCACTAAAATGGGGATACAAATTTCATGACACTGACAAAGACATAAGAGTAAAACAAACCATTTCTAAAAGAAGAGTAAAGTACTCCAAATGTACTCCCCAGGGATGTATTGGGGAGTGACATTTCAAATGCACTTGCATCAACAGCATCACACTATTTTACACATCAAGAAATTCCCGTGGAAAAACACAGTAGAAAGAAGTATTTGTTCAAAATCAAGGAGGTGAAACACAGGTCGAATTAGCATAAAATAGAAGATTTATACTTTCTTTGCAGATGATTTTATCTTTCACAAAAACATACGACACTGTTTTATAGTTCTTCACATATGTGCCATATGAGTGAGAATCCAGATTAATTCCAGTGATGTCTTGCCAGTAGTCTAAGCAGGACTCTCCCACAAACTCTTCTCCCACAGCTTGTGATAAACCCTTTGAGCTGTAGGTGTGGTCCTGGAGAAGGGAATATATGGGGGAAGGGGTTTTCCTCTGTGCCCTCCAGTGAAGCAGAACTGCCTTTCTCAGACCCTGATTTAAGTATCAGGGCAAGGCAAGCTGGCAAACACTATAAAGGTTTTGCTGGGTGGGTTTTTTTGCTTATTCCTGAATTTACGCTCAGGCACACAGGATCACTGTGTCACAACGTTGCACAAGGCTCTGTAGCAGCCTGGAAAGAGTGCTGAGGGATTTCTACACTGACCAGTGTTTACAGGACCCAAGTTTCATCACCGGGATGGAGGAAATGGGGATTGACAGACTCTCGTAAAACAGACCTACATTGCCTCAGGCCCTGTCAGTCCCAGGATCACAAAGCTTCAAAAATCAACAGGTCCACACCCATTCTTTGTTTCAGGTGCAATGAAGATGTAGCTCACAAGTCCAATGGTAAATACTCAGTACTTTGGCAATGCTGGGGCTAACCAAAGAATTTTGGTACCCAGCACACTCAGATTACACAGTTTTAATAAAAGGGTAGGGGGAAGATTTCAAATGTTTCACAAGAGGGAATTAGGTGAATCCCTACAAAGACATTTACCTCCTACATGTGCCAAACTCAGCCATTTCAATACACTAAAATTCCCTTTCTCCCCCCTCTGCTTTTATGGCAGCCAAGGGAACTTGTCTGTGACAGATGTGATGTAGTATTCAGAACGTAGGAGACTGAGGCAGGATTTAAACCAGCAAAGATTCCCAGGATGCTCTTCCAATATACCCCAATTAATTTCCTAATGCGAGGGACTCTCAGAGGACAGCGGACAATAAGTTCAAGAAAATGCTGATTTCTGTTCCAAAAAAAAATCCAAGCTATAAATGTCCCTCACACTTCTGTGGGCAGATGACACTGAAGATCCTCTCATTGTCACAGTGCAGCAGCTCAGATAAAATTTGGGTGTGTTTAGATGTGAAGTCTGTGCATGTGTGATCTGGTTAGAGCCCCACAGAACTGAGACATGGAGTTTATTGCACGCCCAAACCTCCAGGAGAACTCAGTAACTAAGCAATAGTTGTTGTTTTTAATGTTTATTTGGGAATGCACTAAATCCAGGACTCAGTCACTCAGAATAATTTTAATTTTTCATCTGGCTATCTGTAAGCCAGGCAAGAGGAGCTGCATTTTTAACCATTTGGAGCTCAGCTTGAAGAGTGTCTGTATGCTTCTTTTACGACATTTTTTAAAATATCAACTGACTGAAAGCAAGCCAAACTAATTATTTCAAATTTTCCACAGAAAAAAAAAATACCTTTGTGTCATATCCAAGCATGTGAAGTTTGAGACCAAACAGAAATGTGTCAGAAAGTTAGAGGAACAAAGATCACGGATTTCCAGAGTGTTATTCTCCAACTATACAGCAATAGGGCCATGAAAATGACTTTTGCAGAACCCTATAGCCATACATATGATTGTGATTTAAAACTGAGTACACTTTTTAAATGCACTTGTGTGAAACCTGGTTTTTAATTACTCAGATCAACATTTTTAAACAAGGTCGACAGACAAAAGATTATTTTAGCTTCTGATTTCTGCATGCCAGGCAGTGTGGGAGAGGTAGGTTTGCCCATTCAGGATGAGCTTCCTGGAAGCTTTGTGCTGAAGAGGCACATGCAGTAAACTTTCATGACTCCATGTGAATTGGGCAAGTAGAGAAAATGGTAGAGCTGCAGAATAGCCATTATTTCTGCTCCTTTTGCCAGTGAATATCAAAAGCAAGGTGCATTCTTAAGGAGACTGAACAGCACAGAAGAAGAATTGATGTGGGACCAGGGAAAGAAAGTGAACAGGTTTTTGTCAGGCTATGTCTACAGCAGTTAAAATGATGTTGCAGACTCTCACAATAGATTGGGAGCAAACTACTGAGTTAGATAAGAGGCAGGAACAGGGTTAATTATGCTGTTTGCAATTCCCAATATAACCAACAGGTATGCATTATGCAAGTTAACCAATATCTGAAGAGAGCGTAAAATCACTACAGCCCCATGGCTGAGGAAAAGATTCCCTCAAGCTTCTGAGTAAAAAAAAAAAGAGGAAAAGAAGAGAGGAGTCAAACCTCAAGTGATCCTGCTTGGGCTTCTAAGCACATGGTGCACTTAAATGAAGCCTTTTGTTAAAAAAAAAAACAACAGAGAGATGACTATACTGTTGCTCTGTTTATACAGCAAGAAGGAGTATCAGGATTTGGGGATCTAGACATGATGAGGACTTGGAAAAATGAGAAATTTGTGGAGTGAGACCCAGTGCAACATATAGAGGCTGGAGAGGCAGGACATCTGGAGGGCAGGTTGAAATAGGACTTTGTGGGCACAAGTCTTTGTGTCTTCGGTGGCTGTGCAGTCCTCACAGTGCATCTCTACCAGAACTTGTCAGAAAGATTGGAACTGTGGGTCCAGTTAGGAATTTCTCAAGACTCTCAATTAACAAATGTCCTTGGGTACTGCAAAGGCAGGTCACCTATGACAGTCTCCAGGAACTGGATTTGGAGAGGGACACCAAGATGATCAGAGGGATGGAGCAGCTCTGCTGTGAGGAAAGGCTTGAGAGAGTTGGGATTGTTCAGCCTGGAGAAGAGAAGGCTTTGGGCTGATCTAATTGTGGCCTTTCAGGACCTGAAGGGAGCCCACAAGAAAGATGGAGAGAGACTATTTCCAAGTCCTGGAGTGACAGGATGAGGCAAAATGGCTTCAAACTGACAGAGAGAAGGTTTAGATTGGATATTAGGAAGAAATTCTTCCCTGCGAGAGTGGTGAGACCCTGGCACAGGTTGCCCAGAGAAGCTGTGCTGCCCCATCCCTGGAAGTGTCCAAGGCCAGGTTGGATGGGGCTCTAAGCACCTGGGATAGTGGAAGGTGTCCCTGCCCATGGCAGGGGGTTTGGAATGGGATGATCTTTCAGGTCCCTTCCAACCCAAACCACTCTATGATTCTGAGAATACTTGCTAGAACAGAGATGCAAGAAAGACAGAAAAGCCCTAGATTCCAGCTGCCAGGACTGAAGGATTATTTGTATCAGGTGTTTTTTAAGGCTATTCTTCCAGTTGATGCTTTTTGATTTGTAGCATGATAGAAAAGGGTACAGAAAGAAAGCTAAACAGAAAAGAGTATTTGGTTGAGCAGCTGGAGCATTTCTGTCTAGAGGAAAGGAAGACAGTGACCAAAACTCTCTGGCCCTTGCCTGTAATTTTGTTCCCTGATTTTGGAAAGGAGCACCGAAGATCAATGTTTTTCTTCAGTCATATTCCTACAGTCTGTTCACATAAGGAAAGACCTTCTCATATTCACAGGTAAGGGGTAAAAGAAGGAGGCAGGAGAAGAACAAAAGGATCCAAATCTCTTATTCTGTTCCACAAATTTATGGTATAGCCATGCTTCCTTGGCACACTCAGACTTCCTGGATTCTGTGGGAGTTTCAGTTGTGCTTGGGATTTATTGGGTTTTCAGTCAGAGGAAAGCAGCAATCCAGAGCAGTAAAGGAAAAAAAAAACAAGGAAACAAACAAACAAAGAAAAATAACTTTAATTAAGAATAATTTAATAAAGGTGGAAAACAACGCAAAAGATAATAGCTATGAAGGAGTGTCTTTAAATGGATTTTATTAACTCTTTGTATTCTCATCCAGCATATTTAAGTGCATTTTGAAGTAAGTGATGGAAACTGATGCTGAATAAAAAGACCCATAATCACTAAATTCAATAGAAGTTTGCCATCAACTTCAATAGGTCCAGGATTTCACCCTAAGGGTTTAGCACCAAGGTCAAAGACAGAGTAATAAAATAACCACATGGATGTTTTTTCAGTAAGTTCAGGAAAAAAAAAAAAAACAGAACTGAAGAAAGGGGGTTTAAAAGAAACTCTAGGTTAAAGTTTTCAAGCCCTGCAGCATTTTAGGGTCAGTTCCTGTGGCAACAGTAAAGAATGATGGTATGTGACACATTGGAGTGAACTGTGGCATATTTACATCTGTTAAACTTGTGAATTCCAGCCACACAGAATACACATTTCACTTTAAGAGGGCTTAGTTTCCTGTAGTTCAAATGTTGGTGCATTTAACTAGCTGGTTTGATATTTTGGGTCCACAAATTAAAAAAAAATAAAAAGAAATCACAGAAAGATTTAGGAGACCAGCAAACCACATCTACCATAGTTGTGCAGCAGTTTCTACAAAAGCATCGAAGGAAAAAAGAAGGATGTGTCCCCCGCGACCCCAGAAAATGCAGGGCTGACGTTTGAAATTTAACTTCTCATCCAGCACTGACTCTGGATAAAGCAGAATGAAGACACTGGAAGATGCTTCCCAGTTCTGGCAGCATTTGGGATCCTAGAGGCATAATGGATGAGTGTTGTTTGTAAACTCAGTTTATCATCTACTTGGTAGAATTCTTGAGGAAAGAGACAGAAAATGGGACAGCTTTATGACCTTCTGCAAAACAACTGAAATGCCTTGGGTTTTCTGGGGAATAAAATCAAAAGGTTTTCTGCAAATAATCCTGAATCTTGAGATTTCAGTAAGGAAAAAACTTCTGATGTGGGTCATCATAAAACTTAGCAGAGAGGTACTTCCATGTTACAGACGTGTGGAGCACAGAAGCAGACTCTGAAGAACAAATCTGTGATGGTCCCTTCTGCCTTCTGTATGGGAAAGGTTGGTTGCAGCACCTGTACTCTGCCCTCAGTGAAAATACAGGGAGCCAATGGATGAATCTGTATTATTCACTCTGACTCTCAAAGAGGCACAAGGCAAGAAGAGGGAAAAAACACAGCTGTTGGAACTGTAGATAAAAGACATTGATTTATTTTTCTGCCACAAGAGGACTGTTCATCACCGTGTGCAGCCTGTGCAAAAGTAGACACCCAAAAAAACCAAGGGAAAATCTGATGGATCAGTCCCCAAAGTGTGTCTGTGCCCATGTGTGGGGGGCAGATGACATAGAACAGGGTACAATTAAGGATCTAGCCCACATCAGTGGAGTGGTCCATGCAGAAATAGCAGGCTAATTCTAATTTAGTTAAAGGTTCAGTAAAGCTCTGTGCTTCTCCTGGTGCAAACAGGTCTGGTGAGAGGGCTAAGCCCTACAGATACATACGTGATTTTCTTGAGAATGCAGACAAGCAAGGGGAAACTAGATATGCTTATTGCAGGATGACAAGACAGCATTATGACTGAAATGATTATTTATCTAGGGAGGAGAGGATGAAAGCATGTTTGTTTCTAAACAGTTTTAAAAATTGAGGCCACCATAGTTTGTTGGCAGAAGGGTGGGTGAGAAGAAATGCAGGAGAAAAATGGGATGAAATGGTCACATTCTTGCAACAAAGTGAGGGAAATGAGAAAGAATTTGACATGAATTTCTGTTTGGACTGGATCAGCCTGTGCTTTCATGAGTCAAAAATAATAAATACAGTATTTCCAACATCATAAAATCACCATTAAAAAAGTCCAGTAGCAGTAAGTTTTGGAAGACGAGAAACATGTCACCCAGGATTACACTGAGAAAGCTTTAAGCCTTCAACATGTCAGATATTTTTGGAATGATTTACCACCCTTTTCTCAATATAAAATGTAAACTCAATGAGATGTAGACAGAAAACAGGCCTCCCTATTGAACTTTGACACAAGAATAATGAAACCATCCATAATCCACATCTGATTTGTTTGGGATTTTTTTTATTTTTCTATTTAAATTCCTTCCAAGAAAAAAAAGATCTTGCTTGGAAGAGGGAGGAAAATGGCTCATTTTAAATATATTTCCTATCTTTTGTGTCTCTTATCTTGGTTTCTAGTTAACATCTTCAAGGCCTTCCTTATGGCTGCGAGCCAAAAGCTGCTGACACCAGAGCTCAAAGATCCTGACTAACTTCAGTGGAGTTGAGACATCTAAGTCAGACTCCTCCTCTACTACATTTCACAGGCCACTACCACCAGGAAGCAAACCTTCCAAGAGGCAGAAGCAGAACATTCTCAGTGGATTCTCAGAGCCTGAAGATCCCCTTGGCACTGGTGACAGACAGAGAGGGTTTTCCTGCTGTATTTGCAGCAGAGGACCGTGCCCTGAGAATCCTTGGCAGCCACTGCAGTGTCAGCATCTCTCCCATACTCCAGCTCTGGCCTCACACAGTGACACACTGACACACAGACACCTTGGAAATGTGTGCATTTCATCTGTAAACCCATAAAATAGTCATAGATCAAATACTAGATTTTAACATGTTTGATGAGCTATTGCTTTTTCCCCATGCTAGCTCTCCTCCACTTTAAACTAATTTGTATTCAATACTGCTATACCAAAAGCTTCTCTAAAACTTCCCAAGAGATCTATCACACCTTGCGTGTTTTCCCAGGTTTCTAAAATTAATTTAAATCAATTATTTAATATATTCAATCACTTTCTTTAAGCCATTTGCTGGAGACATAGCCAATTATTCAGTGTAAAATACAGCCAGATCATTTCACCACAACCAAAAATGTGATTTATCATCACATTCAATTAGAACCCACTGAAGGCAGTGGCAAAAGTTCCCATTCAGCTGAATAAGGATCAAGCCTTTAATTTACTGTGTCATGGGAATAAGGCATGGTAATGGGGAAGGCTGGGATACATACGGGATTCCAATTTCAACAGATTATTTTGAATCAGTTGTTTTCCAAGCATGATGATGCTCAGCTGAATGCAGAGTTCCATCAAACAGCCTCCTGGAGCACACTGTAATTAAACAAAACCATGGAGTGTGAAGGGATTAAGAGGATTAATTTAAAAGTACCCACTTGGGAGAGCTCCCAATGTCTCCATGTGCCCGTTGCCCTTGCCACCAATTTGTGTGGGAGCACGGAGCTCATCCATCATTGCAATTCTGTGCTTGACAAGGTATTTCATCTCCACTCATAAAACTCCATTATGGAAAATATGCAGAGCTCTGAAATAACTTACTGTGCCCTGGGGCTACTATATTTCCTTTAAAAATATTTACTATATAATCAATGTAATAAACATAATGCAGTATCACCAGTACTCTCCCAACCTGATGTCTCCCAGGGGGGAAGAAAGGCTTCAATCTTGCAAAGACTTATATGTAAGCCTTATTGTAAAACCTTGAGCACATCTATCCGTTTTCAAGGAAATACCAACAGCAATTAAAGGGAATTTTGAAAAAAAAAAAAATAAATTACAGGTTTAGCACCAAATGGCAATGGGCTATTAAAATGGTTATTAAAATTTCCAAGCTTCTAGTGATCTAGAAGGAGAAGCCAGATTCAAGTTTCCCAACGGCCTCAATCAAATCATGTACTGTTTGTGCCTAAGTGCTCAGTTGTAAAGCATAGAAATGGTGAGGCTTCACCTGAGAGAGACCATGAAGTACTCAAAACTGCAGAGAGAAAGAATATAAAATTGCCTTAGATGGAAAATTTGGATTTTATTTATTTATGGTGAAGATTTAACCTCTTGTTTTAATGTGCTTTCTATTTTTCCCTTATTGTCTATACACTGTATACATATTTCTCTGTGTTAAGGATTTCTTTGTTGTTTTAATTTCATATGTACTTATATGTACTTGCCTCTTCCATTCGATACCCTTCGAACACATACACGTAACGACCAGGACGGCCAACAAACCTGAAAGCAATAACAATCTATGAAATAATATACAAATGGGAAATATGAACTAACAAAAAGCAGGAAAATAAGCTACCTTTAACACCATAATTATTCATTCATATTAGCTACAATATTTCAGAAGCAGCTTCTTCAATACAAATTTTAAAAGGCTCAGCACCGACTCAACTTTGATCATTTAAAATCATTTCAAAGCAGAAGGCCTTTACAAATTGTTTTCTGATATGTCTTGATAAAATAATTTAATAAAATATGTTTTCTTTGTTAAAACAAAATAATAACAAATTTCCCCTTTGATTAGAAATCACAAATAGAAATGGGAACACATATCCTAACTCATATTGTCTTGCATCTGAGTAATGCCTGAATAGAATTATTTACACATCTATACACAATCAAGACTCTTCTGACAACACAGGGGGAAACAGTGAGATTTGACTTTATTATAACCATACAATACAAAAATACGGTTAAAAAAATAAAGAATTCAGTGATATTTTTTGTTGGGGCCTTACAATCTTTACAACTACTGGCAAAATGTATCATTAACCCTCAAGTCAAAGATGCTGAATAGCATTAGTGAAGACTACAGATTAACAAATCTTACAACCCCCAAAAGGAACAGAAAAACGATATGGAACAGAATCCAGAGGATGTTCTAAACAGTTTTTTGCCAAAGTTTTAGCAAACAATCATTTTAAGTTTCCCATTCAAAAGCATGTGGATGACCTAGTCCCAAAAGACAGTGATCCTGAACCCATAGGAAGTCACACTTATTTAGCAGGACAGCTGAATTAGCTTTTTGGTCAATCAGTTCATTTGCCAAACCTCAGCTTCCAGTTGACCATAACCATTCCTTAATTTAACTTGATACAGGAGAAAAATGCAAAACGATGAGAAAGGAATAGAAAAAAAATAGTTCCGTAATTTTAAACAAAACAGGAAAACCTCTCTTTTCTGGATGATGCCTCAAGGAAAATTTGCTAAAATGTGGAAGGTGAAGGCCTGTAAGCACTACCTTTCACTTTTAAAAGCAACACCCTTTTTGAACTAAAAGGGATTATTTTCTGAGGTGGGGATTACTCTTATTTTAGAAAGAACTGGTCGCAGTTCAGAACGAGGTTCAGGCCAGTACTCAACATCATGCCCTGCCAGTCAAAGGACAGCTTTAAACAACCCTGTTTATGCTAATTTTTGCAGAGCTGGTGAAGCTGTTCAGTCCCAGGCCATAGTTAGGTAGCCCTTAGTGCCCATTTTTAAACACAGATCCAACTAATATGGACATATATAGGAATACATATACACATATATATCTATATGTAAAGGATCTTTATCCTACCTTCCTTTAAAAAAGGCAACATAAAAAATTGGTGCATAAGAATTCACAAACTTCAGTAGAAACGCCTTCAAAATCAGTCTCTCCTCAAAGGTTTTCTCTGTTTTTGGTATTTCTGGGGGAAAAAAACCCAATAAAGCAAGAAAATTGAATTAGAAAATGTGCAGAAATCCCTGAATCCCCAAATACACACAAAACCCCATAACCAACCTGCAAACTTTGAGATCATACTGATTTTGATTTTGTACTTTTAATTTGTACCAAAGCACACTAGGCCTGATTTCCAGAGTCTTCTCAAATTTCCAGATGGGAATTGGAGGCTCTTTGATAGAAACATTAATAATGACAACATAATGAACTTGTTTTTCTGACAGGCCTCTGACAGCTCATCCCAAGTTAATCTTGATTGTCTATCCAATACTCTGGTAGCAAAAACCCCAACAGATTCTGAAATCTGCCCTGGACCTGACCATACCTCACTTTTCCGGCCTTTTTCATTCTCTTACTGAGAGACCTGGGCAGATCCCATGAGTTTTCCCTGCTTCAGGTCATATGAAATTTTAGCACAGATCTCCTCTGTCATTTGCTCTGGCATCTCTTATTAAATACATACATTTTAATACAAATATAAGTATTAAATACATATATTTCTTATCATAATGTATATAACAATAGAAATAGATAGAAAATACATATTTACATGGTTCTTCTCCTAGTTATCAGGAGTTTGAGTGGGAAAAAAATTGGATCTTGATATTCAATTGCGCAAAGTAAAATCAGTATAAATTACTTTGATGGATGTAAGACTACAGATATTAACATACACAAGTATATCAGTTACACAACTGAAACAAAAAAAATTAATATTCTCAATTCATGAATGATGAAAGTAAAGTACCAAGACTTTCAAGCAGAAAAAACACCTTAAAAGCCTCCTTAGCTTTGTGTACACAAGCATTTTTTCTGTAATGAGATTGTTAGTGTGTTAATGCTAAACACAAAACTAAGCTCCTTTTTGAATCAGGCATTAACTGAATTATTAATTGCCATGCAAAATAAAGGCACATTCTAGATTTCTTTAGATAATTTGTAAAAATGTGGCTTAAACATTTTCTGTATTCATTACTATGTTCCCAGATTTATTTCCAATTTCCATGGAAATTTTTTAGCAGCAGAACGTATAAGACATAGGTTTTTCAAATGGATGGTAGAATTCCCTTTTAAATATTCTATAGGGGTTAAACTGTTGTATTTCCACACTCATCCTGGGTTGTAACTAATGTGAGAGCAGATAACTTTATAATTAACTTTATTATTCTTGGCTGAGTTTCTGTGGCACAACAGAAGTGGGGAATAATAAGGAGATGCAGAGCTCTGGCTTTAAGGATTTCATTGAGAATACTGCTGTACTTGCACAGTTTTGTTTTGGGCACGGTTTGGTTGTTTTGTTTGCTTTGTTTTTGGTTGTTTTTTTTCTTAAAAAAGGAGCACGATGGCTTTTTTGAGCACTAAAGGTATTGCCAACTTAATGAGTCTCCAATGCCAGGCTTTATTTGTGATACTTTCAACCAAATTTTCATTAAAAATCAGTGCACAATCTGATGACCCCTAAGGCTTTGTTCACCTAGGTGTATAGAAAAGCTTAATTAAACCTTCAAGGGATTTGGACATTTTGTAGGTGATCCCACATGCTGAATAGATCCATAGGAGAACAGCTCAGGGCAGCAGGAATATCAACTAACAGTGGTGCGTTCTTAATTTAAGGGAGAAAAATCCCAATCTTTGCCTCAGAGAGAACCCCCCCAAGGATGAGCTCAGCCTCTGGATGAACATTTGCACACCTTATATGGTCCCAGAGGCTCACTCAGCACTTCTCTCCCCCCCCACACTCAGACATGCTATACCATAGCCGTAGAGGCATGTGTAGAATTTGTCCTCTAGCCAGTCGAGTCTGCTGCACAAGAAATGCATTCAGCCAGAAGAGGTGTTTTAGGAACAGAGAAAAATTCCCCCACACACCTCCCAAAAAGATGAATTATGGTGGGTTGTGCATGTTACACCCAAATTGGGCAGCTGAAACCTTCCAGGGGGAAAATGAACTGAGATAACTGTGGAATGAGTCTGAGCTCACTGAAGGAGCTTCTGCTTTTGTATGATACAAACGCAAGTAGTTTGGGATTTTATCCCTGTTTGACTGGTTCTTTCTTGGCCTCAGTGAATTCTTCCCTGTGAGGGTGATGAGGCCCCGGCACAGGTTGCCCAGAGAGGTTGTCCAAGGCCGGGTTGGATGGGGCTCTGAGCAACCTGGGCTAGTGGAAGGTGTCCCTGCCCATGGCAGGGGGTTGGAATGGGGTGATCTTTAAGGTCCCTTCCAACCCAAACCATTCTGTGGTTCTAAGTTACGAGTAGAGCACATGAGCTGTAAGTGTAGTCTGGCACCACCTGATTACTGAAGATGATCTGTTCAACCTGGGAGTGCCAGGATACAATCTGCACTTTGACTGGTCTGATCTGTGATAAGGGAGCACCAGTGCTGGGCCTACAAGAGGAGTCCTAGTCCATCCTGTACGAGCTCTCTGTATTGATCACAACAAAACTACTACTTTTCCCCCCACCCCAAGCACTGACTGAGCAGGTATTGAGGCAGATCCACGACTTTGATCCTATGATGAATGCAATTGCTGTCAGGGGTACAATTTTTGTGCTCACAGATGTAACTTTTCAGTTGAAAAAGATTCAAGAGTACTTGGGGTTGCAATAGCAACCTATGCTGTCAAGAGCTATTCCTCCAGCCCAACAAGTGTGTTCCTCAGCTTGTCAATTAACTGCAGTGTGAAAAGAGAATGGAGTATGTTTTGCTCTGCTCAGCAAAATGAAAGTTCAAAAGTTAAGGAGCATTTATCAGCATACATGAATAGTAATTTTTTTATAACATTTTGATTGCATT
This sequence comes from Chiroxiphia lanceolata, assembly GCF_009829145.1. Lineage (NCBI taxonomy): Eukaryota > Metazoa > Chordata > Aves > Passeriformes > Pipridae > Chiroxiphia > Chiroxiphia lanceolata. The sequence goes on from NC_045641.1 coordinate 69,068,459, forward strand.
TGGCATCTGAGTCTAGCACTGGTGAAAGCTGCCTAAATGAACTCTCTAACTCTTGTAATTTGTAGCACTAGAGATTATTCTGACTGTTTTGTTCTTAAACAAAACATCTGATCGATGATTAGGAATGTTGCCTAAATAAAGTTAACCATGTACAGTGGCATTTTGTGAAAATTAATTGCTTTCCCTTCGTCTCTTTCAAATACTTTATGAATTTAATCTAAACTAATAGGCTGTCCTTACTGGTAAAACACAGGACCACATTTCAAAGATTCAGGATTATCTCAACTATAAATCTACCCTGTTTTTCAAAAAACAGGACTAAAAGAGATTTTATTCATTTGTGACTTTAAAAGCATCCAGAGAAAGTGAGAACAAGAAACAGAAGTCTTAAGAGTTCTTCGAGGTTTTAGTCTGGAGTCTGCTGGTTCCAGCCAGCTTCACATCACTGCAGGTTTTGCAGGGAGGGAACCTGCAATTTGCAGTGATGTAGTCAGGCACCAATTGTCATAAAGTTTCTAATTTAGGTGTCTAAGTTTAGATGCCCAAAACTAACAGGTAGAGCACTTGCTATAGTTAAAGGCATTTGAGGTTGCTTGGAATAAATAACTTCATGTTCCTAGACTTTGAAGCATCTAGAATTAGAGGTGACGCGTGAACACGTGGGAAATAATATCTATAATAGTAGCTATAAGAACTGCATGTTAAGCCCCTATCAGTAAACACCTTTGGTCTAATTTATACAACAAAACAAAACCCCAGTCTAAACCTCTTCTAGTAAATATCTTTGGCCTAGTGTATATAACAAAACAATACTCTAGCCTAAATCTCTGTACTAGTCAAATTAATGACTTGCCTTTAAAGGACTTAAATATGTTGCCAACCTCTAACTGAAATAGGTATCATTATAAAAAAGTCCAGCCCAGACATGCCTCTAAAATAAAAAAATAAAAAAAAAGAATTTGAGTGGTAAAGCAATGGTTAATAATACCATGGTAAGCATTTGCCAGAGTCATCAACATCTTTGAAACAACCTAATGACTGTCAGTAAACCCAGCTCCCAGCCCTAAAGAGGTATATTCAAAACACATACCAGGGGAAAAATGCTCAAGCAGGTCTAGATAAGTGGACCTTGGCACAGAGCCAGTGCAGGAATACCAGCTGACACCCTGGAAACAGCCCTGCTCCACTAACGTGGCATTATGGCCAAGCTCATTATCCCTACCAGGGACAGTTCCATGCTGCAGCTTTGACCCCCTGAACACCTCCTGAGCACCTCACCCTACACAGGCTTGAATATTTTCTCTGGCACTCTCCAGGAGGAAATATTCCCACTAGAGCCTCCTTGCATCCCCTCATGTCAATACTTGTAATGTACTAGAGAGGAATGTGGTGAGATAGTTTTACCAATTTCTGTCAGCCATTTGGCAACAGCTCCATAAATTTCATCGAGGATAAGTATCACCACGAGGTTAATGATGACAGCAGTGGCAGTCACAGTCACTCGAACATTTGACCTGGTTGTCTCATTTGTGCTGAATGACAGAGCTGCTGCAGTGGTAATTCGGTACACAATGACACCAAAAACTGCTGAAAACGTCAGCATAATCTGCAAAGAAATGCACACATGGGTTAGTCCAAGTTTGCTACTGGCATTTAAACAGAAGTTGTGATGTTGGGTTAATTCCATGAACTGGTATGAGTTATTTCTTAGAGCAACACGATAATATGAGGATAATCAAATGAAAATGTGAGAATTCAAAACTCACAGACAGGGACACAAATAAGAAAATGGATGCAGAACTCCAAGCTGGCACAACAATTCAAGTGTCACAGAACCATCAGAGGGCTGGAGCACCTCTCCTCTGAGGACAGGTTGAGAGAGTTGGGGTTATTCAGCCTGAAGAAGAGAAGGCTCCAGAGGGACCTTATAGCACCTTTCAGTACCTAAAGGGCAAGGGGGGTTATAAAAAAGAGGGAGAGTGACTTTAGGACAAGGGGGGGGATGGTTCTGAAAAAAAAAAAAGGAGATATTTAGGTTAGATGCTATTGAAAAATTCTTCCCTGTAAGGGTGGTGGGGCCCTGGCACAGGTTGCCCAGAGAAGCTGTGGCTGCCCCATCCCTGGAAGTGTTCCAGGCCGGGTTGGATGGGACTCTGAGCAACATGATTGTATGAATGGCATCCCTGCCAACGGCAGGGGGATTTGAAGTAGATAATCTTTAAGGTCCCTTCCAACCCAAGCCTTTCCATGATTCTGTGACACTGATTCTATTCCTGAAGTTGCCATATCCATTCTGACTAAAGTTACACACATCATTCATGTGGTGAAACTCGGGTTGTTTGGGTTCAAATGCAGCTACTGAGCAAGGTCTTTTTCTCTGGCAGCAGATTCAGATGCCTTGGACTGAAGGGCCTTCATGTGTACGTAGGTAAATGGGCTTTACTGGCTGAAACTGCCCCACCTCTGCACACTGGAAATGGCAACTTACAAACTAATAAAAAAATAATTTCCCCTGTTATTATTGTTTTAAGACTAACCTAAGAAGGGTTACTAGGGCTTCACTTTACATTTGTGTCCCAGAAATCACTTGGTATCCTTGGCATCCCTCATGGGTTGGCCTTGACCCATGAGATGAGGAAAGTCAGTCCTGCAACTTAAGGTCAAGTTCCCACAAGAAGAATTTGAATTTCACAGGCCTATGGTACTCTTGTTTAAAAAAAAAAAAAAAAAAAAAAAGTCTAAAACACCCCATAGTGGAAAAAAAAATCAATAAAATAGCAATAAAAAATAGCAAATTTTCATACTCATAGCAGAAAAAAGGGGGAGAAGATGCATTTTTCTCTTTCATTTTTGCCTTTGGCAAGAATTCCACTGTACATTCATTATTTTAGGTAAAACATCTTGAGATCCTCAGATGAAAGAGACTACCTAAATGTGAAAGATTAGACTATTGTAATTATTTCACTTGGCCTAGGGGCCCAGATTCACAACATGGGTTTAAGGAAATTTAACAGCTCATTTTAATGATCCAGCAGTAGTTTATTGAATTCCTGTATGCAGAGGAAGGTTGTTGTATGAAAAGGAACTATTGCAAAAGAACCAGAATGAGATTCAGAGCATTATTAAAGGTTGAAGGTGAAACAAGGCACATTTTGCTAATGGAGAACTAGTAAACATACTAAAAAGATAATGATTTGGAGAAACTCCTGGAGATATCAGATGAAATTCATAAATAAGTTTTGTCAGAAAATAGTAATGAAATATTAGATCTTGTAAAGTAACTAATTTTTACTTTTTAAAGACCTGTTTTAATAATTTTAAATGAAATGTGGGTGAATGATGAGCTTTTGCTTCATGCTAATATTTTTCGTTCAAATAATGGTCTAAATAAAAGAACCTGAGCCTAAACAAATTTAACTGAAAACTTTTCCAGTGGCATAAAATATTCTTTCCTTTTGTTTTGTAGTTTTAATTGTGTTGAGAGGATATTTATAATTGTGGTATCTATTTTTCTCTTTTTTCTTTTGACTTACCTACCAACCATGCAGAAAAAAATCTGATTCTTGCTGAACCACCTTCTCAGCTTTTGCTATGACAGAAGTGATGCAGGAACACAAAGACCATAACTTTTTTCTTGTTCATTGCAATCTCTACAGTAGAGAGTAAAACCCCCAGTAAAGAGAGAAAAAAAAACCAGCCCTACCTGGAATTAATCTAATTCACCTTCCACCTCTACAGTTATCCTGAGATCCTTTCTTGTTCTCAGTTGGAGCCACAGATTCTTTCCTCTTAATCACCTTCCTAACACTCTTTTCCTGTTTCTTTTCCCTGTGGATTTCCTTGAAAGTTTTTACTGTGGTGGTGGACAAGGGAAACCAGCAAAGTAAACTTGAATGCATCATTCTGGAGATGATGAGCTCTCTGGGCCTCCACAGATACCTTTCTCCATCACACGTTTCCACTTAGGAATATCTCAACAGTAGAGGAAGGAGAGTCAAGGACAGTCATCACTGAACAGAGAAAGAGGAAACTTCAGATCATGGAAAATGAACAAGCAAACTCTTAAACCTTGCCAAAGGATGGAGGGGATCCACAGCAATGAGGAAGGTTACTGGAGAGGGAGATACTATCAGAGTAATGCACTATTTTGGCCTCCTCCATTCACGCAGTGCATTTGCAAGGTATACAAAGTTACCAAAAAAAATGTTTTATTTGCTTAAAGAACAAAAATATTTGCTTTGCAAAAGCACCAGAGCTTCAGAAACTGTCAGTTGCCTAGATGTTTTTAAACATCTGCTTAGATACAGATGGAAAAACACTCCTTTAGGAGTCTTCATTGTCTGTGCATCCAGCAACAAGAGAAAATTGAGGAGGGCTTGTAGGACTGCACGGTGAGTGAGAGCACAGTTCTCACTCCCTAGACAGTCACTGAGAGGGAAAGAATGGTTCCTGTACCTTCACAGCTTTTCTCTCATTCCTGAAAATACCTCTTTTGCCCAAATTCCAGGTCAGGCAGTCACCTTTTGTTCAAGTGCCCGCTTTGTGTTTTGTTGTCATTGCCAACATTTCATCTGGCCAGTTCTCCCCCCCAGCTGTGGCCAACACTTTCTTCCCTTAATATCTAAACTAGTCCGTCAAGGACCGAACTGCTTAGAAACAGATGTGAAAATTGGCTGCAGGAAAGGTCACCTACTGAGCCTGGTATGAATGAAGACAAACAGGAAAGCAAACTAGATCTGAGAAGGAAGCTATAAAACCCCGTGGGCTACACTGCTACCTTCATCCAAGTAGGATAACAAATTTAATGTCCAAATAGTTCTTTGGCTCCCCAGTAGGGCTATTCTAGAGTCAAGTATTACACCATGTGAGTAAGAAGAGGCAAAAAGGTCCAAAAGGCAGAACAGGCTGAGCTCTCGTGCCACGACACAAATTGGTTTTCTGCCTTCCTCTGACTGAGCCAAACGTGCTGCACACAAAGAAAGGCTCCAGAGATGGCATTGCTCTGCACCATCCCTCTCCCTTCCAGCAGCTACCAACATTTTCATCACATGCTCAGAAATCTTTGCCACAAAATTCACCTTCTAAATATGGAGTTTATTAAGTGTGACGTACGTTATCGCTAATCACACTCAAGTGAAACTTGTAGATGCCCAGCTGAGCTCAGATCTCCTGCTACCACTGATCTCACAAGGCAAAAATAAGACTTGTGAACTTCTGTCCTAAAATCCCTGCAAAAGACATTGCTTAAATCAAGGCTGGATCTGCGGCCCCCTCTGCAGTCCAGTGAGGTTTTGTGTACAACAAAAGAACTGTGACCAGACTTTAAAGCATTCATAAACGTGTAAAATAATCCTTGGAATTATTTGGTGGTGTAAAATATGACCGATTGGGCAAGAGAAACAAACACAATGGTTTTTTTCAACCTGCACTTTTAACAAAAAGGAATAAAAAAAAGAAAAACAGGGTTCCTGAAAGAGGATTTACAAAAGTGAAGGACATAAAAGAAGTACAGAAATAAAGAGGGGAAAAAAAAAAAGAGGAAAGATTTTACAATTAGAATACCATTCGCAGCTTTAAGGATCATCAGGGAAAGTATGGGATGTAAAGGTGGGGGACAGAACACAACAGCATCATTCTATAGTAATGTAGACATCTTCATGGACAAAGCCTATGGATCTGGGACACCAGACCCTTTGGGCCTGAAACAGGGGGTATTAAAAATTCAACAGGCACTTCTGCAGCACTAGAAATTGCAATGTGTGTGTGTGTGAGTGTCTGTGTCTGAGTCTTCTGTGTCCGTGTGCTGTAGAAATGCAAACACACATGTAAATTCAAGATTTCATTACCTATTACATGTTTAGTGCTTACAGCTAAAAAAATTTGTGTGAATAACGGAGGTAGACCAGACCAATTAAGTTTCCCCAGTACAATTCCATTGCACAGACCAACAACAAACTTTATGTTTCCAATTCCTGTTTAACTAATCTAGCAGACAAAAAAGGAAACATCACATACAATAAAGAGCAAATTGTAATGTCCACATAGGAAAGCAGAGCCAGCTCTCCCTCATCAAGAGCTGGCTTGAATTCCATCCAAGGTTTGCAAGTTGTCCTACATATAAATAATGTTCAAAATATTCTAAAAAAAATCATTGTACCCGTTTCTCCAAATGGTGAAAGTCAACCTAGTTCCATTAGTCTCTAACAGAAGTTGAAGAATTGGAGCTCTGAGTTTTACATCTCACAAACTGTAGGTTATAAACCCTTCATAAATCTCTCTAAGAAGTTACAGTGAGCAGGGAATGTAATACATAGGCTATGACTCAGGAAAGCTCTTTAAGCTCATGCTTAGGGCAGATTTAAACATGTGGTTAAAGTCAAGAGCACATGTAAGCACCTTGTCTGCAAAAGAATGACTTGTAAAAGCTAAATCAGGGCTATGTGCTTAGTCATGCTTAGTATACTCTGCTTTAAGTGAAGTCATGACTGGTGCCAGTTAGAGGTTTTGTCTAAAAAGCAAACGGTTGGTATTGCTTCAGGATGGTAAACTAACTCAAGGTATTGCAAATACATACATATATATATGAAGGACACACCTAATACGTACAGCAAATGTGCTTAATATACAATTCATACATCTTTATAAATATATGTGTATGTATTTATGAACGTGTAGACATTAAGTTGTCTTCCATCTGAGCACAAAATGGTTTTGCTTGTCAGTAAAAAAAAAAAATAAAAAATCTTCAGAGGACATCTGTTGCAATACATGCAAGTTTGAGTAAATTAGAAATACACTTAGGTATTTTAAAATAATTTAGGTCCAAAGTGAATTTTCCATGTTAGATGCTCCGATGGTGTAAACAGGCCTACTTCATGGCCATTTTATACTGGTTGTAGATGTGAAAACAAGCTTTCAGTCAGCAATTACACTAACCAGAGGGATAATGGGATCCTCTACAATGTAATTTAAGGTTTGTTAGCCACTCTTTCCTATTGTTCAGCAGCTTGATGATGTGTTTATGCGTTGCTGGAAATTTCATGAGGACAGTGGTGTCCACACTTGAGAATCGGCTGACCTGCACACCTCATTCTTGTTCTCAAGTGAGGACTGTGTACCATGATCTTCCTCAACTACAGTGCAGTCCATCCCTGAATGTGCCTTGGACAAATACTCCTCAGCAACTGTGTTATTTCACCCTTATGTCACCTGTTCAGAAGGCTCAGTGCTTCTGAATGTCACTGTGACCGAGACACGTAATACTGTGCTCACAACCAAATGCACGGTGAATAACAGAGGATGGAACAGAAACCCCATGGGAGAGGCAAAACCTAATAATGAGCTGCTGCCATTACAGCAAGTCATCCAGCCAACAGCCCTTCCATAAGCAGCCTTTGGAAAAAGGGAATAAAGCTGGAGGTAGGCCCTGAGCTCTATAAACCCTCCTAGTATTTCTCACAAACTGGAGGTTATAACCCTAGCTTCAGATTTTTAGCGTATTTGAGAACACCAGTTCAGGGTTCCCACTCAAGATGCTCATCACAATGTCTCTCACACCTAATAAATGTGAAGAAATGCAGGTTTTGTTACCATAAATAAAATCAATCCGAAGTTGGCTGCGTATCCAGGCATACGGTCACTGCACGTCAGCTTCTCCTTTTCATCCTGTAGACAAAACACACAGACAAAACAACAGGCATGACAGAACTGTATGATAGGAAATACTAGAATTAGTAAGACTTGTTGTTGGAACACGTTCTCAAATTCCCTGCTGCGATTTTGAAGAAGATTATGCGATTTGGAACACCAATATTTTAGGATAGAGTTTAATTGGAGAGAAAAGAGGGTAAGAGAGTAAATGAGATGTACAAAATGTCTGCAAAAATCAGAAAATATCCTATGTAACTATGATTTGAAAAAAACTTTCCAGGTCTTACTAAATTTCATATTAGGGAGAAAGCTCTGTGACTCACCTTAATTTACATTTAAGCAAAACTAAATTCAATCTTTTTTTTTTTAATTACTTCTTGTAAAATTACAGAAGAATAGTGTTTGAGACAGAAATCAAGACAAGAATGCTGATTACCACTGAAGTAATTTTTTTTTGTCTAATGGTCACACTAGCCCAGTGTAATCCACGTATTTCCTGCAAGTCACCCCAGTCCATCTCCTGGTACCTCTTCTATAGGAAAGAGAAACTACAAAAGCAAGTCCCCTCTGTGATCTCTGCTGCCAACCTTGTTTTCCTCATGGATAAACAGCATCTCCCTCTTCATTGCATAATTTAAAGCAACTGTGATCAGTGAAATCTAGTACGCTCTTACTCTCCCCACACAAACTCAACTCCATCTCCAGCCACATGTACATCTAAAGAAGATATTTGAAGATGGATTTATGTAAGAAATATGACTCCCTCCTCTCAAAATAGGTTTCTTAAAATAATAATAAGGTCACTACTTTGTTTAAGTTAACCTAAAACTATATAATCAAATTAACTAAGGACACAAAGCCAGCTGCTGTTTGTATTTCTGTGAACCACCCATTGCTATTCCAGGGACTGGTACCATACTTACCCTGCAGTTAGCCCAAGGTTATCTGAATTTAAATGAGTTTAATCTCAGATTAGAATTCAGGTCAGAGGTTTCCAACAGACCATTTCTAAGGCACAATTGTCCTCAGATACACATAAAAATCTAGGAGCGTTATGCCTTTGCATAGGTTTTCCCAGAGTAGCATAGGAATACAGCAGATTCTCTAAGTGCAGGAAATGCAGCCGTGGGATTTTCTCAGGGAGTTTACTGGGATGTGCAATTAGACCTAAGACACCAACCTGTCTACACATCCACTGCCATTGTGGTGGGCCTCAAACGCTGTGAGAAGGAGGATTACTCAGCATCCACTCTCCTCTGCTCAGCTGTTCAAACACACAAACAAAGCGTGTCTCCTTCGGGAGAGTGTTGGCAGGACGGGCCAGAGCAAACCCAAGCAGAAGCACAAACAATTTTGCCCAACGTGTGCAGTACATAAATATTCTGTACAGTGCATAAATGGAGTCCATCATTCGGCTGGAAGGCTACTTGGAAAAGCATTTCTGTGAACACACAGATGCATTTCATTTCACTTTGGCTTTTGCCGCTCAGCAATTACACAGGACATTAAGAAGTTCTAAGTGATTATGCTCCAAGAAGGCCTGAAGGATACCATGTTTTATAATTTCACTAGGAAAAAACACTAAAGGAGCAAAACAGTAGAATGAAGGCCAAAGCAGTTAAAGGAAAGAAGAAAATATTTCGCAACCGTACTGAGGTAGAAAGAGAAAATTATGATTTATAAAAAGTGACCAGGAAGAGCCAAAACGACAAAGAAAATTGCTTCAAAATGTCTCTAGCTTTAAGAAGTTTTGAAAAAATAAGAAATCATAACATCAGACCAAACTTTCACATATGAATCACAGTTGTCAATACTGAGTAGCAAATTAACTACGGTTTTTCATGTTTAGGGGGTGTTTGCTTACTATTTCTGTGATACTGCTTTGGTAAGACAGTTACTGTATTTTCAACATCAGTAAGAATTTGAACATGACCTACTGGTTTTCCAAGTCAAGAAAAACCTCACATTCTGGAAGAGTCAACATTTACAAAACTGAGAAACTAGGGAATACCCTAAGAAACCAGTTGTCCATTATGAAACAGAAGTAACAATCTGCCCTGCTTGCCCTACCTACTACCTTTTCTTTTTGGGTTTTCTTGGTTTTTTTTTAAATAAACAGAATTGGATAGTTAAAGAAAGAAGAAAAGCTAGGCAAGTTGAGCTATGATTGACATATACTTTGAGAGATTAATACAAGAAGCTAAGATGTACCTAAGCCTACATTTTTAGGCATTAAGAGACATTAGGATTAATTCATTTAAGAATGCCAACTTCAGGAGAGTTTAAGGACTGAACATATTAGTGTTTGCCTTATGTAGTCTCAGCATATTGCATTAGGAAGTGCAGAGGCATCTACATCACCAGCACCTGGGTTTAGCACTTGAATATTGATGAGTTCAGTAATATAATTCCTGGAATAAAGATTTAAAAGCATAATTGATTATTAAAATTTCAATTTATTACAGGGAATACTAAATGAAATATGGACCACCTCAAAAAAACCCAACTGCTGAACAGGACAAGATTAATCCTTCTCTGTAATGTGTTGACCTTGGTTGGCTCTCAGATGCTCACCCAGCTGCTCTCTCCCTCCTGAGCAGGATGGGGGGAAAAATTCAGATGGAAAAGCTTGTGAGCTGAAATAAGGACAGGGAGATAACTTTCCAATTGTTATAATGGGCAAGCAAACTTGACTTGGAGAAAATTAATTTAATTTATCACTATTTATAATGGATTGGAAGGTCAGGAATTAAAACAAACATTTAAACTTCCCTCCACTTCACCGCCCTCAAAACTTCTTCCCAGGGCCAAGTCCACTCCTTCATTCCTGACTCTCTACTTCTCTCCCCAGGGGGGCAGGAGGATGGGGAATGGTGGGTGATGGTTTCTGTCCATAGGGACTCCTCTCTGCCGCTCCTTCCTCCTTCACTGTTTCACTGCCCCAACATGGGCCTTTCCAGAGGCTCAATCCTACAGGATAAACCTGCTCCAGCAATGGGCTCTCCAGGGGCTGCAGGAAATCTCTGCTTGGACACCTTGAGTAACTTCTCCCCTCCTACTCTCACCTTGGTGCCTTCGGGGCTGTATCTCACACTTTTCTCCTCTCTCCCCACTCGCCAGGTAACCTTCTACCCTTTTTACACCCACTTTTCCAGAGGTGCCACTGGCACCAGGTACATCTACAGTATTGGTGCGAGGGCACAAGGAAAATCACACTGAAAAAAGCAATGCAGATTGAACAGAGTCCAGAGCAGTGACAAACACTCTGGCAGTGCAAATTAGGAAGATGAGGGAGCACAACTGGATAAAGGAAGGAAGAGAAGATCACTGTGCTGGTTTTGGCTGTGATAGAGTTAATTTTCTTCCAGTGGCTACTATGAGGCTGTGTTTTTACCTGTGTTGACACAGGAGTGATAGTATAGAGATGTTGTTGTTATTGCTGAGCAGTTGCTTGCACAGAGCAAGGCCTTTGCTGTTTTTCCTGCTGCCAGTGCTGGTGAGGGCACTGGGGGTGCATGGGAAGTTGGGAGGAGACAGAGCTGGGAGAGTGTCTCCAGCTGACCAAAGGGATATTCCAGACCATATGGCACCATGGTCAGTATATACAGTGGGAGGAAGATGGAGGAAGGTGTGGATGTTTGGAGTGATGGTGTTTGTCATCCCAAGTCACTATTAGGCGTGATGGAGCTCTGCTTTCCCAGAGATGGCTGAACACTTGCTTGCCCATGGGAAGCAGTGAATTAATTCCTTGTTTTGCTTTCCTTGTGTGCATGGCTTTTCCTTTCCCTATTAAACTGCCTTTATCTCAACCCAGGCTTTTGCCCTTCCAATTCTCTCCCCAGTCCGCTGGTGGGGGAGCAAGGGAGCAGCTGTGAGTGGCTTGGCTGCTGGCTGGGGTGACACTAGGACAGTCAGTAATGCCATCTAGGCACCTTTGTCCCTCATGCATGTGCTTCCTTTAACCTTAGGTGACTTTGCCATCACCCTGCCGTTCTCTGTAGCATTCAGCCAGAGGGAGATCTGAAAAAAACATGCCGGGCCAGTAGAAGAAGTAAGAAAAAGCTGGATGAAGACATCACTGAGTCACTCAGCACACATGGCAAAACCAAAACTTTGAAATGTAACTCAATACAGTGGGCAGTGGACAGCTACCTTCTGTTAAGTTTCTTGCTAAGAAAACGAATTCACTTGATATTTGCTATGGGGACAGATCCTTCCCGCTGGCAATAGTGCCATCTAGCCGCTAACAGGCTGTACTGAGAGGTATCCGCAGCACCTGGGCTGCTACCAAAACACTTGGCACACTGAAGCAATCGTGGTTTATTTAGTTGGTGGAATTCATTCATGTGTCCTGTTTCTCAGAGGACACGGCCAATACCCTGTCCTGACCACTGATGTAAGCATTTATTGACGTAACAAGATGGAACAGATCACCTGAAGAACAATCTCTGTGAGAGATATGTTACACTGGGGAATATTCCCCAAGAGGAGCTGTAGTGCAGGGAAATATTTATATTCGGACAGAAAACCTCATATAGATTTTTTTTTTTCTTTTGTGGCAAAGACAAACCAAAAGATACACTTTAAAATCGTTCTTTCTTTTTCTTTGAATACAGCCATGGCTTTGCAATGGTATTGGAGGGAAAAAATCAGTTGTTCTGAGTGTTCCTGTTTAATATTAATGAGGTGCTGAACGTGTTCCCTGAAGAGATACAGCTTTTCCTATTAGCAAACAAAAAAAAATTCAGAAAAGAATAAAAATAAAATTAAGCACAATCCAGATTTATCTGGATGGTTTATTTCCTTATGAGTTGCCTATCATGGCAAAGATCCAGCATGTGCAGCTCTGCATCCTCAAGTGGGTGAGCCTCTGAGCTGTGGAAACCTGGAAATACACTGCACTTGGACAGCACCAGGCAGCTCTGTGAGAGCACTTCTATGTTTCTCTGTAAATTAAACCACAACCAGTTTGCTCAGATCACAAGTATTTCAGGTGTTTATTTATATTTTCCCACAGGAGAACACCTCCTCCAAGCAGGTGCTTTCTAACCACCAGCCATGCCAGCTCAGCCTGCACTTGGGGAGCAAAGCAAGAGGTTTCTCTCTTCTACATCCTGCTTTGTAACTCTAGTGCTGAAATTTGGGCTCTTCAACGTGGTTGCACCTGGGCAGTCCCGATGATTTCACTGGACTTGCACGGAGCTGCAATAATTGACTGGAATTTAGCAAAAGATGCTCAGGGAAGAACAGAATCCAAGCCCCCTCTCTCCTGGCTTCGTAAGGTCTTGCACAGCTAGCAACAGCAAAAATCTGCAAAATTATATTTCCAAGGACAAAATCCAGAAGTTCATCTCTAAATATGCCCAGGAAGAACCAACCAAGTAACTCATTTTTATAACTGCACTATTCTTACAAGGTTTCTACTTTAATTTATACTTTAACACAAAAGCTTTATTTTTGTGTAAAAACTGTGCTGTCCAATAAGTATCTAGAAATATGAACTGTGGTATCACATACACCTCTTCTTTAATTGTGTGACACCCAAAACATTGCCTGTGCATCGCAGACTCAAGACAAGGAATGAATGAAATGAGCTTTTGGTTTAAAACCCACTAGAAGAGAGAACAACATATTCTGTTTTTCTCCCTCAAGCAGCATTTTAAGAGTAAAGATGGTTGTGTTTTGTGAGCAATGTTCTGTTTCAGGATTGTACATAGAAAACAAACTGCCAAGACTCATTTGGAGACATCTGAAGGACTGCAAAAACTTTAATTAAAAAACTTTTTACTGTCTTTGAAACATGCAGAATAGCACAGACACTGAGAGCTTTCAGTGGAGTTTACTGGGCACACTCTAAATCATTTGTGGAAGTAATGCAGAATAGAGAGCTATGAGAATTGTGTGCAAGAATCAAGGAAATTAATGGATATTAAGGCTAAGCAATGTTATTTTTAACCACCCAGTCTTAGTCTCCTTTGTAATCACACAACTTCTGAGACAATTTTTGCTGTGAGGATAAATACATGTGTTTTAACTGATTTTTTTTTCTTTAAAGAAACCTCTAATCATAGCTTGACTATTTCTGTGATGAACAGTCCATTACAAGCCTTATTAGGTCATTCCAATTGCTAATTATCCCAGCTGTTGAAAATATATGGCTTATTTCCAAGCTGAATTTGCCTATCTGCATCTTCCAGCCTTGGCATTTAGCTGCAAATTTGTCAGTTAAGAGCATCTACTGGTGGATTTTTTGGTTTGGGCTGTACGTTCGTACAAACTGTGATCAGGTCACCTCTCAGCTTTTCTGTTATCTGAGACCACTTACTCAGAATGGGGACAACAATCAGTCAAACCCACAGATGTGATTCTTTCCCTGAAAATGTGATCAGAAGCAAATCTCCCACCGGCTACAGCCCTGGCATGGGCCACTCCCTTGGCCTTTCCACGTAACAAGACCCATGAAAGCAACGTGTGAGTAGCCAATCTCTGAGCCTGGAGATGCCTCACCCCCCTTCCACAGGACCAGAAATAATAACATGATCATGACTGGGTTAGGTGAGGGTGTAATTCCAGTCATGGAGCACAGGGAAGTGTGGTGGAAAAACAGGACACCAACCTCATCTCTGTCGACAGAGGCGCTGGAGGAAAGGATCCCTGAATCCAAGTACTTTGTAGTTCTTATGAGTCTTAACACTATATTCTGAACTTCCTTAAAAAAAAAAAAAGAAAAGAAAATTCAAAAGCCCAGAGAGCTGTGGATGTTCCACCCCTGGAAGGGTTCAAGGCCAGGTTGGATGGGGTTCTGAGCAACCTGGGATAGTGGACGGTGTCCCTGCCCATGGCAGGGCGTTGGAGTGAGATGATCTTAAGGTTCCTTTTCAACCCAGTCCACTCTGTGGTTCTATTTTACATATATATATATATGTATATATATCATTTCACACATATATACATACACATCCATGCAACGAGTACCTTGATAAAAACTAGCTCTGGTTATAAATTAGAACTGAGATAGGATGTGCAGTTCACAAAATCACAGAATTTCAGAATTGGTAAGGTTGGGAGGGACCACAGTGGGTCATCTGGTCCCACCTCCCTGCTGCAGCAGGGTCATCCCAGAGCACATGGCACAGGATTATGTCCAGACAGCTCTGGAATATCTCCAGTGAGGGAGACTCCACACACTCCCCTGCAGCAACAGCAGGTACCTAGACTGTATTAGGATGCAGATATGAGCTGTAAGGCACCTAGACAGGTAGGGTCGGAAGAACTCAAAATCACATGCCCATATGACAATGTTACTGAGAATTCTACCTTCATTTCAAAGACAAAATGCTCCTTGAGTAGTTTCATGGAGATATTTCAAGCTGCTTCATTCACATAGTAATAATGGCAAAAGGCTGGAGGTCTGCTCTCACTGTAACTTAGATTTGTAAAGCTGGACTTGGTTAATTTAATACACTGTAGTTTCTTCAGAAATAAAAATGGTTTCCTTTCTCTTCTATATTTAAAAATTATTTTGCTGTTGATACTCAATGCATCTAGTGGACTGTGGCTTATTGCAATTGTTATTGTGAAAATGGCATTAAGGTGCTTAGTCTTTATATCACTGTTTAATATCAAGTTCTTGATATTTACATATGGTTCAAGGGAAAACTGGCAGCACTTAGTTTTTTACACTGACAGTTTAACATATGGCTTTACAAGTATGAATTATTTATGTAAACTTGGAGCCATTCAGAATATTACCAGAAAAACACTATAATTTACGCAAACAATAGGGTTACATCTGTAGTCATAAATATTCATTGTTTATCAATGCTCTTTGTAGATGATTAATAAATCATACTGAGTCTGATCCTGAGAAGGCAAAGGGCCAGATGTACAAATACATCTGGTGGGATTTTCCAAAGAGACTGACTCTGGTACACAGGTCTGTTGGTAGTGGAATGTCACAAATTAAGCTCAGGGCATGAAGGGATACCCTGCTCCATTTTTGGATTTTTGTGTAACTTTCCCAAAGAACATACAGAAATGCCACACATAGATTTAAAAATATGCTTACATAAATATAGTCAAGCATAAGGGAAACAGATTCTGAGCCATACATCCTGCCTTCCTTTGCATGGCTAAATCAGTTTAACAGGCTTTGATCTTGACTGGACATGGACCTATCAGGTAACTTAAACAAAGGGAGAACAAGGTGAGTTTCAAAGAGCTGCTGTAGAAAAATAACAATTATCAGCTGTAGCCACTACCTTACACCTGAATTTTCAACCACTTTGTACCCTGAATCCCGAGCACCGTACTGTGATAGTCAATCTGGTTTCACACTTTCTCATGTAAACTGTGAACATCTGATGGAGAAGTTAATGGAATAATAAATGCAACCCATTTTAAAACAATTTATCCACTACAATTTTTCAACAAAAAAAATTACCTTTTACCAGTTCCCATAATTCAGCAACATATTAATAACTGGAAGTGATTTAATTTAAGAATTTCTCTGTAAATTATTTTAAGCACAGGACTATCATCTCTGTGTAAGTCCTTTTAAAAAGTGTTGGTTACACAATCAGCCAGCTACTTGCAGAGGCTCTCCCTAGTATATAAAAGTTCCAAAATTATGTAATCTTTTGTTACTTCAAACCTATTCGTCTTAGGTAGACAACAGTTTACCTGAATTTTATCTTTAAAATCACTCATCCAATCACCATTATACACTTTAATATAAGCACCTTGGGCCCAGTGGAACCAAGGCAGTTGGCAATTTGCAATTTGAAAAGCTCAATTCTTTATGTGGGAGTCTTGTAGCACATTTAATAGTCATGCTGCTTTTCTAAACTGCATGTATTAGTTCCCTTATCATGAAGGGAACTTAATTTAAAAATTTAACTGAGCATATGATTTCAGTTCTGGAAGAGATGCATTTAGTGCTACACTGAGGAAAGATGTCCTTTCTGTGTTCCCTTGGAGCTTGTCTGCCTCAGTTCTGTGTCAGTGTCCTAGCTGGAAGAATCTAGGCTGAACATCTTGCTCCTGTGAAATCAATCACAGAATTCCTAGTGAAGGAAAATCCCACCCTAGGGCTTTGGCATTGCACGCTTAAAACTCATTTCTCCATTGTCTTACACCATGTGATGCCACTTATCCCCACACAAAGTGGGAGAAAGAGGCATGCAACACATTATCAGTTTCCTTTGGTGGCAATTTCAAATTTAGCTTGCACAAACTGTGAATGATCACACCAACACCAGAGGAGAGAGGGGTGGTGTAAATTTTAGCAACACTTTTAAGTTGGTAATGAAAAGTCTGAGAAGCAAAGAAAGAATTAAAAGGGAGATGTGGCTATGCCAAATTCTTTCCCTGACTCCAGGACATTTATTACCAGCTGCAAAATGTTAATGAAGTTTTAATTCTAGCTTTTGAATATCTATAAAAATTGAAAGGCAACTGCGGGACACAATCTACAGAGGAAAACTTTTGCCAATAACATAGAGACACTGTGCAGAAGAGTTCTGGGTGAGCAGACAGCAAAGGGAAGACAGAAAGGATGGGGCAGGGTACAAGAGCAAGGCAGCCTTCAGCTCTCTCCGTGACTGCTCCAAAACAGACATATTTTGGAGATACGGGAGTCCTGCCCACGCACTTTCTCACACTGATTTATTCTACCAGTCTGTGAAACGCGCTGGTGTAAGCACTGCTTCTGCTTTATCTCTGTAGCCAACAACAGAGAGGCATCACCATGCCATGAGCACACAGAACGAGAAGGACTGGGAGGTGAGGAACAGAGACACCAGGGGTGTGCATAGATGCAGCATGAGGGGAACAGGTGCTCGCTCAGTCCCTCTTCAGGGTAGCGGGAATGATTGTTTCTGCCTCTCTCTTGACACTGCCTCTTGCTCTGAGCCCATGGCTCAGGAGAATGTTTCTTTTGGCTAATTATGGAGAAAGTCTTTATAGAGTACAAGTCCATAATGAGCAACCCTGTATCTTCAAACACACACAGTCTTCCCCCAAAACCCACTGAGGGAGAGGAGGAGTACAGAATAGTAATTAAGAGATGTCAATAAAACATTGGAAGGCAAAGACAGAAATCAGGAGTTAGTGGAGCTGGAAAAGTTAATAAAATACATACATTTTGGTACTATGAGCATTATCATTAGACATTTGAGAACTGAATTCATGGAATTACAACCATCAGAGTTTGAATCCAGTTTCATTTTTCCAAAATGTAAATTCAAATATATATTTCTTTTTTTTTGTAAATTATATACATTTCTGAATAAAATTGGCAGTCACTTCCTCATGAGTCACAGGATCAAGTAGATTGGAAAAGACTCCTAAGGTCATTGAGTCCAACCTATGACCAAACACCACGATGTCAATGAGATCATGGTGCCACAACCAGTCTTTCCTCAAACACCTCCAGAGGCAGTGACTCCATCACCTCCCTGGGCAGTACATTCCAGTGTCTAATCATCCTTTCTGTGAAGAAATTCTTCCTAATGTCCAACATAAACCTCTCCTGGCACAGCTTGAGACTGTGTCCTCTCAGCACCTCACTTTGGCCTGGGAGAAAAGGCCAACTCCCACCTGGCTACAGCCTCCTGTCAGGGAGTTGTAAAGAGTGTTAAGGTGAAGTAGGATACTTCCCTGTGTTCCCAAAGCTGGAGTTTCAAACCACAGAATTGCAATGCCTGGTCACTTGATTGTTTTGGTGTTGTTTTTTTGTTTGTTGTCTTGTGGGGTTTTTTTAACACAAGGAGGTAGAGATGTTAAACTGACAAGCACATCTTAACTGCTTTACACTAAGCCAACAACTTCATACAAAGTTTTTTAGATTTCCCAGGTCTAAATATAAGATGGAGAGCAAAAGCTCCAAACAATCTAATTCTAAATCCTTTTCAGTTTCCAAACAGGGAAATAATAACTATGCATACACTAGATTGAATTAAGTAATATTTATTCAAATTATATGTATGTGCTAAAACTGTGTAGGAAACACACAAAGATCTCCAGAGAGCTACTTCCCACCAGCATCCCAGATCATTTGCCTTTTTTTTTTCTTTCTTAAGAAATAATTTTGTTGGTAGTGGCAGTAAAATGCAGATCTATTGAAAGCTGCTTTGAAATGCCCCAGTTGGATTTAATACGAAAGAAGTGGGCAAAAAGGGAAACAGTGGATATCAGTGCTTCACATTTTATCATCTTGAAGATGCTTCTCTGATGTTTTCCCTATCATTAACAAAAAATGGAGTAGGTATATCACCAAAACAAATTTCTATACTCCCATTCCAAAAAAATGTTGGAAGTAGTGGCAATATGTACAAGAAACTGAGATGTGGTATCAAGTCAGAGAGCAGTATACTGATTATCCTACATTTAACGTAGCAATAACTCTGAAAGTCATGTCAGTTGGATTTGCAGAGGATGCTAAATGAGGAAAGGTTATGAATACTGAAGAGAACAGAGACTTAAATACTGGGCTGTTGAGAAGGCAGAATTACAAGTGTGAAACAGAATGAGATTCCAGTAGGAGAAATTAATGCTGATACAACAAGGAACATAATTAGAAACAGCAACAATGCTCAGCAACGTAAAAGTGATATTAAATAGATTCCTGGAGAGCAATGAGTTACTGTGGGAAAATGAATCTGGAGAGGATAGAAAAGGTGGTGATTTATAATTGGGTCATCCTCACAGGCAGTGAAGAGATGACTGGTTTAAAGTACAATTTGCAGGGGAGTAACTTCAACATACATGAATTATATGGAATGACATGGGAAGTGGTGTGCACAAAATTAGCCTTCTACTGCACTGGGTTTGAAAAACTCTGGCATTCCCATCCAGCAAGGAATGAGGCTTTGTTTCTTTCAGTTGTTTACACACAAGAGAGAGCAAGAATAGCATGGGTACATGTATTCCATTGGATGAGCACAGGCCTGATCTGGCCCTATCTGTGGCATTTCCAGAATCAGAGAAAGGATCACCAAGATGACTCAATATGATGACACCAAGAGGATCTCTGGAAAGAGTCATAAGTCAAAAAGGGTGTTCTGTAACGCTCTACTTCCCATCAGAGACTTGCTCCAAGTCCTCAGACCAAGCTGAAGATTTTCTGAACTTCTGGTGTCACAGAAAGGGGACAAG
The DNA here is from genome assembly GCF_009829145.1 of Chiroxiphia lanceolata. Taxonomy (NCBI): domain Eukaryota; kingdom Metazoa; phylum Chordata; class Aves; order Passeriformes; family Pipridae; genus Chiroxiphia; species Chiroxiphia lanceolata. The sequence goes on from NC_045641.1 coordinate 69,088,265, forward strand.
ATCCTGTTGCTAAAATTATTCATAAACTAGGTCATTTAGCTAAGCTTTCAGAACAAATACTCTGGAGAAATAGATACCTTTCAGTCAGAGGCAATGCTGCAAGAGAGGCCTCTTGTGCAGCATTTTATTGCCATGCATCTTCTGTGGTTTTAGACTACTGAAATGTCTTTTGTTCCTGGGGCATCACCTCTCCCTGCACAGGCCTGTGCAGAAGACTCAGAACTCCTACTGCAGAGCATAGAAGAACATAACACTGCCATGTAAACTACTCTTATTGACACCTCTTCCTATTCTGACACTGTGCTGACTGCATTCCAAAGAATTTACAGTGATATGGAATCTTGCATTAAAATCCTACGTTATGACCAAATTTCAGCAAAAGTTAAGAAAGAAGGGCTTTTTACCATAAAACAGCTTTCAGTCTGAAGTCACTAATGCAAGTATTTCCCCAGAGTTCCCAGAAATATGCAGACTTCAATCCTTCAAACAGGCATAGGTAAGGCCTGGGACAAGTTCCATAAGGAAGCTGTGGCACCTTCATTGCTGAAGATTTTTAAAAACAGCCCAAAGAAACATCTGGCAAACGTGACAGTGGGTATAGCAGGTCCTGCTTTGGAGCACAGTGAGGGAACTACGTTGTCTCCATGGGTTCCCTTCTAGGCTTAATTCTTGCATATTTTATTTTTTCCTGTAGTACCAGAACAATGACTTCATGGCAGCCAAGGCCTTAGCACAAAGCTGAGGAGTTAGAAAATAAGCTGAGCCAACAACTCACAAAAGCTGTTTTCACTTGTCCACAGCAGGGCAACCCAACAGAGCTGCCAATTCCTGCATTCCCATCGAAATATTCTGTCTTCACTGACACAAGTAGCAAACCCAACAGGGACCTGTCCCTTGACCTTCAACTGGGAAGTGTAACTTCCTGAGTCAACAGATATAACAGATATAACAAACAGACAAAGCAAAAAGAGCTGGCCTGTAGATCTTACAGGCAAGCAAAGGTGCCTTCCAGGAAGCCCAAAGTCTGAATCAAAGGCATCCTGTCACTCGGTCTCAGGCCAAAAATCAGAAATGCAAAATCTACATACAAAGTCTTGCAATTTAGACACCACTCTAACAAAATGACTGTTCAGATGCCCCAGAGCTCCATGTTCTAAACATAAAACCTGACTATGCAGAGGTTCAGACCTGTTAATATCAGCCCAACAGTCCATCCAAATCAGCAGCTCACAAAACTTTATCTGGCATTGGCTGAGGGAATAATAATCGTCTGATACCTCAGATATCAGCTTCTGCATCACTTATTTCCTAAAATGCATCATTGTCACTTTTCTCATAACTGTAGAAATGCCTAACAACCTACAGGATTATAAGAGAACTAAGAACTATATATTCATGTGAATAAGATGGAATCATTCCTTCAGAAACAAAGCAATTTCATTTATGTCCAAATAAGAATGAGCATATTAACAACAGATTAAGCATCTGGAACCTTTTAAATAATTTTACTAAATGTGCAGTATTATTAAGAAAAGATGTGTGTTTTTTCTATTGGGATTTATGTTGAATACTTATTTCACCACAGATGAGCTTCATCAGGCAGCAGGAGAAACAGCCAAAAGAAAACAGTTTGCTTATTTGCTCAATAAATGAACTTATTTTAGAGAAGGTGAAAACTAACACTGTGCTAATCCTGCCAGGCATGGCCTGTGTGTGGTTGGTCAACTGAACCCTGAAATCTGGTTTACAAAGGTCTGGAAGTGATACAACACTGGCAGGTTCAAAGGAGTCTTGTGAGCTCAGTGAACTCCAACTTCAGATTTCTAAGTCCAGTTTCCAACATTGCACTTTTAGCCTTCAGAGGCCCAGTAAAAAATTTCAGCTCCCACTTTCCTACTACTAGCCCAGGACATACTAGTCCTGGCATATCTCTTCAGAGAAATTACATGAACATCACCCACTTTCATCTCTTTCTCTTCTGCTGAATTATCCTACTGTCAGTACCCCCAGGGATGCCAGGTGGCTACTCTTCATAAAAACAAGCTATTCAGAGATGCTATTCAGTATGGATTGCCAGTCTTTGAATCCAGAATGCCCTCTGGGGACAATGAGTGGGTGGGATGTTTCCCCAGCAATTACAAAAGAAGCTCTGTCACAATTTCTAGCCCTGCAGATTTCTTCTGCTCTAGAAATAACCCAGACATCATAAGGCCCCTTTGTCACAGAATTTCTGGAGTGCACATTTTTCCATCCTTGCCTTGTTCTTTAGCAAGACACATATTTCCTTTGCCCTGCCTCCCACCAGAAGGCTTCTCTGGAGTGAGGAACAGGCATCTCTGCATCAGTGCCTCACAAAAAAACCTACCAATGACTTTATCTACATCATTCCCTTCTTAGCATTCCTCTTCTAGGGTTCCCAGCACACTAACCTGTTGGAGCAAGTCCAGAGGAGGCCACTAAGATGATCAGAGGGATGGAGCAACTCTGCTGTGAGGAAAGGCTGAGAGAGTTGGGGATTGTTCAGCCTGGGGAAGAAAAAGCTTTGGGTGACCTAATTATGGCCTTCTACTACCTGAAGGGAACCCACAAGGAAGATGGAGAGAGACTATTTCCAAGGACCTGGAGTGACAGGACAAGAGGAAATGGCTTCAAACTGACAGAGAGGAGGTTTAGACTGGATATTAGGAAAAGATTTTTCCCTGTGAGTGTGGTGAGGCCCTGACAGAGGTTGCCCAGAGAAGCTGTGGCTGCCCCATCCCTGGGAGTGCTCAAAGCCAGGTTGGATGGGGCTCTGAGCAACCTGGGCTAGTGGAAGGTGTCCCTGCCCATGGCAGGGAGTTGGAACTGGATGATCTTTAAGGTCCCTTCCAACCCAAACCATTCTGTGATTTTATGATTCTATGATTTCTCCATACACAGTACATGGCCTCATCTTAAAGAACCTCCAGCACACCTCTCACTTATCCTTGTCAAATCCAATTCATTTGGAGACTCTGGCCACTGTCTCTCTTTGCAAAGATCTCTGTCTTTGCTCCCTCTTTTGCTCAGTTTTCTAATTCTACCCACAGAATCACAGAGTCGCTGGTTACACTACAATACAGTTATTCTACTCCTATTTTGTTCTCACTGCTTCTCTTCACAGCTCCATATTGTTCACCTGCTCTCTTTTCAAACTTTCATCTTAGACACTACCTCATTGACAGAGATGATATTTTGACACAGAATTCTGTAAAACATTCTGTTTATTTCCAAAATGTCTGTTAGAATGAATCTTAATGATGGTAGCAAAACTATTCCTTTTATTCTTCTTTAACCTAGGTGAGATCAAAATGATGAGAATAATGAAGAAAATGGACAAAGAGTCATTTTCAGTCCAAAAAAGGAGTCAAAAGATCTGTTCTGAACAAGTGGCAATGAAAATCTAGGGTTCGCAGGTACTTAAGCAAGATAAAAAGGGCAGTAAGTGATTATTTTTCTTTCTCCAATGAAAGTTTCATAGCATTTAGGGAAAAAAGAAGAAGAAGGAGGGAGATATGTCCCAAATCAGTATGAAAAGCTAAAGTGTTTGTTTTCAAAAGTGTTTTTAATTACTGTGAACCAAATGTTTTACGTCAACAAGTTATCATATTTTGTTTTGATTTCTTCTATTTTTAAAACCCCTCTAACATAAATTCCATTTTGAAATAAGAAGTCATTTAATAACAACAGTTGGAAACTCCTCACTCTATAAAAGTTGAACTAAGATATTTTATTAAAATCAAAACATGTTTTACAAAAAAAAAATAGCTGCAGTAAAGAGTATTCTAGTGGAGCAGAGTTTCGATGTATGGTGGTAACATACTGAGCAAAAATTCAGCATTTGCAAATGCAGATACATTTTCTCAGAAAATCTTCTTAACTTTTCTCAGAAGAGAGAAGCAGTGTCTGCACCACTACAATGTATTGTCCATATTTGTATAGAGAAGCTTAAGAGAAAAACAGCAGAAATTCTAGCTCATGCAACAGTAATGAAAGACCAAGAATAATGTTTTTCTCATAACTATATTAAGAAGAAACATCTTGCCAAATGCTTGTAGTTACAGGGAGAGGAAACATACAGTGATAAAGCTGATCTTTAAGTTCTGTGGATTCAAAATTCTATGCCCTGCTAAAAATGGTACTGCAAAGACCCCACTGTTGCTGAAATTCATTATACTCTTGAATAAAAGAGTCATAGAATCACAGAATGGTTTGAGTTGGAAGGGACCTTGAAGGTCATCTCATTTCAATCCCCTGCCATGGGCAGGGACACCTTCCACTATCCCAGGTTGCTCAGAGCCCCATCCAACCTGGCCTTCAAAACTGCCAGGGGTGGGCCCATCATTGCAGTTGAATTCCAAGCTGTGACACTGTTTTGAGAGAATTTCGGTTGTTTAAAACTGGAAGCTGCTTTGTGCCCAGTTTAATAATTCAGCATTCTTGTTCTGTTAATGAAAGTCTTAACTGAACTCAGAGAGTCCAGAACATTCAGTAGCTCACCCAAGATGAAGTTATGTTTAATGGCAACCACTGATATCACTCTAAAGGAGGACATTGGGACAAATCCTGTACCTGCAGGGATCCATCCATGCTGTTCCATAAGCAGCTATATGGAAAACTCACTTGTGTTGTAGCCATATTTCTCCCCAGGTGTTGCAATCCAGAAAAGCAGAAAGACATGGCAACTCCTCTGGCTTGTGCTTTCATTTTCTTGCATACTTGGTATGAGATCTGTTCTGCTACTGCCTGTGAGATCTGGGCTCCTACTGGATTCCCCATTCACAGAAGGATCCTTGCTTTGCCTATTCCCTGTTCACCGTTACACAGACAGAGAGCCACAGGACAATATTTCTCATCTGAAAGCTTCTCATCATCATTCTTTTATATTTTCATAGTTAGCAGAATCTGTAGCCTAAAGTAACAATTAACCCCCTGAAGAACCTCTGCTGCAGATCTCAAACACATCACAATAATTGATATATTTCGTGACCTCTTGAAGAGAGCGCTGTGAACTATGATATCATAGCTCATCTGAAGCAAAGCTTTAGTCTGTGTTTAATAGTTTGATAACACTTGTATTAATAAAGAAATGTACCCTGTGCCTAATGCTTGACATAGGAAAGGTGTAGAGTCAGCAAAATGTTAATTGTAATAGTAAGTCTCTTTTTCACGGTATCAGCTCATCAATCTCCCTAATCATTAGACTTCTCAATTGCACTGGATTTGTTTCTGCTTCTTCCACGCAGAACTATGTAAAAGCTGAGCTCAGGTCACGAGCCAGGGTCTTGAGCTTTTTAACACCCATGCAGAAGTGTTTGCATTAAGCAAAGAAACACAGAGTGCTCATGCACAGTCACCTCAGCATCACCACACACTGTGGAAGAGGTGATAGAGAGGGATAAGAGGAGTGTGGACTTATAAAAAAAATGATCATGACACAGAAACTTAAGCGGAGGGAGTGTCAGCCAGCCACCTCTGACATCACAAAATTACAGAATGATTTGGGTTGGAAGGGACCTCTGGAGATTATCCAGTCCAACCCCCCTGCCAAGGCAAGGTCACCTGGAGCAGAGGTGACACAGGAATGCATCTAGATGGATTTGGAATGTCTCCAGAGAGGGAAACTCCATGACCTCCCTGGGCAGCTGTTCCAGTGCTTTGTCATCCTCAGTGTAAAATATTTCTTCCTCATGCTGAGGTGGAACTTCTTGTGTCTTAGTTTATGGCCATTGCTCCTCATCCTGTCACTGGGCACCACTGAAAAGAGTCTGGCACCCTTCTCTTGGTGATTGTAAGGTCATTCACGGCTCTTGTCAGCTACAGGCAAGTGTTCTCTGAGACAGTCAAATATGGATTTAGAAGAACCTGATATAAGGGCTGCAAGAAAGACCAGCAACTGGTACAGAAATGTAATATTAGAAAATACAAATTTTCAAAATTTTCAAGTCAATTTTCCTAAATGCTTCACTATTCTTCCCATTTTCTTCCTCATCAGCCCAGGCTGGATGTGGTTCTGAGCAATCTGGTCTAGTGGAAGGTGTCCCTGCCCACAGCAGGGGGGTCGGGATGAGATGATCTTCAAAAGTCCCTTCCAACCAAGGCCATTCTATGATTCTATGATGTCCAAAAGCAATCATTTAACAAAAAAACATGATGCTTCTTCGCTATTCACACGACTTCAAGAAACAGGGTTTTTAAAAAGTATTAGATATTCTGAGGTACGTAATAAAACTTCAGGAGTCATAAACCTGAGACTTTATTGGAGGATCTCAAAAATCATGGCTGTCTGTGCACAGATTAGAATATGCTTTGGGTCCAGTGTTGATCTACAGGCAACTTAGCAATGTAATGTCCATGATAACACTCTCTTCCTTCAAGGGTTGAACCTGGCTATGACTCCTACAGAGTCAGGAATGGAGTCAGGTCACGGGAGTACTTCCTATCCATCCCAAAGTGTGGAACAGAAAATTCATTTTGTGGGTGTTTTGTGGCTCTACTGGTGTTACTGGGCTCTATATTTCCACTTGATTTTTGTGTGTGTGTGTTTCAGAAGATACTGTTAAAAGGTTTCTCTAAAAAAGACTGAGCCTGACCCAATGAAATGGCCCTCAATGACATGAACTGCAGGGAAAATGACACAGAGGTGCCTTGTGCCTTAGGAATACAGAAGAAATTACAGCTGTCACTTAAAATCGAGTTGCAAAGCAGGTAAAGTTTCAATCTGGTTTCTTTCTCTCAACCTGCATTCACAAACTTGGGCAAAACAGAAATTAGCTCACAGACTGCTGGAACTCTGTCTCCTTAATATTCCAGTTCCATATTCAGATTACTACACACTCCCTGGATTTATGGACAATGGGAAAAGACTTCAGATACTTTTCCACATGTGAGCCAAAGGCTCAGAACATTCTTCTAAATACGTCTTAATTGGTTCGGAATATGCTCACCCTTTCTACTTTGATAAAGGGAAATACCACACAAGAAATTCAAATTATTCTCTAACATTCCTTTCATGATGAAAAAATTCTGGGCTATGCATGCTCTGTTTTCTGTACCTTTCTTCCATTTTACCAAAGGAAAATCCTTGTTATTTTTGTTACTGCAAGAAGTAGCTACTCTAACTAAGGCATCTAAAATTGGTTTACATTTTCTTTGTGAATATATAGTAAAAGAGAATAGAAAAATTCCTTTGACCTTTTTTAATTTTTTTTTCATGACAAATATATTATTTAATAATTTCATCTAGTTTTTGAATGCATAAAGGCTTGGAAGAAAATTTGAATTATTCCAACTTATAAGCACAAGTTTGTGCTGAAACTGGAGGTGAATGCTGTTGAATATGGAGTAAGAGTTGGTCTGTGCTTCTCTTTGAGTGTTTGAAAGCAGTACCAAAAGTGAAAAAATCTAATTATAATTAGAATAGAATAAAGTTCTTGGGTTTTGTTTAAACCTATTTTATCCTGCTTAGGGAAAAAAAAAAATAAATCTCCAGAGCACAGGTATGTATATTCTTATGCTGACAGAATGTGTGTAAATAAAAAAACCTGTCATTCATCAATCATATTTTGTGACATTTATGGATTTAGAATGGATCATTATATTGCAGAAATGTAGATATAGGTTAATATCTATCAGAGTATATATTAATTGCTACTACTGGGACTGAATAGAACAAAACCCATACTGATTTAAAAACTGGTCCTTCTACAAAAAAAGACAGAAGGGGGCTACCACATAATCAGAAAGACTGGGGACTGTGGTCTGCTCATCAGGTAGCAGTCACCAAACTGAGTGCTCACTTTACAAGAACACCAGAAAAAGCACATCTCAGAAACAAAATGAAGAACAATAAGTGAGCTAGAAAAATGCACTAAGGAATAAAACTGTGCAGGTTTCTGAGGTGATCCCTCCAGCAGAACCATTCACATCAGTTAAAACTGACATAATAATCTTGCACTGGAGACATCACCTCTTCACAGCAGACTTATCTCTCCAATGATATGCTTCAGAAAGCTGATTTAGGAAATGGTTGGTGAGCTGATATTCCTCTGCTTAAGTAATACAGAAGAGTCTGTTATAAATCAACTATTTAAATCTCATACACCTCTCCTTCTACCTTAATGTGTTAGGAAACAATTATTAAACTGACGTAGTTTTCTAACACTCCAAGATTACGTATGACAATCTTGTCCTTGAGTAGAGAATTACTGATATATCTTTTTATGACACAAATAAAAATGTGTCATTAAAATGTACCATGTGAATCAGAAGCATCTTTTGTAGAGCTTTGGACTTGTAGCTGGACAGCTTCCCTGACTGGATTTATATCAGTGACAGAACTAATGTAGTAGTGGCAGTTTGATTAAGAAACAAACAAAAATGTTAAATACAAGCTACTATAATATTCTAGTTACAAGAGATCAACATTTAACATCTTCACTCTCACTAGTATAAATAATTCTGGAAATTCAGAATCATGGGGGTTTAAGGTTGGTTTTGACTTTTTGTAAAGAAAATTGTTTACCCAGATGATGAGAATTAGAGAATTCAATGAATGAAGTATAAATTTCATATATGAAAGAAATCATTCATTGACGGTTTTGTTTGCTTTGGTTTGCTTTCTTTTCTTATGATGCAACAACATATGCTGTGTGCTAGATTATGATTTCAGTTCCACATGTGTAATTTATAAGGATTTTCAGAGAATCATAGAATTGTTAAGGTTGGAAAAGACCTCTAAGGTCATTGAGTCCAACTGCTAACTGAACATGATCCCTATTAAACCATCTTCCCAAGTGTCACATCCACATGTTTTTTGAACACTTCCAGGAATGGTGACTCCATCACTTTCCCAGGCAGCCCCTTCCAATGCCTGACCACCCTTTCCACAAAGAATTCTTCCTAACATCCAACCTGAACCTCCCCCGACACAGCTTCAGACCACTCCTCTTGTCCTGTCACTTGTTCCCTGAGAGCAGAGTCTGGCTACAACCTCCTGTCAGGGAGCTGTGGAGAGCAATAAGGTCTCCCTTGAGCCTCCTTTTCTCCAGACTGAGCCCTCCCAGCTCCCTCAGTCACTCCTCATCATACTTGTGCTCCAGACCCTTCCCCAGCTTTGTTGCCCTTCTCTGGACACTTCCAGCCCCTCAATGTTCTTTCCAGCAGTGAGGGGCCCAGAACTGGACATGGGATTTGAGGTGTGGCCTCACCAGTGCCCAGCACAGGGGGACAATCCCTGCCCTGGTCCTACTGCCACACTATTGCTGATCCAAGCCAGGTGCCATTGGCCTCTTGCCCCCCTGGGCACACCTGGGCTCATGTCCAGCTGCTGTCACCAGCACCCCCAGGGCCTTTTCCACTGGGCACTTTCCAGACCCTCTGCCCCAGCCCGGAGCTGCAGGGGGTTGTTGTGACCCAAGGGCAGGACCCAGCATTTGGCCTTGTTGAGCCTTAATTAAGCCTTGTGAATTACTCCAGATCTACACTGTGGAGATCAAGATCTTGTTCAGAAGCAGTGACACGTAAGTCAGGAACATGCTGGGACCACTGGAATTACCCTGGCAATTACAGTTTGCATGCACATATATTATCTATGATGACAGGAACCTGCAATTTCAGGAAAGCCAGTGTATTCCTCACATAATTCTTACCTTCATTATTACCGGAGTTTATGTTCAGCAGAGAACTCTGTGGTGAAAAGATCATGGTTTTGACAAGCAGAGTGAGGCTGAAGACAAAATGCTAAGCAGAAACATATTTAAGTATGTGCCTGAATACGTGTAAAATACGAACTCCATTTGCCAGAAGCAGGGACTTGGATACAGCATCTAGATTTAGACCAGCACATGCATGACAATGGGAATGGTCTTAACCTCAGGGAAACAAATGAGCACCTAAAAAAACGGATCTACTCTCTATATTCCTTCTAAAATAAATTTACTCCAGTTACCAAGCATGAGGTTGTGCAAAACAGTCCTGAATACTTGTCACCCAAGGCTCAGTTCACACTGAAATCATCCACAGACCTTAAGGAGATGAAAAGGAATTGTTTCCCTCAATGTTAAATGAAAACTTGCTTCCTATAGAAACCTATAGAAAGTAAAAGGCAGATTAAGTCAGGAGTGAAATTCCTCCTATTTTCATGATAATTTCTGTGCTGTTAAATTCACAATAACACAAGGAAATTAGAGCTGTATGAAAGCACACTGTTGTTTCCGAAAATGACATCTTGAAGTTGCACCTGACTACAGATTTGTCATTTTTTGGCTCATTCATACCTTGTCTTTCAATCTTCCTTTCATCACCCCTACCTCTAAGCCAAATTCATCTTGTTCTTGCTTCTGCTACAGTTATTACATACATCTCCACTTCTCCTTCTAAGTTTTATGATTCCCATGGCTATAGCCTCCTCAAGTCCCTATTCTTTAAATCACAAACAAATCCAAAAAATTATTGTCAGACATCTCTCCAAACACACAGAAACAAATCAACAGGTACAAATTTACCAAGCAAAGCTTAAGTGGGTTCCCCAAAAATATTTCTCAGAGAAATACCTGTGTTCACTGCTCACAGAAAACACAAGAATATAGACTCACATATTCAAAGAGCACTGTGCTGTCTCATGCAGATAACTCTTTCATTAGTGACACTTCAGCCAGTTTCAGCCCCAGCATCTCAGATTTTCCCCAGGTTTGCCATTCTCTGCCAGCCCAAAAGTAACAGTCCTTCATTAAAATTAGGCAGGTCTTGACACCTTCCCATAAGCAGGGACTGATTTTTCACAAGGTTTCCTCTACAGTTCCATACAAGAAAAAAAGGTTTTCATTTCTATTTACCAACCTGTACTGGCTGCAGAGTAGTACAGAAAAAGTAATTACCTCTTTCTAAGGAAAATTTGACTAAGGAGAGCTGTGCTAGCCAAATCTCAGCAGCAGTCATGGAGCAACTCCATAAAACCTATTGCAGATCACCATCAGAGACTACAAGCTCATGTACAGCTTCAGACTCAACTAAGATGAACAAGTTTAGCAGTCCAAAAAAGAATTATGTGTAGGTAGAAGGAAATCAGTTCTCTACCTCAAATAACAAGGGGAAAAACAACACTGCTTATGCCCCCATCCCCCAGATATCCTTAGTAGGTAAACTGGAAGCCAGCAGGGCACATGGGGAAAATAAAGGGTTTTTTAAGAAGATAGGCACATCTGAGAAGCCTCTTAAGATACAGCAACCCCAAGTGATGCCTAAACCTGGTTTATAGGAAACCTGCTATCCTCAGCATGCAAAAATTAGAACTAACAGATAGTCATAAAAATCAGCTACGCTTTTTCATACCCTTCATGTTGTTGTTAGAGAATTCTTAGTTCACTTCAAGAGAAAATTGTTCAGTCTTCAGAAGTAGAAACTCACTTCCATACACAGATTCCTTTGGTTTATCTGTTAATGTCCTCCACAGCAAAAGCAAAACAGGTTTGACACCTTTATTTTATTTAAAAACACGAGATGAGAAAAAGAAACAATCAACCAGTGAAGTACCATTTGATTAATTACACCAATTTGGTGGGTTTGGCACTGTAAATACTCAAAAGTGTGCTCACCTCCACTGTTCTGATTTTTGCCACACCACTCGAAGCTCCTGCCAGGATCTGTATTGGAGAACACTGCTTTCCTCAGGATAATCTTTGCTCAAATTTCATATGTAAGTCTACATGTCCTAATACTCACTGCAGTCAGGGAGAGGCAATAATACTCCCTTTTCAAAGCAAAGTAATTCCATGATGTGAAATAGATGAATTGAACCTGAAAATTAACATTTTACCTGCTTTCTTTCATGGTCTTGGCAGGAATATCTGAAAAAATACCCAACTTGACTTAATACCACACTGGCTTTGTTTATAAACTGGTTGTTGTTTTCTCAGTTAATGACAGATAAGATCTTAAGTATGAAGTAAGGACATTTTCATGAATTCAGTCATAAAACTCTTTCCTAAGCACATTTAGTTCACTTTGGTTGGTATGGTAAATAATTTGGAACTTTCTGGCAAATGTTTATACAAGAAACAAATCACTTGGTTTGCTTGCAGTCTTCATCAACAGTTTATGTAGGGTTTGAAGTATTTCTTAAATCTTAGAATACCTTGGGTTGCAAGGGACCTTAAAGATCATCGAGTTCAAACCCCCTGCAACCTGGTCAAGAACACTGCCAGGGATGGGGCATCCAAAACTTCTCTGGACAGCCTGTGCCAGTGCCTCAACACCCTCCTCCTAATAACCAATCTAAACCTACTCTGCCAGTTTGAAACCATTCCTCCTTGTCCTGCCTCTACATGTTCTCACAAATAGTCTCTCTCCATCTTTCCTGTAATCTCTCTCCAGGTACTGGAAGGCCACAATTCAGAAGAAAACATTCCAGTTTTAACTTGTGTGGTTATTGTGAGACAGAATAAACTTTTGTAGCATTTAAATATGCAGGCCAGTTTACTATGAGCTCACGAAGATACAGCATTTATTTTGCATTGAGTTACAAATAAGATGCATTGGGTATTTCAGGAAAGAGTAAACACACATCAGTAATGGTTTCATATTCTGTAAAGCCAAATATATTCAGCTTTATTGAATACTAAATATTCATTTAAATATTCAGCCTTAGAATGCAGCGTAAACCCAGACTACTTTAAATTTCTGAGGCCATGACATAGTCTTTAAGCCTGGAATGTGCTGCCATTCAATAAAAGAATGTCAATGCTCTCTTGCATTAACACTGCTAACCTTTCCAAACATAGAATTATCCAAAGGAGATTTCAGTAATGTAAAACAAAGCTCATGATCTTAGGCATTATTTGGCTTCTATTTATTGTTCATTGTTGTGATTTAAATGGAATGTGATCCTTACAAAGTTATTCATTAATGTTCATGTACAGAAAAAGGTAATTATGCACTTAAACTCCAAGATAATTCACTGCCAACATATTTTTCACATAAAATCTTTTAAAATATAGACATACAATACAATAAAAAGCACTATTTCTACCCTTCTTCTGAAAAGCTCCACATTCTCTTAAACACTCCTATAAAGGAAGGCCTTTGAGTAAAAAGCTTACTTAACTAACTTTTAAAGGAAAATCTGGAATCAATACACTTGAAATCAAATGCATATTGATTGTGCCATTTTCCTCTTCAAAAATAAACTGTCTCAGTAAATTACATGAAGCTCTCAATTCTTGACACAATCCTTATGACTCGAGGTTCTTATTCCTTCTGTTAATTTTACTGCTGTGACTAGTCCCCAGTTCGCAAGATTAGTACTGGTGGTAAAGCCAGGCACATGCCAAAGCTCGTGAAAAACTTCAAGTTTTAACATTCTTTGTTCATAACCTATTTTTGATCAGAACCTCCACCAGTTCCAGCATCTGCACAATCACTATCTTTGACAGTCTGTGCCTAAGTCAGGAGAAATGACACAGCACCCCCTCACTCTGATGGGCTTTGGCTGCAGAGTAATTTCTACTGAGCAATCAAGGTAAAGCCAGTTAACTTCTAAAATATAGATAATGATGGTTTTAATGTGTTGAAAACTCCTTATAAATATCTAATTTGAACACTATGATAAATTCAGATGCTATGTGTCTGCTTTCCAGGATAAAGCTTTCCTTAATGCTCTCTCATGCCAGGACCTTGTCTTGCAAACTTTCCATTTGTAGCTCTCCCTTTGACTTCAGTAAGGGCTCTGGAGAAAGGAACAGCATAATCAAGCCCTTAATCAAATTTATTAAACCCTGATGATATACAACCCAATTAAGGAATACCTCTCCATTCCATAAGAGCTTTTTACATTCCCTATAAAACATTTTCTTCCTCACCACATAAAACTTACTGTGTGCATTGCCGTCTGTCAGTATGAAGTACTGGCCTTAGAAATTAAAATGGGTCAATTAAATCTACAAGTTATTGCTGATTTAATTATGAAAAGATAATGCTAATTGGCTGAAGAACTTTCAAGCAATTTTCAATCACGTTATTGGCCACATTTTGAAAGCCACGACAATATTGTGATACACCAGTTTCTGAAAGCAGGATTTTTCTCACCTCATTTGTAAGTGCAGTACTTCCCTGAAGTGGTAAAGGTATTCCTGCCTATTTTGAAGTTTTCTCTACGATATTAAACAGAAAAAATGCATACTAATGTATGTTTCCTAAACATCTTGAATTCTTGAATTCTGTATAAATTATCTTGAATTCTGTATTAATATAGAGTCAACTCTTTTTTTATTGCTGGCCTGAGTTGCGACTGCTTTGTTTGAGATGCCAGAACCTTTAATTGAGCCAACCACAGCTCTACACAGTGAATATTACCAGCATATCTCTCTTTCAGATATATCTGACACGTTTCAGAGCCCAACACCCCTGCTTCTGTTAAGCCGAACTACACAAGAGACAGCTCACTGGTTCTGACATGATCCCTAGTCCCACATCTCATCCACCTCCTTAACACCTTAATTTAAGAGTGAACAACCTAATGAAAATTCTGCAAGGTCTTCATTTACAGAAAAAGAAAAAAAAAAGGTTGTTTAACAGTTAAGCTCTACAGTTAGAAATTTAAGACTTTCTATATTGGTATAGTCTTCTCCAAAAGCACCTCTCTCATTGACTATTTTCCTATGTTTTTGGTTAGGTCACTTTTGCACCTCTAAGTACCAATCAGATATGACTCAAATTGCATCTTAATTCATGGAGATTGTCCAGGGTGAAAGCATACAAGCATTCCCAAATGTTTTCACAAATCTATTTACATATCTATTAAACTCATTTCCTTCTGTGGGATTGGGGTTTCCACTGCTTTGTATCAACTGGACACGTGTGTAAGGAGAAAAATATTATGGAAATGGTACCAATGTGCACCTGTGCTACCTATGCATACTTGTAAAAAATAAAGGCAACAAAAAAGTCTGCTTCTAAGCCCTAGTTATCCATACAAACTCTCTTCCAATAGTTCAGAGAGTTTTCTAAAGAAACACATCTTTTCTCTTAATGAATGTAAAATTTTGCCAGTAACCTCCCTTAAGAAGTCCACCAAGAATTCTCTGTTTAGAACTCCACCAGTAACTTCCATTCGATAAAACCTCCAATGATAAAATTTCTCTATTTCTTTAGAGCTTTCCAGCATTGTAATCTCCCACATAGCATCGTACCAAGAAACCATTGTGCAAGGGGTGCCTGGAATTGCATTATTTCTTCTTTTTTCTTTTGCATTTAGCATTATATTTTTCCTTACAAAAGGCATACATAAGCCTTAGGTTCTTTGTCTACCTGTTGCAAAGATGTTTGGGTTCTTTTGAAAACACAGTCATATATAAAATTAAATTAAATTTATTAAATTAAATTAAATTTTCAGTTTATCCTCTGGCCTGCATTCCTAACAGCTGCAATTAGTATTGTACCTCAAGCCTGTGGATCAACGAGCAGCATCCCTCCCCGAGAACAGCCCAAACCCCTGAGACTGCAGGAGGAATGTGTCATTTTCCACAACAGAGAACCCCTTAAGCCACCTCTGCTGAATATCTGTGCTCCACCAGCATCAGCACAGGGCATCTGGTAAAGACTCAAGGTTTGTCTTCCTTATAAAACTGCAGCCAACACACTGGTCTGGCTTGGCAGGGAAATGCTTTGGTGTGCTGTAGGGACTCCAATTATTTTTCAGCTGAAATAGAGCATAACCCTTAGCGAGTTTCGTTGCTAAATTATTGCACTAGGTCACTCCTAAGGGCTGTGTCACATTTAGGCCCTGTGTCTGAACAAAGCTCCAGGAGCAAAGTGGGAAAACTGGAGAAACTTGCTGAAAACCTGGGACTCTCCAGATTTTCAGTGCAGGCTTGCCAGGGTTCACTGTTAAAGATCCATTTGTCGGGCTGGATTTTATTTTGCTTGCCTGAAATTTCTGCCTCCACTTTCACCAAAAGCCATGCAGAGATTTAAAGCAGCCTCCTAACCACATAATTGGGAAACTGTCAAGAACAAGACTTACCTACACTCTAAAGCTTTAGATCCACATACATTTTTAAAATAAATAGATCGCCTGCAAAGTTTCCCCATATTCATCACATTAGCTTTCTTCAAGCAAGATATCCCCAACTCTATAATACTTTTAAATCCTTTAAAAGATAGAGAGGAGGGGAAATACTTGAAGTCTACATGGACAAAAACAGTATAACACCTTTTCCACTGCATTTCTTCAGTGTGAATCAACAGCTGTGCACTTAAATACATGGAAAGAGGAAGCACAGAGAGAAAAAGAAGTCATGGCATACACTTACAAAGACTCAGCTACAGATTTGTGTGGACTGAGAGGCGAAAAATAAATATCAGGATGAGAAGGGACAATGCTGAAGGGAAAACAAGCTCTGCGGTACATTACCTGCAATAAAAGCAACAAAAAAGCAATCACAGAAATAAATTGTAGAAGTCCAAATGGATATGCATTCTAACCCTCTCTCTTTCACAGGTATTCCTGTGAACCTTTAAAAACATTGAGGTCACCTCTTCTAGCCCCACAGTGATAGTGAAATGCAACAAACCCCTTGCTGTTTGCCAGAAGCACGAGTGGAAAGGTGTACAGGGGGTGCAGGACTCTCCCTCTTTAGGTACCTACTGAGAGATGTTCCCTCTGCTTAGACTGGATTAGCAGCTGCCCTCCTTTCTCACAGCATGCTGTGCTCTATGTTTGGTTCATTAAAAATAAAAGAAAAGAAATTGGATGATGGAAGAATCATCACACGAAGGACAGCAGAGAAGAATGGTTCGTGAAGCACCAAACAGCAGTGGGTGGAAGGCATTGTAGTTGCCCTGACAAATCAGCCATTTTAAAGTCAGATTTTCTCTTTTTGTTTTAAATGAAAATTCCCATACGTATTTTTCCAGTCAGTTCCAGTGAAATGTATTGATTTATAACCTATTAGATATGCGATATTCCTCTTGTGACGTAACATTCCATGGGTTTACTGAAGTACACTACATTTCCCTTCCTCGGGAAATAAATTATATCATTAAACAAAGACACCAGTTTAGATGGCACGGTTATTAATCTGCCTTTAGTAAGCCTAAATTACATTTTGTCCTATTTCTCAAGTACTTCTACTAAAGCTCAAATTACATTTTCTTTCAAAATGTGCCTACTGTGGTCAAACCAATTTGTCTGCAATTGTTTGAATAATTTCTTTCCTGCATTTCACAGAATTGCACAACAGGGGTTGGAAGGGACTTCTGGAGATCATCTTAGTCCAACACCCTGCTTAAAGTAGGCTCAGTTGGAGCTGGTTTCTTAGGCCTTTGTTGAGTCAGGCTTTAATTGTCTCTAGGGATGGAAACTCTACAAACCATGTGGGCAACTTAGAATCATAGAATTATGGCATGGTTTGGGTTGGAAGAGGCCTTAAAGACCATCCAGTTCCAACCCCCTGCCATGGGCAGGGACACCTTCCACTAGCCCAGGTTGCTCAGAGCCCCATCCAACCTGTCCCCAGGGATGGGGCAGGCACAGCTTCTCTGGGCAACCTGTGCCAGGGCCTCACCACGCTCATAGGAAGGAATTTCTTCCTAATATCCAATCTAAACCTGCTCTCTGTCAGTTTGAAACCTTTCCACCTTGTCCTGTCACTCCAGGCCCTTGGAAATAGTCTCTCTCCATCTTCCTTGTGGGCTCCCTTCAGGTCCTGGAAGGCCACCATTAGGTCACCCCAAAGCTTCTCTTCTCCAGGCTGAACAATCCCAACTCTCTCAGCCTTTCCTCACAGCAGAGCTGCTCTATCCCCCCGATCATCTTGGTGTCCCTCCTCTGAACTCTTTTCTACAGCTCCATGTCCTTGCTGTGCTGGGCCCCCAGAGCTGGAGGTAGCACTGCAGGGGAGTCTCCCCAGAGGGGGCAGAGGGGCAGAATTCCCCCTGCCCTGCTGCCCACACTGCTTTGGGTGCAGCCCAGGGCACAAGGGGGTTCTGGGTCCAGCCTCTCACCCAACAGCACCCCCAAGTTCTTAATATCCTGAGATATTAACTATTTTCAAATATTACACTAGGTTAATTTTTAAAGACCTCTTTGAAAGATAAGAAAGAAGTATGAACACTTTCAAAAAGGTATTTAAGCTGTTTCAAGGAATGACGTTCCACCTATTTTTCAGGTAATTGATCTCAGTAAGAAAATCAAAGTACAGGACAGGAAAATCAGGTCCAAAACAAACAAAACATCTTGCAACACTTTGCCCATTATGTTCTCTATGCTTTCTCTAAGCCACTGTAATTTGTTATGCAAGAAAGGATGGCAACTGTTCTCTATGGGTTAGGGAAGATTCCAGACATGTGCAAAGAACCCTCCCATTTTAAACCCATCGGGATAATCTTAACTGTGGTTTTGTAGGGATAGGGGTTGGAGGGAAAGGGATTATACAGACTTCAGTGCCAGTGAGGTGGTTATTTTAAACACGAGGCTGATGTTAGTTTTAATATTTTAGCCAAATTTGACAATTGGGCCAAAAGATAGTGATTATTCTTGCACTCCAGCATCAGACAGTTGTAGAAGCTTTGTATCAGTCTTCTTTGATTTTGTGGTTGGATTTCCAGGAAATTTAAGAGAAATTTAACCACATGGAAGGCTGAATTTTGAATAGCTACGCTAACCTACAAAGGATCAGTTCAAGCACATACATATCACTCCATATCTTCCAGTGAACTCCTTAACAGAGTAGTTCCACTGTTTAAAAAGGTGGAAAAATGCTTAAAGGGTAATATTCCACCTTTATTTATATCATTACCTATGCACCATTCTAGATGCATCTAAGACTAGATTTGGAGTATGCCACTGGAAGTTAAATTAATCCATGCATCCCAACAAGTTTTATTTCCTGCTACATGAGCAATAGAGGTAGAAAGCAGCAGCGAATTAATAATTTTAAGTTTGGTCTCACTAAATTCAGAGTACAATACCCATATGACATCAATAGGAGAGAAAGTTGACTTGAATAACCAGATAAGAATTCAAGTTTATCTACTACAAGAACTACCACAGCATGAAGGGGCTTTCAGACACAATGCCATCATATCCCTAAATCAAATAAAAATCAGCAGATCAGCAGGCAAGTGGTTTTCAATTAAGCACAGTAATAGCTGCAAAAGTTGAGCAGTTCAAATTGAGTTCCTTAGCTCTTTAAGCTTGGAGTTTGTGGAATTTCAATCTTCATCAGACGGACGCCCAAAGGAACTGAATGTAAACGCAGTTTATTTCTTTAAAATTGCAGACAAGATTGCAGTATGCACCAAATAAAAAATTCTTGGCAACTAACTTAACTGACTGTTTTTTCCACAACTAATTTGTGTCACTTTTGGCCCAAATGTGGGCTTCTGTTTTCACCTTGGAGATAAATAGCATGAAATTTACCCTATAAATGTGCTCGAGAGAAGGTAAAAAATATACTCCAAGATACAAGAGTTTGTCACCAGCACACAGGAGAGGGAGAATACTCTAGTTTTTCTTTCTAATTTTCCTTAAGTTCAAGTATGTGCATTAAATGAAACCCCAGCAGACTTCTGGAGATTTATTTTTCAACCTGGGGCTTTTCTGTAGTCTTCTAACCCAGTATTTCAGTCTTTGACTGGGTACAATGTGATAGTAAGTCATCTGCAGTAACTGAAAACTTAAGGGCTTAGAGTTTATTACTTACTCAGGCAGCACTCACATTAATTCCAAGTCCTGATGAATAGGACCTGCAGGAATGAGTCTTTCCATTCAGTTTAATAGGAAAGAGACCTGCATCATCCTTAATGTCGTCAATAAGCAGCTTAGGCCTCAATTCAAAAAAGAAACATTTAATTGTATCCGTATTCAGGACGCTGAACATGTGCTTAACTTTAATCATATGCTTGGGTTGGAGTTACACGATTAAACAACGCAAGCTATAGTACCACCCCAGAAAGAATGCTTCCTCCAGCCAAAATCTTAATAAGTAACACAAATAAGACCAACAAACAGCATCCCAGCCTTCTCTTGTTTCTACATTCAAAGCTCTCTTCTGACAAAGACAACTATTATATTTATGTGTATTTATATGTATTTTGGCAGAAAGAGTCTCCCAAGCATAAGATACTTTTTTCTTAAACTCCTGGCTCTCACCTGCGCTGCTCAGCCTCCAATAGTTGAATCAAAAAAGCATCCAGTGTTCCTAGTTAAACACTATTTTGATGTCTAGACAAAAAAAAATGATTATTTATTCCTTTACAAAAGATAAGCAGTAATTTCATTGACTTATGACTGAAGAAGAGGAATGGGAGGTAGAGGAACACGGTGATGTTATTGGAAGTTGAATCCTATCATCTCTGGAAGGACATTGACAACAGAAGGGCCTTCGACAACAGGAGAAAGAACAATCTTGTATCCATCTGCACAGAAAGGACAAAAGAATACTTAAGGAGTTAGCCTCACTTTTGACTCTTGAAAAGAGAAGAAACCCATTTCTGAGCACATAAAGAAGGTGACTGGGAAGAGTCATCACGGATTTACCAAAGGTGAATCACGTTGCAGAACCCTGATTGCTTTCTGTGAGAGAATGACTAGACTTCTGGGCAAGAGGAGACTTGTCAATGCCATTTGCCTTGACTTCAGCAAAATACAAGTTCAATGGTCTAGCTCAGAGGGTGTTAGCTGGTAACTGATACTCCACCTGGAAACCTGGAACAGCTGGAGTAATGATGTGGTCATACTAGGACTGCCCTGTTTAATGACTTCAAAGGGCCTGGAGGAGGCGGTGGAATGCTTGCAGATGACATCAAACTGGGGAGACATCAGTCAATATGCTTAAGTACACAGATGCCATCCAAAGGGACACGGACAAACTTCAAGAAATTCATCAAGCACAAATTAAAAGACTTGCCTTTGAAAAGGAAAACTCCTTTCAGAAGAACAGACTACTGAAAAGGCCCTTTGGTGTCTCCAGACAGCAAGCTGAACAAGGGCCAGGAATGTGCCCTGGCAGCAAAGGCCAACAGCACCCTGGGATGCATTAACCAGTGGATCCAGAGAAGTGATCACCTTTTCAGCACTCACTAGCCTGAACCTAAAATATTGTGTTCAGTTTTGGGCGCTCCAGTTGAAAAAATAAATGACACTACTCTGAGTCAAGGGCAGAGCCCTGGAGCAATTGTCCAAGGAAGAGGAACAAGGCTTGTTCAGCATGTTTAAGGAGGTCATCAAGAAGACAGAGCCAGGCTCTTCACAGTGGTTCATGCTGGGACTGAGAGAGACAATGGTCATAAATTGAAAGCAGAGAGGATCTGGCTGGATGGAATGAGAAGCTTTCACACCATGAGGACAGTTAGGGAGCATTTGGAAAGGTGCTACCATCTCCATCCTTGGAGGTTTTCGATACCCAACTGGATAAAATCCTGAGTAACCTGGTTTGATATCACAGCTGACACTCCTTTGATAGGATAGTCCTTTGGACTAGACAAAATCCTGAAAGCCTTCCAACTTGAATTATTCTACTATACTATATTTCTATGCATTTTTCTTTCATCTTATCAAGAGCACAGAAAGAGGTATCTCCTTCTGAAGGCTGACAGGAATATAATCATAAATACAGGAACACAGCACTGTGACCATACATTGGTCTGATAAAAATGAGAAAGCCCCACCTTAGGTTTTCAGAGAAACAGGGAGAAGGTGGGACATTTTTAGCTGCATTTCTTATACTACTCCACACAAAGATAACTAAATTCCAAGACAGCAACAGTGAAGAGCTTTGAATACACATCATATGCACTGTAGTCAAAGAATCCACACATCTAAATAAAAAAGCACTGAAATGCCACATCAGCAGTCTTTTGAAGACACAAATTCAGCTTATGAATACTCTGATATAAAACTGCAGTAATCTAGAACTCGAGTATACATTAAAATAATCAGAATTATAACATTTACCCTTCAAATGTGATGTCACTTGATTACCCAAACAAATATTGAACAATAAAGAAGATGAGACGTCTGTGTAAGATTATCCTCATAAGTGTCCTCATCCATCTTCAGTTGTTCTCTTATTTTTATCCGATCATTTTTTATTTTCAAAAGTTAAAGATAAGAAATAAGTTGAAAAGGAAAAAGAAGAAGATCATTTAGTACATATTCCTCTTACTATCACATATGCTTAGAAAGTTATTTGTCCAAGTAAAGAAATGAAAGGATAGAAAGACACTGGCCAACTTAAGAAATACTGGATCAAATTGATGGACTTATCAAACTAATAATAAGGTTCAATAAATGCTAAAGTATTAGTGGTTAAGAACTGTGGGTTTATTTAAAGTTCTTTTACAGTTCTGGTTGTTCAAACTAATATTTGTGACCAAATATCTTGGTTTCTTCTGCAGAGTTTCAGCTAATATATAAAAAAAAAGTAAAAGATTTTTTTTTTTAGCTAATCCTATAAAGGATTTGCTTAATGAAGAGATGGGCTCCAACATCTTAGGCCTTGTGGGAGATATGCTTATGCAAGACTGGGTAAGGAATCAACTGCTAGTAAGAATTACTATTTCCTATTTTGCAATGTTGAAATTTTAAATATATATATATATATATATATATATATATATATAATATTGGTCAGCAATGTACAATTTATCTTTATATTTACCTGTATCATTCTTACACTAGAAACCTTGCTCTTCAAACCAGCTTGGTGTAATTCAGTTATTAACTGAAGGAGTGGTCCAGAAAGAAATAGTTCTTTCTTTTGTTTCAATTACCAGTTGAATTAACAATTTAAATAACTTATTCCGCCACTTTCATATCTAAAATGAATTAATGGAAAGACAGAATGTCAGATTCTATTATTCCCAAGATTGGCTCCAAGTAAGGACATGAGCCAAGAGAGCAGCCCCTATAAAGAAAATTTTGCTTGAGAAATATGTAGAATGAGTTATTCATTTTCCTGCCAAATAGGAAAGATAAGAACATATATATATATATATATATATATATATGATGTTGCATCATGTTTGCCACATCAGCTGGATATTTAATGAAAAAGAGTCAGGATCCATTTCTCCTAGAAACAACTGGAAACTTTCTTTCCATCGGCTCCAGTGAGAGTTGGATTAGCCCCATCTGCATGTTTTCAGGCACAAAACCAATTTTCATTTCCTGACCTGTGTGTAATTCCATCGAGGATGCCACTATTGCAGAGAGAGAACAGCTTATCACAAGATTATAAATATCCAACACCTTCTTAGTTACCATTGTGCAGATATAGTAACTTTACCCTATTCATTAAATATTTCTGTCAAGATCTTCAGTGTTGCAGTGCATTAAACTAGAACAACAAAATACATTAATTGCTTCATTACAAAATTTGCATCTGCTTTATTTTCATGAATGTGTTATCAGACACACACATTCCTGCATGTGTAAGCCCTCATCTCCGCTGCAAGACGCCTTTTAATGTACATGAATCACAAAGCAAGCCTTTACATCATAGAATCATAGAGTGGTTTGGGTTGGAAGGGACTTTAAAGACCATCTCGTTACAAAACACCCCCCTGCCACGGGCAGGGACACCTTCCACTAGCCCAGGTTGCTCAGAGCCCCATCCAACCTGGCCTTGGACACTTCCAGGGATGGGGCAGCCACAGTTTCTCTGGGCAACCTGTGCCACAGCCTCACCACCCTCACAGGGAAAAATTTCTCCCTGATATCCAATCTAAACCCACTCTCTGTCAGTTTGAAGCCATTGCCCCTTGTCCTGTCACTACATGTTCTTGTAAATAGTATGTGACCACAAAGAATTAAACAGTCCTATTGTCTAATAGGTCAGATCATTGCAGGTTTCTTGAATCAGTCCCTTAGAACTTGTCATTTTTAAAATGAATGTTTTAATTCATAAGGACTGTCTGTTTATGAATTTTCTACTTGACCTCAGACATGTTTCAACTCCTTTAGCTTTAAATTAATTATTTTCTGAAACAGTAGAACCCTAGGGTGTTTTTGTTAGAGTAACTTCACACCAATCTTTTGTCAAGTGCTTTGAGCCCTCACAGGTTCTTTACCACTCTCCAAATAGCCAATAAAATATTTATTAAAAGAGCCTGAACCACACAGGTTAGTGTAGGCTGAAATTTTGTTCTTTGCTTATTACACACTAAGCAGTATTTTGTATGAAAGCTGTGTTCTAGAACACAAACCCCATTGGGCAAGTAATACATTAGATGTGTCATATTTTCTGTTGCCAGTCTCATCAAGCTGATTTGGAATTTGCTGCCTGGGCAGAGTGACTCATATGTTTACTGGCCCTGACAGGTGCTGGGCATCTTCCACACTCATTAAAGTTAATGACTTCAGCAGCAGACAGGGAAAACTATATGTTGAAGTAGGTTTCCTCTTAACAGATATTCCCAAGTTATCATTTAAGAGAGTATGTAAGTGGTGTCAATTTTCTTCTGCAATCACAAAACCAGCCCATAACCAAACCCCTTACTCTTCTTTGCAAAAATAACCCAATTAGCTTCACAGGAATTTCCTGTTGGAATAAGGCAAGGAAAAAAAATCCACCATACACAGAGTTTTGCACATAAAAGCTCAGTTTCTTGCCATAAAACCTGTCACATCCTCACCGGAACAGAGGAATTAACATACTGGAAACAAGCCAGTAATTTTATAGAAATATATGCCTTTAAGTAAGCTCTAAATCAGTATTCTCACAATAGCCACAGCTTTGGCATCATTTCTATCCCAACAAGCCACAGCTGCTGAATTGGAGACTTCTGACTTCATATTAGATAAGTAATGAGAAGTTTCATGCAGCAGTGCCAGACTCTGTCCTTTGATATTAACACAGCATGCTACAGTTGTTGACCAGCCACATCAAAGAGATATGCCTTTAATTTACACTGATTTGCTAAAAATATTCAGGAGACAACTTCACAGAGACTTCTCCCATGATGTGAGACTGTCAACCAAGTTATGAAGAGATGGACACCTCACAGACATCTGTGTATTCACACAAACCCAAGAAACGAGGAGGATTGAATCTTAAACTACAGAGACATCTCTGCTTTGATGCCTGTCCAGCCAGTAGATCTGCACTGTTAATAGGACAAAGTCCTGTACCCTGGCTTCCACCCAACCAGAAATACTGAGCCAGAGGCCTCACAGAAACCTGTGCCTTACTATTAACCTGCCCTGCAAAGCTCCTGACCTAATGGTCTGGCAAAGATTATAAAACAAAGCCATTTGAAGTAGGAAAAAGAAAAGACTGAAACCTCTAAAAGGAGGGCTGAAGAATTACTGAAGTTTTAAATACTCATCACTTTTAATATCTAACTTTTGAGGGTCTTCCAGAGCAAAATGTAATGGTGCATCTCCACAGTTAATTAAACATAACAGTTCAGTTAAAGAACTGTCCTGTTTTCTCTTCAGCAGGTCTCACATGATCATTTCTTGCTCTTATAATACCATAAGACATTGAGGTACAAACATATGAGCAACTCATCTTCCAAACCCAAACTAATGTGCTGTTTGCTGGACAGAATTACAACAGAATTAGTAAGCAGCATGTTGACTGATAGAAAACTCCTCAGTTGGTTTTAGAATATATTTCAGTAGTTTGGGGAACACTAATTCAAGATTTAGAAATTCAGCAATTTTTCCATCCACATTGGCACAGAAAGCAATTAAAGAAAAAAGTATTTCAGGAAAGCCTTTTTATTCTTGATGTCTGAAAGGAGTTATTCCTGGTTTTATAATGCATTGTTCCTTATTTTCCATACTTTTTTCCCATTTTTTTTGCTTGTTTTGTTTTTGTTTTACCTTAAATTAATTTCTAACTTTTAATGCTGTGATTTCTACATCTCAGGTAAGCAAGATAATTCTATTCTACAGCATCAGTTGCTGACTTGTGTCCAGTTTTCGCATACTTTAAAACAAAAAAGGCTGAACAGCAGCAACTGCTTTATCCAAATTTACAGCCTTTGATCCCTCACATGGAAGGCCAAGAGAACTGCATACTGTGTAAGGGAAGACCTGTCCATAGTGCTGTGTGACAGTCTCTGCTCATGCTGGGCAAGATCCAAAGCTCACTAAAATAACTGGGAATTTTTCATTGTCTTCTGTGGAGTTTGCTGGGGCATAACAAGTGAAAAGTAAAAGTTTCACTGACATGAAACATTCCCCAGAAACACTTCACAATCCTGGTGGTGACCAGAAGAACGGGATAGTGGAGTTCTTCCTTAAGCTGCAGGGCTAAATTTGGTGGACCAAACCTAAGGTATTCTCCAGTTCATATACTGGTCCTCAGTGTTTAAAAAAATTAAGCTGTTTTCTTCTACCTGGAAACAGAACATGGTATTGGAATGCTTTGGCTTTACTGGCACACGTGGTATGCAGGGAATGAGCAGTGGTTAACCAAGCCTAATGGCCCAAGCCTACAGAATTTGTGAATGCTTAGGAAATACATTTTTGTCAACAAGAGGAGATTGATAAAAAAGGGCCTGTTCTAAAAGGTTTGTAATAGCCACAAAAATCATAAACTCACTTCAATCTAAAAATGATTTACCAATTATTATTTTTTTCCATCTATCCTGGAAATGTTGCCAAAACTTCACAACTGTGTAACTGAGACATGACTAAAGACACCAGTGTTACCTATGCAAATAAAATCACTATAAGTCCAAAAAGTAGTGACATTCTAGGTCATTGCTGTAAGAATTCTTGCACTGATTATCTTAGGAATCATTCACTACTCCACAGATTAGATCCTGAACCACCTGTCAACCCTATTTCTATGCAAATTGATTTACTTTGCAGAGCCAGCAAAGTGATGACCTCAAAACCTGCATGACACCAGACCACCAGCAACCAACTTACAAGGCTGTTTAAGAGCACCAAAAAGCACCTTTTGCAAACTATCAGACACAGACAAAAATATAATCACAACATAGCAAAACACAAATCCAACATAAATGAGAAGGGTAAGCTGCATCTTACCTCATTTGGATTGTCTGTTGTGATGGTTTTATTTTTCAGCTTTTTCTGCAGCAGTTTGGTTTCATACTCTGGTCTGGGATGCTCCTGAAACAAACAAACAAACAAACAAATAAGCAAACGTGATTATGATTAAGGGAAAAAAAACCACAAAATTATGGTCACTTATTCACAAGCCAAGCCATCCAGAGGATTCAACACTATGGCACCTTTTGGACTAAGGGGATCACTGCCTGAAGGCATCTGATACATTATAGGATGCAGGGGAAGAGCATTTAGGGATTGCACAGGACTTACTATGGAATGCTTGGAGGAGGAGCCAAAGGTGGAGAAGGGAGGGATTTAAGCCACCTGGGGAAGAACAACTGTGAAAAAATAGATGGATAAGGGGATAAAAAGGGGTGGTCATATACAAACAGTTTGGTGGTTTGACCTACAGCACATGCAGGAAGGGCAGGTGTGAGGCTGAGGATCTCAGTGCTAGGGGAGATCATGCTGATCACCACCATAGAATATTCTGAGTTAGAAGGGACCCACAAGGATCATAGAGTCCAACTCAAACTCAAGGTGAATGGTCCCTTGCCATTGTTAGCACTCTGCTCTACCCACCAGAGCCCATCTCAGCTAGCAGGTAGGTGAAGTGCCTGGGAATCAGGAAAGTGTAAGTTTCTAAGGATGAGACCACAATGGAGCTGGGTTATCAGAGGGACCAGGAGAATCCCAGCCAACTGCCAGAGAGGTCACAGGGTCTGGGGGTCTCTGGGAGTGTGACGCACTAGGGTGTGGGGTGGTGTCTTCAAGGTCAAGAATAGGGTGGTTTGGTTGCTGGGGGGCCAGGGAGTCCCAGTCAGCTCTGGGGGAGCAGGATGTGTGTGTGAGTGAGCACCTGGACAGGGGATATAGCATTGTGGGCTTGTACCTGAATGCCAGAATCTGGGGAGACTGGGGCCCAGGGTGAGCTGTTGGGCAGAGTGAGTGACCCCAGCTGCTGGGGGGATCTGCATTGTACATTTGTGCATATGGACAACAGGGCTCGGTCTTAAGCGGTGCCAGTGGAAGTTTAGGTTGGGTATTAGAAAGAAATTTTTTACAGAGAGAGTGATCAGGCATTGGAATGGGCTGCCCAGGGAGGGGGTGGAGTCACCGTCCCTGGAGGTCTTAAGATGAGACTGGATGTGGCATCAGTGCCATGGTCTGGGAACCACGGAGGGGTTGGATCAAGGGTTGGACTTGATGATCTCAGAGGTCTTTTCCAACCCAGTTGATTCTATGATTTATGATACATATGCACACATATATATATTCTCCCTAGCAGACCTCTGCAGTGAGGGAGAGGAGCAGGATAAGGCTGTTGTGCTGTGTTTTGTGCATGTCTGTGTGATCTGTGTACTGTCCATGCATATGGGCACATATGTGCTGTGTGTATGTGCTCTTTGTACAAATGTCTACTGAGAATACATGGTTTGCTTCACTACAGATGCAGCACAGGGGTGTGGAGCTGTGGCTGCTTCATCTCTCTTGGGCTGCTGGATTTGGCCCAGTTTCCCTTATAAACAACCTTTCAAGGTTCCCTTTCAAAATATGATTTTCTTTTCCAAATTAGAGCATAAATTAAGCATGGTGTCAAAAATTCACCAGGCTTTCAAAGAAAGCAGCTCATAAAAAGGACAAGTGTCATGTATCTCCTCATTCCCACCAAGTTCTGAATTCATTCAGAGCCTGGAATTTAGATTTGATACCTTCCACCAAAAAAAGGCTATTCCTCTAGCATTGGTCATATTATCATCTTTACTATAATTAGAACATTTGCTTATCAGCCCTATCAAAAATTTTTGGCTTACTAACACTTTTTAATGAATCTGGTAGCCATGAAGAGACCAAAAACCATTTTAAATAAAATTATTTAATCCTCATAAGCAATACAATGGAGGCTACATGGAACTGTGGCAGTCTTCCTTGAGGGATACCGGTGATGTTCATTTTCCGTATCTGTAACATTTTAACTACTTCAGACACAACCTCCACCATTCTCTGATGCACACAAGAATATAAACACTGTGAGACCCCTAACCTATTATTTATCTTGATCATGAGATTTTCCTGATGTATTAAAAAGGTATGTGACATACTATCATTTAAATCACAGAATGGTTTGGATTGGAAGGGATGTTAAAGATCATCTCGTTCCAACCCCTCTGATGGGGGCAGGGACACCTTCCACTAGACCAGCTGTGATGTCCCACCACTAAGGGGAAGGAGACACCTGAGATTCATAAATGCTCATGGTGAATAGTCAGAGGGTCTGCAAACAATTAGAAAGTCTTAATAGTAAATTGCACAATTGGCATGGAAAATGGTATGTTAGTCCCTGAACTACTATACAAGCACACAGCAGTGGGTTTGGGATTAAGGGGTAAAATGAAAAGGAAGAGAGAAAAGAAGAGAAGAATTCAAGAAATAATTAGAGAAAGAAAGAAAGAGTGAGTTAATTCAGCAGTCCTGGTTCCACCATCAATCCAGCTGATGGGATATCCAGACATTCATCCTGGGGGATGCCACCTGGGTTTGGGGTGGGTACTTTTATATGGATAGGTACCCATCCTGAAGATGGGCTTCTCACTTTCTAAACAAATCAGTGTAAGTGTTTAAAGATGCTGCAGTCAACACCTGTATCATGATGTTTTGTAAGTTTTCACCACCTTTTTGATCTGCATCATTTTTTATCACACTCCCTTAGCTACAGTACAGAGGTCAGATGCAAGAAACATCTTTAGACTTAAGAGATCTAATGGCTCTATGGGAGCACCTGGAGATCTGAATTAGCTTTTTTCCTTTTTTTCATCTTACTTTCTGGTAAGCACAGCATTCTGAGCCACCAGGGGCAACTTCCAGAGGTCAGAGCAACTTCTGAAAACTGACTTGAATGGAAAAAGGGTGAGAAGATAAATGCCAAGCAGAACACTGCAAACTTACTGTTTGCAATTGACAGTTTTGCTTTGAGTGCATATTCTGTTCAAATTTGGGCAAGTTATGCTTAGTTTTCCTAGTTAGAGATGCCAATGTCCTTTTTAACTGCATTTCATACACCTACATCTGGATTGGATAATTAGTTGATCTGTCTTCTCTGAATCTGCCAAGTCATCTTAACCTTGATTGAACAGACCACAGAGCTTCCTGGAATGCAGATTTCTATATATTCCTTTTATGAGCATTTTGCACTAAATATTTCTTTACAGTCCAGACTCAGAGATATTTGACCCATACATACATGGATGTGAAGGGACAATTCCACTCAGCTGTAAAAAGAGCATGATTCAGAATCAATTTTTTGTCTGAAAATGGGAAGAGTTCTTACACTTAATAAGCTAGAAATAGTTGTGATGACTTCAAGAAGGCCAAATGTCCATGTAGGGATAAATATGAATCCCACGATGCTGGAAGTTTGCCAGTACAGCTGCCAGACACTTATTGAAAACCATGTGAGCCAAGGTACTTTGAGGCCAAATGAGCGCTCAGAGTAGAAAAACTGTAATTCCCATCCTGAAAACAAAAAGCCAAATCATGGAATTTTTACTCAGGCTAAACTCAGATTGACGTCAGTGGGAATTTTCCCTGAGAATGGTCTCCAGGATTTGCCTCAAACCTATACATGTGCACCCAGTATACATTGCAAATTCTGGCTGCATGGGTAACGATCCAGTTTGATAAGAACATAAGACGTGAACTCATCTCTCCTTAATTTCTTTTTGATTTAGGAAGAAAGTGATAACAGAATTTTACAAAGCATACGTGACAAATTCATTGGATTTATAAGAAGAAAAGAAAAGATAAAACCTTAGAAACTACTCCAGATTGGCAGACCAAAGGAGTTACCATCAAAAAAAAAAAAAAAAGAAGAGGAATGCTTAAAGTCAAAAAACCAGTATAAATTCATTGAACAGCCTTATCCTAATATACTGTGCACAAGCAGAGCAGCATATCAGTGCACACTGATAGGAAGAAAGGTTTCCAGAAGGAAAAATTGGAATGACCCAGCTGCTGCCCCAAAGCAAAATGGAAACTTGGAATGAACAGAACAGAGAGCCCAGCCGTTCTTTGCTGCAGAAGGGTTAATTATTACAAATCAAGGACCAAACCCTTCTCTTTCTTATGGTGATGATGACAGAGGATGGTGGGGTGAGAAGTCCAAGGAAGAGTTTGTTATTCACACCAAGGATCTGTTCAGACTGTCCCTCTAAAGGGACGCTCATCCAAAGAAAAATGGTTTTATAGCTCAATATGGGGCTGCTGGTAGATGTCCCCAATCTTTTTAGTCCAGATCATTTGTACGATGCATTTGATAAATGCAAAATTAAAACAAAAGCTTGAATAAGTCATTTAACAAGTTTAGGGATGTTAAAAGCCACTGAGCAAGTACACAGGACTTCAGCTACCAAAGGTATTCTAAAGCAACATAAAACTGAAGGAGTTAAAAGAAACTATAAGGTCTATTATGGGAATACATTTCCCAGACAGATAGATAGATCTTTGCTCTCATTGAGCAAGAACAGTGATAGTGCTTCAGGAGACTACTTGCAAAACTAAATTTTGAAATATGGCCTCAGATTTTTAAATGCCCTTAGGCTGGGATCAAACAACCAAATGCTGTCATTTCAATGCTAGATAACATTTTGAGGGTAACTGCAGCAGAATACAGCATCAGTTGGTTTTGTTCATTTTAGAGTTCAAATTCAATCTATTTAAATACTCCTATACTGGTAAATGGAATTGTGTGAATCACAGCATCACAGAATGGCCTGGGTTGGAAGAGACCTTAAGATTACCCAGTTCCAACCCCCCTGCCATGGCAAGGGACACCTTCCACTATCCCAGGTTGCTCAGAGCCCCATCCAACCTGGCCTTCAACACTTCCAGGGATGGGGCAGCCACAGTTTCTCTGGGCAACCTGTGCCAGGGCCTCCCCACCCTCACAGGGAACAATTTCTACCTAATATCTAATCTAAACCTACTCTGTAAAAGAAAGTAAATGAGAGCACATTGATATGTCAGCTAGAAGAGACATAGAAGAGCAAAATTAAATAGAGTCCCAGGATGTTGGGGCAGACCTCTGGATCAGCTGTCTGGGAATGAAAAAATGTAATCATACATCTTTACCAACTTCTTGGCAAGCAAAACAATTATCACCTACTTTGGTTCTTACAGTCTACAACTTAAAACATGTTTAAAGGGGGTCGTCACATGTAATTTTTCAGTGGAGCAACAGTTTCCCCTTAATAGTTTCCCCAAAGACCTGAGGGACAACATCCGGTTTTCAGCATTCCCTTCCCAACTATCCTAATAAAATTGTCATCCTCTTAAACATAGGACTTAAGCAGAATGTTGAAATGAATTGGTTAGTATGCCAGGGCTATCATGGGATCATTAAATAACTAGTGTTAATTGGAATTTAATGAAGGTGAGAGAAGATTCACTGGAAAGAGGGATGAAACCCAAGGAAAGCTAGTAAAAAAAAGCAGACAAGGAGTTCAAAAATATTTGGAAATGTGGACCTAACATGAAAATTAGAGTAGGTATGGGAAAAATGTGAGACCATGCATCTGGGGAAAAGAATCCAAAGTAAAGATGTCATTGGCATAAGAAACCAAAGGATGTAGAGAGGATGAAAGGAGAGATTTGAGACAAGACAAAATATCGTAGCCACAAATTCCCCTTTTAACATTACTGACCATTTTTTCTCCAAGAGGGCTACACAGTTACTTTATTTTTTAAGCAAACAAAAATATCTTGTACTTCCAGGTTTAGTAGGTACTATTAAAACTTAAAAAAAGGAATCTGCTCCTATAGTTTGCAAAGTGGAAGGAAAGGTGAAAACATCAAACTCCTCAGATCACAATGAATTTTGAAAGCATAGTACAGAACACCAATTTAAACCAAGATAGAGTTAGGAGAGAATGGAATGGATGTGTAGACTTATTTAATGTCACAAAGTCAGCTTGCTATTTAGTTCTATCTTACCCAGTCTACCTTCCTTATTACTGTCTCTTAACTCAGCTGTAATCCACAGGGATCTTAAAGGAAGAATGAGACTTTGGGAATTATTTTGAAAAGAAAAAACAAACAAACAAATAAAAACAACAACAACAAAAAGCTAGTAAACATTTTACAGAGCACGGGATTTTAACTTGAAATTATATCTTACCAAAAATGTTCTTAATGAAGATAGACATCCAAGCTCCTCCTTGTTATAATGAAACTGTGTGACAACATGACTATTTGAGCAATAACAAGAGCAATGAGTGGAGACTCCTTGGCATTTGAGTTAGGGCAGATTTTCTGTCCATTTGACTTCCAAATTCTGGTCCACATTCTAAAATTTCATCATTTATAGTTGCATTTCTATTTCAGTTTATACAGCAAAATGACGTAAAATCTCTTCCACCAAAAAACCTAAAGCAGGAATATCCTAAGTCCTAGAAATACAATTTCTGAAGATTCATGGGAAGGCAATAGTTTCTACTGCCCACATCATTAATTAGAGTCCCTCTGTACTTCTTCACCATCTCCTTCACAAGCAGAAGAGTGGGATTCTCCCACCTCCACCCCTGCCTTGGCCATCAATTGGCCATATCCCTTATCACACAGCCTAAATTATAAACAAATGCACAACCTGTTTGATTGGGTTACACAATCACACATTTGTGGCAAGACATGTTGAGGGAATGAATTTCAGGTTGTCTAGCATTGGAATGGGCTGCCAGGGGAGGTATTCAAGAAACAGCTGGATGTGGCACTCAGTGCTCTGGTCTGGTTGACAAAGTCACAGGTTGGACTCGATGATCTTGGATGTCTTTTCCAACCTTAATGATTCTGTGATTTTGTGAGTGTTTATGTATTTCCGAGGCTTTGTCTGCTGTCATGGCTCTGGTCTGAGTTTGGTTTTTTCCTTTTCCTCTGCTATTTATTTATCAGTTGCTCAATTGCTTTTCAACACAATTATCTGTTTTGCAGTTTGTACCCAATGCTACCTATTATTTTCTGGTTTTCAGATGTAAGAACACAAATGTTCTAAGTCTGTACAGCTGCCAGCTGCAAATATGCATGTAAGCCTTGGGGAGTCTGCTTTCTCAGACTGCCCTTGCCAAGATATTTACAAATAAAGGCACTAAATTAATCTCTCGTGTGACTCTTTTGAAGCAAAAGTTTTGGCCCAGTGTGCTTAAAGAAAGTAATTTACTGAAAACTTTATAGTCAAGAGTCCAGAAAAATTACACTGAAGGTATTTATTTCAATTTATTTCAATAATATTATTCTCACAAAGTACTTCTCAGCTCTTCATTTTTTATGGTTGTTTTCCTCCATGCTTTGGTTTCATAACTTCCCTTCCTAAAGAAATTGATAATACATTACTTAAACCCATCTAGTCTTAAACCTCCTGAACTTCTTCCTTGTCCTTTTCTTCCTCTGTTAAGTAATCTTGTGCATTCCACTTCTGGTTCCTTCTGGCCTAACATCAGACAAGATTTTCCAATTTCCAATATTATTTTAAACACTTGTAATGAATTCACCACCAATGAAACCTGGTGCCAGTATCTCCCTACAGACAACTTTATCCTCATCTTCATGAATCTCAAGAATCTCATGAACGAAAGGCAAACAAAACCTGGTCTAACTTTTGTGAGTTTTGCCACAAAAAGTACCAAGAGCTGATAGAAGATGACACAGACCATGACTTTTTGCTTAAGAGATCATGTGAAGAGATGCCCATTTTGAAAATTAGTCTTCAAAAACGAGCTGGATCAGCTAGAAAACATCCAGAAAAGAACAGAAATGAACAGACAAATAGAAAATCCTTCCAATACCTGAAGGGAGCCTACAGATGGGAAGATGAGGAGAGACTATTTCCAAGGGCCTGGAGTGACAGGACAAGGGGGAATGGCTTCAAACTGACAAAGAATAGGGTTAGATTAGATATTAGGAAGAAATTCTTCCCTGTGAGGATGGTGAGGCACTGCCTCAGGTTGCCCAGAGAAGCTGTGGCTGCTCCATCCCTGGAAGTGTTCAAGGCCAGGTTGGATGGGGCTCTGAGCAACCTGGGCTAGTGGAAGGTGTCCCTGTCCATGGCAGGGAGTTGGAACTGGATGATCTTTAAAGTCCCTTCCAACCCAAACCATTCTATGATTCCATGATTGTATGAAAATGTTTAGGAATCAAGACTGAAAGAGCAGAGGCTACCTCATCTAAAAAAAAAGTGGGGTGACAGAGATATGATATTGTGTTGGTTTGTTGAAAAGAGGACAGAACTATTCCTTCTCTTTATCTTTAAAAGATGAAAAAAATGGAGAAAAAAATTAACATGCAACAAGGAGATTTAAAAAAACATTAGCAAAAGCTTATTAGCAATACAGATAGAAAAGCATTAGAGTAGATTACCTAGGAAGGAATTGAAATCTCCAGTGCTGAATTTATTTAAGTACAAATTAGACAAACATCTCTTCGTAATGATTTAAGTAGAGTTGATCCTACCACGCACAAGGAATGGCCCCTTAAGGTCCATTCCAGCCTTATTTTTATGATTCTACATTCCTAATTCTTCAACTTGTGTTGAGATTTGTCTGGCACTCCTTCACTTATAAACAAAGGATTCTTGCTGATCCCACAGTTCCTATCCACAAAGTTTCACCGCGTCAGGCCTCTTCATCACAGGACCTCAAAATCTATAGATTCTTTCACAGCATTTTACAGATATTAAGCTAAACCTTAAGATTTTGTACTGCAAGTTGAAATTCAGTAAAATCTAGTTGGTTCGTCAACTACCCTGCAGAGCCAACAGATGACTCTCCAGCCTCTCCTTTTGTACTGTAATTGGTACAGAATTCCACATAGGACAAGCAGAAACTTCTGATGTGCTGATGCCCTGGGCTTGTATCAGAACTCCCAGACTGGAAGGGTTATGCTGTGAGCATCACCCATGTCGTAACTGGAGAGAGAGTAGTGAAAAAGCTGAGAAACCAGGCGAAAAACAGAGGAAGTTGTAGTCAAGTGATCAGTGAAATTTTTGGGAATATTTGGGAGGTCTCCCATTCGTTAAAGATGTTGCTGCATGATGGCATAGTGATGGAATAAGAGGAATACAGGAGTCTGCTCTCTGTTCTCAGGGTTATCTTTTCATTTTATCCAATTTTACCTGTCTGGGGAATAGGTAAAAGTGGAATAATATTATCACCATCCTACATCATGAAGTTCATGGTATCAGTTTAGTTTCCTTCTATGTTATTTGCACTCTACATCCTCTTTTTAGCTAAGATCAAGCAGCAGGGCTGAAGGCTTGTTTGTGGTCTGTTGTTTAAAGAACTGTACTGGAACACCAAGAGAAGAAATGGATTCAAAACCTCCCATCATATCAAGATAGGCCTGCAATTCACTTTCCAGGAACTGGAGTACATTTTATTGAGTTAATGAAGAGAGCAAGGCACATGGAATTTTTTCCAGACAGGTAGTTGGCTCACCACATGCCATAAAAGAATCTAATTGCTGCAGTTCTGAATTCCTGAATAAGACCCTGACCTTAGAGACACCTCAGGATATACTGCCAGGGGAAGGTCCAAAGTCTACCTGTTCTCAATATGATATTTATAGCTACTAACTGCACTCTCTTTAGTCAGAAATTAATCCTTTGATGAGAAGCAGTTCAGCATTTAAACAGAGGCATTTAAACAGAGGCATTTAAACAGAGGCATTTAAACAGACCAATGCCCAAGAACAGAATTAAAAACAAAATTAGGGACATTGTAAATGCCAATAAGCAAGTATATCTCACTTTTCAGTCAATTCAGGTACAGCTGGAATCCCCATGGCTAATTGAAAAGCACTTTTTGAAGAAACCAGCCCCATTTATTGCTTTGAAACAGCTCTCTTCATGACTACCTGGAGCTCAGGATGATGTATCTAAGGCATCATAGACGCCACACAGACCTGGATGCAAATATTGCTTATGTGACCTGTGGCTATCATCATCCCAGAGCATTTTAGTCATACATAATGAAGCAACATCTATATGACAAAGTATTTATCCTGTGTCATTTTGTTGCTGCACACTGCACAATGGCATACAGGCATTGTCAGCAGAACATCACCTACTGTGAACTTATAATCCTTTTCAACATTAATTCTTAATATTAGAGTGCTGACTAGTAAGATAGAGGTGATGATTTCTTAAATGACACTTTGGTGCTCAAAAATGTAGCAACTACAGTCCTTTAGAAAAACACAACTATGAACTGCACTGAACTAGAAAACACTCATGAGAAAACTATGGATACATATATTCAAATATAGGATAATTTATACAGCAAATTAACACATGGAGAGGAAACTTACTTCTTCCTCCTCTAGTCCAGTTAGATCCCAGAAGTAACTCAACCTCATCTGCAACCGCTTCCATTGTTCAAGGAACATAGTAGCTTTAAAAAAAAAATAAAACAATTTTAGAAAGATAAATTCAATGCACTATGGTGGATGTTTGTGTTATTTATAAGCTCCAACTGATATTTGAATCCCATTATGCTGGACCCTTTATAATTAATCACCAAGAAACAGTCTCAGGCCCAGTCTTAAAGAAGGAACACAAGTAAAGCATGGAAACAATAACTACTGTCTTTTACAAATAAAATAGAGGAAGATACAACATGGGTTGCCCAAAGCCACTGGTAAGTTCTTGTCAGAGAACGGAACTGAACCCACATCTTCTGTTACCACTCAAGACATCACCTTTTCTTATTCACCATGAAGTAGGTGTAGCTTGCCACTGAAATAATGAGGATACCCACTACTATGTAGAAAAATATCTTATTTTGCAATATATTATAGTGCTAGAGTTGAATGGCTTTGTCCTGCATGGACATGGTGACTTTTTTCTAAAGGGCTGGTGACTGGTTCAGCCTCCTACTTCTCCTTTTTATTAATATGAAGGAACAGATGTTTTACTGTTTTCTCATATTTACAGTCTCCTGACTTTCCTCTCACAATTCCTGTTTCCTCTAGACAGCCCTTTGTCTCACTGCTCATGATTTATGGACTTACAGATTTATTAGAAATAGCACTTCTGACTCATGACTTGCTGGTACCTATTTTCAGATAACGATATCAAAACTAAACCAGGACATGCCAACTAAAAACATCCACTGTGCTGATAAAAGCTATACCTATAGACAACTCTGAGCACCATTTTCCACTGAATTATGTTTCACTTCACCTTTTCAGATGGTGAAAAGGGTATTGTAAAAACACTGTTTGATCACAACAGTATTTACATGACTTTGAAGAACTTTTAGGTGGCCCCACAAGACATACAACGATGTAGAGCTAGATCCAGCTTCCTTTGACTTCATCTACACTGTAAGATAACTCTGTGAAAAGTTAGAACACTAGGAAAATAACCTGGATCTTACATGTCATAATCTATTCCAACAGTTTGCTGCAAATATTTTCTGCACAGATATCCTCCCATCATGTAAGAAGTAAATATAATTTAAAGACAGGACTGAAAGCAAATCAAGACATAATGCAACTAAGCTCCTATCTGTGCTCCTTCCTTACAGGGGAGAGAACATATAAAAGCTATATTTAGCATGGTTTGAAAACTCAAGGTTTTTAGATATCCTAAATACAAAAACATTTGGTTAGTTTACAGGGTGCTATTACTCATTCCATTTTTTCCTGTTATACAAAAAGTCAGTTCCACATTTAGCTCTGTAAGAACTTCCTTGCCTTGATGTAGCACCTGTTCTGAAATCAGCAATTTTGCACTGACTTAACACTATCACAGAAACTAAACTGTAAGAGAGAATGTTTAGATTAGAAATTAGGAAGAAATGCCTTACTGTGAGGGTGGTGAGGCCCTGGCACAGGTTACCCAGAGAAGCTGTGACTGCCCCATCCCTGGAAGTGCCCAAG
Organism: Chiroxiphia lanceolata; assembly: GCF_009829145.1. Taxonomy (NCBI): domain Eukaryota; kingdom Metazoa; phylum Chordata; class Aves; order Passeriformes; family Pipridae; genus Chiroxiphia; species Chiroxiphia lanceolata. The sequence continues at coordinate 69,127,236 of NC_045641.1, forward strand.
GCCAGGTTGAATGGGGCTTTGAGCAACCTGGGCTAGTGGAAGGTGTCCCTGTCCATGGCAGGGAGTTGGAACTGGATGATCATTAAGGTTCCTTCCAACTCAAACCATTCTATGATTCTGTGAAACTGTCTCAATAAATGCCTCTGACAGCTGAAATCCATCATCCCAGAACACCAGTGACATTCAGCACAGTCAGCCAGGCATTACTCTCTATTTTGTGAATATGGTCACTTGCAAGCAGGATTGCTGGAATCACAGAGACACTTTATAAGGTATCAGGATCAGCTAGTAAAAGCATGACTCCTTTTGAGATATTGACCATAGCAAGCCATCTACTCTTTAAAGGATGGGAGAAGACAAGCAGGATGAAAGAATTCTTGTGTCCAACACCACGGTGAAATGAAGGTAACCCAGATGACCACACAGCTCTTTTCAGTGTACAGCTGTAATCAGTGTGTGAATGAGCACTGCTTTCAACAGATTGAGGTCTAGATACAACCAGTAGAGTCTTCTAGCAGTTAGGCACCAAAATTTGGTGTAATCTAATACTTAAGAGGCAAGCTGGGCAGAGTTAGTAAAGGCTACTTTATTTCACTTTGCTGTTCTTTGTATAAGCCGGCTGTATTTTTGTACACTGACAAGCTCAGTTATCATTGTCCCAAGAACAGACTTTTCCAATCTGTGGGAAACATTTTTTGGAGGCGGGCTACAGCTCAGAACGAATTTTGTTATTCTTGCATGCCTTTTTTAAAAGCAGTGCATATGGAACTTTTTGTCCTTTTCTGCTCCATAACAGATTCTACTAATTTGTCTTAGTGCAAGGATGTATCAACATTTTCCCTTGCACGATGCATTGCTAATACTAAAATATAATTGCTTTGGATGAGGCTGTGTGGAAATGGTCATTTGTATGGATGCAAGTTTTTACAGGAGAGATTCTCTGTCAGGAAAATGCTATTTACCTATGAAAGAGTAAATGAATTGTCCTGCACACACGTGCTGCCCAAACAGCTGCACTGAAACTTGGAAAAGGCAGCGTAAGCTGTGACACTTTATCTGCCAGTCCACCCTGTAACTGGCAGCAATCTGAAATAGGAAGTCATTGTGAGAGACTATAAATTCATTCTCTTTTTCCATTTCTCAGTTATAGTTCTCACATATTCCCTAATTTCTGCTCTAGGGTTTCCAGGAACTGGTAAATAAACTCTTCTTACCTCCATGACGTGTTTTGTCTGCAAGTTCCTTAAAAATTCTGTTGTCCTGACCCAACACCAAGCTACCAGCCACTCTTTTCTAAAACAAGCTGTAAAATTTTAATAGGGTTGCAAAGCATAACACACTAATTGCTGAGGAGTTGCTATATTACAATAACATATTTGCTACATTTTACATCAAGAATGAAAATTACTTTCGGGGAGCAATGGATAGGGAAATAAAAAAAATCATTTTACAGTAGCAATAACACCTTTAACTTTCACAATAAAGAAGATCTAGAGTGTATAAGGGCATAACACCAGCAATAATTTATGCAAGTACAGTACACACACTTTTCAGGGCAGAGGTGAGGCCAGAAATAATAATACTACAATACATTCATTTGTGTGCATGAAGTGTTTTGATATCCTCAGTGAGACAGGGATATTTACCATTAAAGAAAACCAAGCTTGTTTAAATGGAATACTTTAAAACATATTATAATAAAATGAAAATAGTCCCATTGTTCTTCAAAGCCCATAAAGTTTTGATAAAATTATGTGACTAAGTTGTCCCTCAAGGAAGTGCACTCTGTGCTTAAATTAAACCCTTTCAGCTGTCTGCACCATACCAATCCTCAAATGCATTCTGGCCCCAAATGCAGAAGGTGTTAAAAGGACTTGAAATGTCGACGAGGAAGAAGAGAGAACAAAGAAGCGGCAAAGATTAGAAGTGCCATTAAAGGCACAATTTCCTCCATAGAGAAAATGGCCTCAAGCTGCCCCAGGAGAGGTTCGGGTTGGACATCAGGAAGAATTTCTTCACTGAAAGGGTGGTCAGGCATTGGAAGGGGTTGCCCAGGGAGGTGGTGGAGTCCCCATCCCTGGAGGTGTTCAGGAAATGAAGTGGACATGGCACTCAGTGCTCTGGTCTGGACGACAAGATGGGCATCGGTCACAGGTTGGACTCGATCACCCTGGAGGTCTGTCCTAGCTAGAACAGCTGGGACCAGTTCATCATTGTATGGGTGTAACCCAAAACTGTGTATTCTATAGCCTTCCGTGCCATTTCCCAGAAACTGGTACCAGTAGACCATTTACACGCTCTGCACATAGAGCCTGACTCCTCAGGCTATTAACTGGGTGTTAAGAGGCCTGCGAGATAGAAGGGTGCTCCTGTCCTCACATCCATTGAGGAAGCCTTGAGGGAGGTACTGAGCATTCCTGTCTGAACTGGAGAATATATAATCTTGGAGTCTTGGGACTTTTTTAACCACTCGTGGGATCCAGAGGAAGACTGCAGATCACCGCTCTCAACCAGACTGCAACCACCACTCTCGACTGGACTGCAATCACCACTTTTCAACCAGACTGCAACCATCACTCCCAACTGGACTGCAATCACCACTCTCGACCAGACTGCAACAGCACTCTCACCAACAGGTTTTTTCCCTCTACTTTTACTTTGGACTCAGGGGGCCCAAAGAACACCACCCTGTTCATGCCCCAGGGTGCTGGGTTATACATTTGGGTTTTGTGGGTTAAAACCAATTGTTTGTCTGTATAATCGTACTTATCGCATTATTTTATTAAACTGTTATTCTGATTTATAATCTCTCCTTTGAGTTGGGTTCATTTCCCCTGCCCGTTTATCTTTGAACCAGCACAAGGTCTTTTCCAGCCTTGATGATTCGATGATTCTAAACAAGGCAGTAAGGAAGAAAGGACATATTTTTCCTCCCTGAACTACCCAACTGCTCTCCATTTATTCCAAAGCTTGATGCTGACAGCAGAAAGCCTTGTAATATTGCTTTCCCCAGCCTCAGCACAGACAGCCCCTCACTGTCCCCCAAGGATTGCTTCCTAAAGCATCGCATTCAATCTAACAGCACTTTATTATTCTGTCCGGAGTCCAAAAATCAAGTGACACTGTTAACAAGCACAGCAATACTCACCCCAGAGAGCCATGAAGATGGAGAAGAACACTGTGGCAGGGTTGTCAAACAAGTGACTGGCTCGAGCAGTAGCACAAGCAGAGCTGAGGTTCCAGTAATCACAGAACTTGTCACACAGGGGGCACATGGTGAAGGCATTGCGTTGGTCACACATCTCTTTACTAGGAATGACAAGTGCACAAATTCCTCTGAGTGTTACAGCTCAGAAAACAGAGATGTACAGTAGTGATATCAAGCTATTTGCAAGATATGTGGCCTGCACTTGACAGAAGCTGTGTGTTTCTTCAAGGTTTATTGCCATGTTTGCTAATTTTTAAAATACTTATAGGCACCTTACCAACAGAAAAACAATACAACACTCAACCAGACTGATCACTACCCTGCATTAGAGAATTAGGGAAGGTAGCATCTCTGAAGACTGAGGTTACCACACTAAAAAAAGTCATTCAAACACAAAGTGGAATTTGCCATCTCTGAAGTCAGTTACATGATTTGATACAGATAAGATTTAAGTTAATGAAAAAGAACACTGAAGTGGTCTTAGAGGAAATTCAGTGCCCTTGAGAAAACGTACATTAATATGGGGGCAGAAAAATGTAGGAAAAGAGACTTTTAAACAGATTTTAAAATCTTTACTGTAAGGTTGATTTTTTAATTCTTGGTCTTATTTGCTATCTATGTGTTCAGTTTCTAAAAATCTTTAAAAAATCATTATCATTATTTCTTTAACAGGCCAAACTCTACTTGAAAGTGCTGACTATGCTTTCAGTTTTTTCCATAGGGCTTGGATTGTGAAAGATGTTCATACCTGCACAGACTCATTTAGGTGAACCAAGTAGTTCAAAGCTCAAGTGTTCTTACCAGGATCATGAGCTAAGGAAAGACTTGCACCATTGCTTCAAGGATAGCTGGTAAATCATGATTATGTTTATTCCTCTATTGACCATCATTAAATAGCTTTTTATGTGAATTCAAATGAAAAAAAGAACTATTCAACTGTAGTATCAGTATGTTTAATATTATATCATTTGAAATGCACACAGCTGTTTCCAGCTCTCCTGTTGTTACAGTAATGCTCTCTTCTATTTCAAAAGGCAGTAGAGGGTGCTGCAGATACATCTTAGCCATAAATCTCATTAAAATTGAAATGTTAGCACAACCTTTCATGCAGTCAAGCACAGCCCATCAAGATTCATTGAGATCAAGCTAAGAAAACAGACCCTGACTCAGATGTGATGCAGTTCATCATTTACCTATCAGTAATCCTGTCCTACTGCAGTGATTCACTTTAAAAGTTGTCAGTTCATTTAAGCAAATGCAGAAACCATCATGAGTGTGACCAGCAGTACTGGTAATGCAATATCCTCTCTCCACCCGAAGTCAGACACAGATAACAAAGAGGAAGTGTCCTTTTTATTTACACTGAAAGTAGACATTGACATCACAGTGTCACCTTGGCAGTTTTGTGTAGTGTATCACCCTCAGGATACACAGCACAAAACTTAATATTTTTGTTCTAACTGTCTACATGGAGAATATTATGGAGACCATAGAGTCATAGAATGGTTTGGGTTGGAAGGCATCTAAAAGATCATCTCGTTCCAACCCCCTGCCATGGGCAGGGAAACATTCCACTAGCCCAGGTTGCTCAGAGCCCCATCCAACCTGACCTTGGGCACTTCCAGGGATGGAGCAGCCGCAGCTTCTCTGGGCAGCCTCTGCCGGGGCCTCCCCACCCTCACAGGGAAGAATTTCTTCCTAATATCCAATCTAAACCGGCCCTCTCTCAGTCTGAAGCCATTCCCCCTTGTCCTGTCACTCCAGGCCCTTGTCCAAAGTCTCTCTCCATTGTCCTTGTGGGCTCCCTTCAGGCACTGGAAGGCCACCATTAGGTCACCCCAAAGCTTCTCTTCTCCAGGCTGAACAATCCCAACTCTCTCAGCCTTTCCTCACAGCAGAGCTGCTCCATCTCTCTGATCATCTTGGTGTCTCCTCTGGACTTGATGCAACAGCTCCACATCCTTGCTGTGCTGGGCCCTCCGAGCTGGAGGCAGCACTGCAGGGAGGGTCTCCCCAGAGAGGGGCAGAGGGACAGAATCACCTCTCTGAACCTGCTGGCATACACTAAATCTTCTAACTGCTGTTCATCTTACTTGTACAAATAATCTGATTTTCAAATTACTTTCTGTGTGAACATGGATATATGTACACTCATAAAAAGCAAATGAATGTCTTAGAAAAAGAACTTAATGCAGTAGACTCACTAAACAGTTCTGTTTCAGGAGCTGAGGCACTGAACAGCCTGTGTGACATTCAAATGTCATATCTGCTCAGTGCATGTGTGTTTCTAATGCTCACAGGGTTGGTAATGATACATCACTGCTCTTCACATAAGTTAAAAGCAATCATTTTCACTAAGGATTAAGAAAAAAAGCACAGTCTTATAAATTTCAAGCAACAAATTGTGGATCACAGATGAACTTACCTAGGAATGTCACTTTCAATGGTTATGCATCCATATAGAAATACAATAATCCCAACTACTGAAGATGGAATGAGGAATTCTGTGTACAAACCCAGCCATGCAAAATAAAGTCCTATCTTTTCTCCAAAATACTTCCTAAAAAAAAAAAAAAAAAAAGAAAATCATGTGTCAAGCGTATAGCTACTTAACAATCTCAAAAAGTTAAAATACTACTTGTCAAAGACATGAATGAAAACCCTGAGCATCTTGAAGACAATATGACCAAATAAAGGAAGGGATTTGTGAAGTTGGCAGTTTGGGCTTCTCTTGTTCTGAGGAGTTAAAGACAGTCCTGTATCATTCTCCTGAGCACATATTAAGTAGGTATCATTACAATACGTACCTAATATGTGCTCCGGGAACACCATGGATTTTGCACCTTTAAAATTAAGTCAGTGAAATAGTAGAAAACATTGGAAAATACTTGGTTCCTCAGAGGGGTTTGCAGATATACAATTATTTTTTGCCTCCTGGATTCAACTGGTGAGAGTCATGGAAATGACATCTATGGGACATCATACTGACAGCATCCTCTAATATGTTAAAATATGAGTAATCCTGAATTGCTGATAAAGAAGAAAATTTTATTTGTACACCTAGAATTGGCTCTCCAGAA